>NW_018127922.1:1969811-2000966 GCF_001952655.1 Monopterus albus | reverse complement strand
TACACTACTTGAATTACAGTTACTACCCAACACAGCATAATTTCACATTTGGTGTAAAATAGCAGTACAGGCAGATATAAAGCAGTGAGCATGTGAAGTGATGTTTCCACATGGCAAACAAAGGGTAACAAAGTTTGCCTCGTCTCACTGGTAACAGTGGTAATTACAGCTGCAGCAGAGGAGGATGAGATTTGTTTGATGGTCAAGTTTCAAAATTTTCAGCAATCAAAACTCAAAATTACACTGCTAACCAAAACAAAAGATTACCATCATCAATGGCAGTAAAAGTAAAGAATAAATAGGCAGATGAGCATGCTTTTGAAGTATGTGCCAAGCTCACCACTTCTACATATTTACACAGCCCTCACCAACACCACAGAGCAAACGTGCCATGGTTGCTATGAATGGAAGAGCTGCAGGACCTGTAATATCTTGGCTCAGTGTTTCCAAGTTTGTTTCCATGTGCTTATCTTTTTTGTTTCTTGAAAATGCAGACTGCTTGGTTTTGCCACAAAGAGGTGGAGGAATCACGGCAATTTCTGCATACAGTAACATGCACAGCTTTGAGCTGCTGTAGGACAAAAAGACTATTTGAATTCATTCAAAATGACGACACCAAAAGGTAAAGCTAATTTCCATTAAAGACAGTGTTACTGTATACAAAAAGAAGCCACAACAATTAGCTCAGCTGTTTGGCACATGAACAGTGATGATATGTTGGTAGTCATATGCAGTATTTCTATGGTATTTCATAAAAAATACAAATGATAAAACTTGAGGTCCTAAACAAAAGTCCATTCTGTTTATGAATGAAAGACCCTGATCAGTGTCTTCGGTCAAGATAATCTACTGTATTAATGCTGGAAAATGTAGATAAAGGGGAATAAAGGCTCTCGTACTGTGAGGTCCATTTATCGCTGTGCACTGTTAGTCTTCCCTTCTGTGAGTTACAACCTTCTGAAGTGAACATTAGTTCGAAGGGTAAAGTACGGGCTCGATGTTGTGCTTCAAACTGATGATGATTGAACGGGCCTCATCTGTCGTGTTTGGCTGTCAGCAGGTCTCTCCCAGAATCCTGTGCAGGTCTTCAGGCAGAACACGCCCTTCTTCACCACGACTTACATTCCTCACCATCCTGTAATTGTGCAACACAACACAGTCACACAAAATGTACCCTTTTCATTTCTTAGCCTTGTTTGCATCTGAGTTTTAATGTGGCTGTAACTAACATTTCTAAAACACATTACCACATTCCTGATGAATCCTCATGGAGCAGCTGGATGATATCGCCACAATTAAAAATGATGTCATCAGTGCTGGCCATGCTGCTCTCTACCAGGACTCTGTACCTGCCCGCCACCTGAAATGGTGTTAACGCAGAACCATCTGTGTGAATCTACTGATGATGTCGTTGATCGTGGATTGCTATCAGGTGTGAGATGTGAGCTCAAATGTTTGCTTGACAGCCATGAAGAAGGCTGTTTTAAATGATATATTTGTCATGTCCAGCATGACAGGTGTGCATTCACACTGGCCCTGTATTTAGCCCATAGAACACTAGGATTTCATCACCAACATAAAAAAATGCAGCAGAAAATGAATAAATATAAAAACAACTATTAAAAATTCCTATACCTAAGATGAATCATTTTGCTTGCTTGCCCCATATACAGTTCTCTTACACAGGCAAAGTAACACTGACCACTAAAGGTAACAAAACCTCACCAGGGGGGCAGGCTGATCCTCCTCCTCTGAGTCTGACTGGTTGGAGAGGTCTGTAGCACCCCAGTCCTCCAAGCCCTCACAGATCGCTACTGAGTGGGCAGGGACAGGCCAACCTGCAGGTGACAGCATGCTAGAATAAATCCTAACCTTATGGAGGTGGCAATGCATTATACCAACTGCTGTTTCTATTTTTTCCGTCCCATTTATATCTGTGAGACTAGGTTAAGCAAGGGAAACACCTCTTTGTATAATGCAGAACAGTTCAACACCAGCACAAACTACATTTTCAAAAATGATCATACTGTTAAATCAATACCTTTCTAAAACAGTTTGAACAAAAACTGTTCTAGAAACAGTTTTTCATGAAGAGAGGCTTTAATGCAGGTCTTGGTCTAACTGCCCACTGAGTGTGCTTGCATTGATAACCGTGTTGTAGGTTTTTACCATATGTCTGTTTATATTTGTTGTAGTTTATATTTTACCCTATGTATCTTACAGTATGTTAAAAGACAACTTTAAGATCTGGCTTAAGAAAAATGAACCAGAAGCCAAGTTTTTAAAAGAACATAAATAAAACACTGTGCTTTTGGAAAAGCCAATAGATTCTTGTACTTTTGTGTGCAGGTTGCCTTTTGTTTGAATCAGCTTGTGGGACTCACTGCGTCGAGGTGAGTGAACAACGGGGTCTGAGTGGGCGGGGCTACTGTGTATTGACTCCTCCTCCCTGGACATGTGGGGGTGGCTTGCTGTAGAGGAGCTGTGAGGAACAGGGAGACACGCTGAACAGCCTCCCACCGATGGTCTGCCCCACGACACACACATCTCTGATGCACTAAACCGCATGACCATGGGAACAAGACACAAGCACAACAAACAAAACAAACAACAACAACATCCACGGTGTGACAAAACAAGCTCAGAGTCAATTCATGCTTTGCATGTCCACATGTCCTCTAAGGTCGAGTGACCTTATACACACACTGCATACATAGAAATGTGTAATTTTAACATTCTGCTTACAGATAATCAGAATGTTTTGTTAAAAAGCATCTGATTATTGTTATGTGGGTGAAACTCATGGGTTAAGTGATCATCTAATTGAATTTCCATCATAAGCACTGTAAATGAAAGAGGCCCTTTCCTTAAATCATCAAGCTTTCAAACAAATCTCTGGCTAGATTACACATGAGTTGACCCATTGTCACCACCACACATCAGGGGGTCACAGACTGGTTGGAGAATGGTAGGGAGGTCATGCCAAAAGAATCACCTGACAGAGAGGGGGTTGTCTGAATGTGGTAGAGGAGGAGCCTCATCTGAGAAAAGGAGAAGGGACAGTTGACACAGAGGCTTAAATTGACAAAAACTGAAATACACAAACAGGCTGGGTTCTACCATAACACTTTCATATAAACATCCAAGCATGAACAGCAAAGACCATATGACAACGAAAGAGGTTAAAAACAGATGTATATTACATCTTCACATAAATCTGAACCAAGTTAAACAAAATAAGAAGGAAACGGTTAGAAACCTTGAAGCAGTTTCTGCTGATTGGTAAGAACTTTTCGAATCTCCGTCAACCAGGCCACTTTGACCTCCACTGTGGGAGCCTAGAGCACAGTATGAAACGATTACGCCAGAGACGTGTGTGAAAAAGATGAATGTTCAGCTGCTGAAGCTGCACATTTAGTCAGAAAATAGAAAATGTGGGTCAAATACCTGCACTATGTACACTACTTCTCTGCCATTGTACCAGATTTCAAATTTCTTCACATCTCCTTTCACAGTTTCTGTGATTCCCACCGAGCTCATCTACAGAAATAAATGTCATTACATTTCATTATAACCTATCATGGTTACTGATTGTGCATTGTAATGTTCAGTATAAACTTGCAACTAAGGTTTAGGTCTAACAAAAGTAGGCGAAACAAATGAATGGCTCTCTATGCTGCAGCTTCTGAAATGAAGTCAGTACTGGGTAAACGTAAAGTCATAAAGGTAGGATTTATTGTAGGGCTGCAGAACTGGATTGCATTGGAAGTAGATAAATGCACTCAATAAAGTGAGTATACTATGTATTGTTACTCTGAGGCAAGATTTGAAGCTGTAGAAAGGCGTCCTGTCGTGGTTGTCCTCGTTTCTGCGCTTGCAGAAGAGCAGGGCGTGCTCGTAGAGGAAGAGATGTCTTTGCATGGGTTTGAACCTCGCCAGCTCCTTCATTCGCACCGCTGCCCTCTTGTGGCTGATCCACACGCTAAAGCCTCCCTGCATCACCACCCGGCCCAGCTGGCCGAGGTCACCCTGAGTCAGACAGACAGTAACATAAATTAGTTGTACCTCCAAACAAAAACTCTATGAACTGAGAAATTCATCACTTTATATTTATGTTTAAGATGCTAGTGCCACACAAAATGTTTTATATGGGCTACACTTCAACTATCAACAACTGATTTACTATTCTTCATTCACTGGTTTACTATGTGACTCAAGACTATACTTCAGTCTATGGGTTTTGATTATATGTAAGTAAAGTTTTGTAAAATTTTATGATGCAGATTGTTTTAAACTATCTAGCTACTGAATAGTGGAAATACTATATTTTGAACATTTAATGTTGTCTATATTCTGAAGAGACAAAACCAAAAAATGTCTAACTGAATGACATTTTTAACTTTAAGTTCCTTCAACACTAAGGAAAGCTAGCTGATTTAAAATTCTCCAAGTTCATAAAATGTTAGAGATTCATTTCATAGTTGGGGATACATGTAGATAGATGTATACTTTATTGTCCCCTTAGGGAAATGTGTCATGGGCATCAAGTTACAGCATCATAAGAATTTCACAAACAAGCATCAAAAGTCATAGATAAAGGTACATAAAAGAGAAAGGTAACAGTTTACCTAACAGTGAATTCCACCTATTTCAGGTCACTTAGTACTACTGAGGTTATTCAGCACTCTAACAGAAGCTACAGAAGCTCACGAGTTCCTGTGTAGGTTGAGGTTACATCTAGGAACTCTATATCATTTGCTGGAGGCTAACAGCTCAAATTTGTTGTTTAGAATGTGGGAATGGTGATTTATAATTGTTCTCACCTGTGAAAGGAGACACTGTTCGTAGATAGTCTAAAGGCTGTGCAGAGTTTTTATAACCAATTGTTTCCATAGCTGTACTGTATATACAATAGCTCCAAACCAGGCGGTCATCCCATACCAAATTATACTTTCCAGCACAGTTTGGCAAAACAACATGATTTTTTTTGTCCACACCTTAAAACCATAAGAATAATAGTGTTAATAATAGATGCAGGTGTGAGCAGACATAATCAACAAGAGAGTTCCAAGTCAAATTGCTGTCTATGAACACCAAGATATTTGTATGACTGTGTTTATGCAATGTGGTGGCCATGCATGACCACCGCTGCAAGTTGCCAATTTATGCATGAAGTAATGGGAAATAAGAGTAAATGGGAAACATATTATTAGTTAATCTATGTCTGCACAACAGAAAAACTGTGCAAAAAACTGTAAATATTACTATCATACATAATAATCTACAAACTCTGCTGCCAAAGCATGTACATGTGTATATATATATTTGCTCCCTTTTTTCTTCTCCTATTCTCTTTCCTATTTTGAATGCATGTAGTTTGCTATTTTTCTTCCTGACCTACTGTAGAAGCACACTGAGAGCCTCTGTACCAGAGAAAATGTCCTTGTGTGTTTAAACACACTTGGCCAGTAAGCATGAATCTGAGTATTGCAGATTAAATGAGAAAAGCAGAACCAGGATAAATGAAAGACTGTGCAGTCGCTACTTGTCCTGTAGTCAGACAAAGTAATGAGAGCTTCTGTTGAACCTGTTTTTGATAGGAAAGTGATAAATCTGGCATCCAGTGACTTGACAGTCCAGTCTAGCTTAATCATAGATTGGACTGGCTGGTACCTGATACCCAGTGATGGCTATCTGATGCATGGAGTCGTTGACTGACTTCAGCAGCTCCAGCATGGCGTCCAGAGCCTCCTGGAGTTCGCAGCGGTATCGCTCCTCTGTACAGTGCTTCAGCAGCTCCTGAACAAGAGCAGAGACACATGTTGACTGGTCAGTGTTTTTCAGCTCATGTAATCTAGTATGAATTGACCTGCCTGCATGAACATCTGTGTGTAAGCTTAAATGACTGTCTGCAAACCACAAATCCATTTTGCCTGGATAAATAGCATCTATCTGCTGCTGTCACTTTGCCTCTGTGTAAAATGTGGCCACAGTTATTTGTCTGCATCTCAGTGTGTCTGGTCCTTGTTTGGTAGTCAGTGTCACTACCCCTTTATCTGTTCATCAGTCTAAATGCAATATTTATTTTTACTAAACTAAATCAATCACTGTATAGACAGACTGACCACATGGCTTTTTTTGCTACTAAAGCAGTGCTAAACTACTCATCACAGTGTGCAAAAACAAATTATGTTTGTGTGTGTGTGTGTGTGTGTGTGTGTGTGTGTGTGTGTGCACTGAGCTCGCGGCACCTTCAGTTCAAAGTTCAGCCCACTTTTTTGATCTCTGCTCAAACATTTTCTTTTTCTTTTGAGTTCCTTGGTCAAGAGCACTTCAGGCAGTATGTTCTATGCAGTTATAGACAATTAATTTAGCAACATTTTTGTTGAAACCATTGACATATACTGTATATACAACAAACATGGCGTCACCACTTCCCTCCACTATGCAAAAGCGAAGCCAAAATATTGTGAACATGACAGCTGCCATCTTTCTTTTTTTGCTACCAGATTCTGCATAGCAGCAACCAGAAGTGGAGTGACAGCACTGGGCTATCAAATCAACTGAAATACACCTCTTTTAAAAAAAAAAAAAAACATATCAGGAAAATTAGCACTTGTCCACACATCTAAGTGATAATGTCTACCAAAAAACCATAGAAGTAACGTCTGGGAAAACATTATCTGATTTGTACGTTGTGTTTTAGTTTGGTTCATGTCCCATCCACTAACACAGCGGAGGTAGGATTTATAACCTATACTGTGACCAGCCACCAGGGGACAATTAATTTTGGTGACTTCATTTCTGGGAGCTGTCAGCCTGTCCATCTTTTTTACAGTCAGTGGTTGAAACACATTTGTTCCTTCTACAAAGCTGATACCATATGTAAAGTTAAACATCTTTTCATGACTTTACTAAAGCTACTGTATTCACCAGATACATAATGTGATACTTTAAATGGTTTGGTCTTAACATGCAATTAATTTTGCAGAAAAGAAGCAGATTAAGTTTTGAAACATTTCATCTCACCATGATAAACACTGATTTATGAAAATCATTCAGTGTGAAATCTTTTGAAAAATTGCTGTTTCTTGTTTTTTTTGTTTTGTTTTGTTTTTTTTTTTACAATCCAAAATAGATGTGAGGAGTTTCTGAAATGATGAACATGTAATCTCAAAACACTGATGTCATTGTATGAGGTGCATTGTTTGAGGACTCTCCATCCCCGACTGGCTTAGATGTACAAAACCTTGAGGAGCAGTTGGTACTTGGTGAGGCGCTGGACTGGTTTCAGGAGGTAAGAGTCCAGACCCAGTTTGTGGTCTAACTTCTTCTGGCACTCCTGCAGAGAGAGAGAGAGCATGAGAGGAAAAGAGAAAGAAAGAGACAATTCTTTCCTGAAAATAACAAAATCAACAGCTGTATCTATCATATTAAACATAGAGTGTGCACCTACCTGAAAGAAGGGTGAGTCAGAGCACTGTCTCCACAGCAAATCAGAGTGCGGCTTGTTTTGGCAGTAACGCTCATACACCTGGAACTTTTCTTTCTGCTCACACACATAAATGTACATTTAGATATGTTAAGTCACATTGCTTCACATTAAGTTCCCATGTTTCTCTTCATGTGTCCTCACCCGCTGCAGGAAGCAAGCTCCCACCCTCTCTGGTGTCTCCAGGCAACCCTGTAGATCTTGGAGGAAAATCCTGAATGGATAACCCAGGAGGAAAATGAGAGGAAATTGGACTGGTATGAAGAGAGGAGGAGAAAAGGGACATCTCTGTGACAGTTTGTGAACTCATCGTGCGTGTGTATGTGAGTGTGTGGCTTGCCTGCTGTGGAACTGGTAAATCTCTGGCATGTTGCCAAATAGAACATCCTTCTGGCTGCGTAGAGCTGAGGGAAGAAGATTAGACATGGATGGGTCCTCCATTTCTGCCCGGTAGCCCTGATATGGAGAGGAGAAGATAGCAGAAGAGAGGAGGAAAGAAAATTTAATTTAAAAAAAAGAGAGACAGAGAGAACAATGAGTGAAACAAAGCAAAGAACTAGACAGATTTTGGAAAATGAATGTATCTGCTGGACACGAACACATTCACAGTGAGAGCAATCAGGGCAGTTCTTGTTCTGATAGTTCTTGGACCTTCAGAAAGTATTACCCCGTGACTAGGGACTTTTGCTGGGGGGTGGAACAATACCCCAGAATTGAACTTAGACCCTGGTTCCTCCTTTGGAAACACAAGGTTCCTGTCCCTTTTGGTTCTTTTGGTGGAAACAAGAAACGTATGTGTATAAACTCCCCAGCAGGGGGGAACCTTGGTCAAATCAAGACATCTTCTAAATATGTACTGTTGCTCTGCAGTGTAAACTTCCCAGCAAAAGCTAAAATAAACACATAAACAAATAAACTCACCAGAAGGACAGAGAGGAGCTCATCCACATAGATTCTCTCTGTAGCTATAAGTTCCTTCATAATATGGCTGAGTGAGAAGGAGAAAATCATAGACAAAAACTGAATGGCACAAAAAGTTGTTGAATGAAAAGTTCCTACTGTATATGGGTCACAAACATGCAGCTGCAGACTAAAACACAAACAGTGCAAGATTAGAGTTGTAGGTCAAGGTGGAGCTTTAGGTCTGAGATCAGGTGACAGACTACATACCGTGTAACCTGCTCTGGATTGTCTTCTGCCTCTGGATCTGTTTCAGGGTTGGAGCCATACAGACAGCTGTGGTTGCCTTGGTAATCATGCATCACCTCGATCTAACAAAGCACACATGACACAAGTCTCTCAGCTTAGACGCGGTATTTTTGCCATTTTTAACCTATCGCATTACGCTGCATATTTGGTAGATATTTATGGTTTGGAGAGGATGAATCCTACTGTTTAGTGATCCCCTGACTTTTCCTGTTGTGCAACAAGCAGCTCGACATTTTCACTTGATAGATTGGCACAAAATTTGGCAAATACAGCAGTGCTACCCAGATAATGTGTCCTGCTGTAGTGATCCACTATCTCTTCCTCTAGTTCCACTGTGAGGTTGGCTTTTTAGAGCTTTTAAGAAGCATTTCAACAACTACTGGATGTTTTGCCATGACATTTGGTACATACGTTTATAATAAACACTTGTTTATAACCAACTACCTGCCTAAATATGACATTTCTATTAGCCTCAGCTGTACTTTGTGTTAAACTCTGTGGTAATTATCAAATGTCTGCATGCTAATACACTAAACCAACATAACAAACACGGTAAACATTAACCTGCCAAATACAGACATGGCAGCATTCTCATTCTAAGCATGTTATCATGCTGATGTTAGTCTAGAGAGCATAGCTGTAGATTCTGTTTAAGCTAGAAGAACAACTACTAACACTCCCAGTAAACAAATAAGTAAATGTAAGCAAAAATAAGTATTACCAGTGACAAGTACTGACTGTAGTATTTACTGTATACCCCTATTTATGTTTTAATATGGCCAAAAATCTCAATGTGAAAAAACAGTAATGGTGCACTGTCATGCATGACAGGTGGTAGAAAGTCTAGTGTATATATTTAGCACTTTAGTGACAGCACAGTTGATCACACTGTTAGAAAACACACACACCTTGCGCTGGTTGTTGTTCCTCCTTGCGGCTCTCTTGCCAGGAAGCAAGTCAAAGGAGAATCTGGAGTTCAGGACGTTAAAGTCTACACCTGCAGAGAGAGTCACATACAAATATGAACAGAGTAAAAAGTATATGAGATATCTAAGAGGGAAGAACAGAGGGTGCAAGTGTCAAATGCCATGAGAAGGGAGTACAAGTAGGAGGAGGATTATAGAAAAACAAATATGAAATAAAATGGAAAAAAATATTTTCCATGCCAGAACCTTCTGCACTGGAAATCGATTCTGATTTAGTTCCACGAGAGAAGACAAAATGACTGATGTGAGGAAAAGGGACAATTTAAGATGTTCGGACCATGTTTGGGAGAGAAGAGGGGTGACTTGCAGCTTTGCAAGGTCTGGTCAGGTTCGGGCCTGGGTGCCACCAGCTGGATGGGCCTGACCTGCACATCCGCCAGCTTCCTCAGACACTGCTCTCTGTTTCTGATCATAGACTGCATCGAGGTCAGCTTCTCTGTTACCATGGTAATCTGGGACTATAAAGAAGAGCAAAGTCTAAGTTTGGGTTGGTTGTGTGTCATCTGTGTGCTTGTGCCAGTAGTGGTGCATTACCTGCAGCTGTGGGGTGAGTATGGCTTCAAACTCCAGGCTCAAAGTGTCCTGGCTGTTTTTCAGTGCAGATGGCGCCCTCTTCTGGTGACAGCGTAGGTACTGCAAGGCCTCCTGAGCTCCCTCTCTGGTTTGAAACTTGTCCACCATCTGACTCGCCAGTAGGTAGGCACCTTCATCACACCAGTGAAGGGCCTGCACACATAAATACATAGGACACAACACTAGAAAACACACATGTACACATAAATTTGAATGTTTTTCAAAACAAAGAACAAAGAAGATTCATCTGAGGAAATGTAGCAATTTTGACAATTGTTCATTGAATATTTTGCCTCTCTTCTGTCATACATGACACACAAACATAGGAACAGTTGTCTTTGAGGATCACATGTCTAGGATGTGAAGCAGAGTTCAGTGGCATTGTTGATTTTAAAGCAAGCACACTACTTGTGGTTTAAATAGAAAAAGCCATGTAAATCAAAGCAATGCAGAGACAAGAAAGGACAGTGAAACAAAAATACACAACAGTGAATGTTTTGATGGTTTGTCATGTGTAAGTTTGTGTCATAAAGCAGTTTCACCTCTTCGAGGCGATGCAGCAGGTCTCGAGCTCGAGTGAGCGAGGCCCGCTTGGTGCGTATGGCAGAGGTGATGACATCACAGTGATGTCGCAGTTCATTGCAGCGCTGGATGATGAGCACCAGGGCATAGTGGTGGTTGGCAGCCAACTGGTGACCATGCAGGATCAGAACCTGGGCACGAGCCATCTCCTCCTGGTCCACACACACACACACACACACACACACACACACACACACATGCTGGGGTTCAGCCCGTGCGCGAGGCCTCTCCTGCTCGTGCACACACACACACACACACACACACACACACACACACACATGCTGGGGTTTTGGTTTCAGAATGAGTTTGCCAACATTTTATTACACCTCATCTTATATTAAAGTGAAAGTATTTTTTTCTTTCTTGTTAAAAATAGTTAGTTGTCCAAGTAATTTGATTTTGTTTTGGTCAATAAATTCAGGTATGACCACTTTCCAGATGTGCCAGATGAGAGCGTTATATGTGTGTCCCCAAGTAACAAGGTGTGAACAACAGTTCCAACGTAAAAGCAAAGACATCAGTGGCCTCACTCCATAGCAGTGGATGGTGCTAATGATTTACCATCCAGTTAAGGTCCAGTCCTCTAGCCCTCAGTCTTTATTCATAACTTAGCTGGTCATCAAAGGAGCTGAGCTGTATGCATTACCACCGGACATGTAGTCACCGATTGTGGCCATCGAAGCCAAAGCAGAAGTTACATAGTCTCAGCGTAATATTGAATAGATTGATTTTAACTGATTTTTCTTTGGGTTTAATGTCTAAAGGTTTTTGTTTCCTGCTGCAGGAAGAGATTTACAGTTTACAGAAGCATACTTTTCCTTTTCTTTCCTTTTTTAAAGATTTGCTTACTTAAAAAAAATCTTAAGGAGCCCTTTGAGTTTTGTGCCACTGTGTTCACAGTCCAAATAGAGCTTTGTCTTATTTATGGATTTTGCTTTCTTTCAAATCACATCTTAGTCATGAGCATGTTGCTGTGTGTTTGTCTGTGACCTCAGCGTGTTTGTCCATTGTCTCAAGCTCTTTCAGTAATTGTTCTGTCTGAACCACTGTGGCTCCCACACAGCCGATCGCCTTCTCCTGGGCAATGAGCCGCTCCAGCACCTCCTCCATCTACACACAGACAGTTAATCATAACAGCAGCTGGACACCAAGTCAAAACTGACATGATTTAGGAACGGGACCAATCATCACACCTCCTGGAAACTTATTTCATAGCGCAACAACTGGAGGTACTGCTGCAGCTTCAGGTGGTGTTTCTCGAAGAAGCCATCAAACGCCTCCTCCATATCTCTGAGCTGAGCCAGGAGCCTAAAACACACGTGTGTAGATGACACACAGACTTCCAAACAAACTTAGTAAGATGGAAGTGTTTGCATTAAACAAAGTTTAACTTCCTCTCATCTACCCATCCTTCTTCCAGTACCATCTTTCATAATGTGTCTTGTTTCCAATTAATTTCTCTATGGAAGATTTAAAAAGTCTCGTATTCATGCTGTACTTCACTTATTCACTGATAGTCTACCTCTGAACGGTGTCCATATCTGCCTGTATTTCCTTCTCCTCCTCTTCATCTCTCTTAGAGGCCTTGACAGTTTCCAGGTTGGACAGCAGCAGGCGTCCTTCTTTCAGCACACTCCGGATATCATCCTGGACCAATGTCACCAATAACAACAACAACAACAACAAAAGGAAAATCATGAAACCATGCAAACCCAAAGCGCATGCAAAGAGAGAGAAGTGAGAGGCGGGGGCAACACAGAAGAGCGAGCGACAACCTTCATCTGTCGATATCTGTGTGTGTGTGAGTGCAGCAGGAACTCGATGGCATTAGCCTCATCTGGAAGTTCTGTCTCAGACAGCTCTGCTCCAAAGCCCTGCAGCAGCTGGGCGATCTCCTTTACCGTCACTGCAAAGGTCTCAATAGACTGCAAACACACACAGAGAATAACAAACACATGAAGCAATAATGAACATTTACATGAAGTTGGACATTAGAGCATTAGAAGTACATGTATACCGTGCGCAGGACGATCCAGTCACTTTGGCAATACTCCACTTTTGCAGTGAAGTCTGATGTCAGGTGGTTTTCATCAATGTAGCGCAGAAGGTCTCCGACCGAACGCAGCATCACCACCTAGAACACAAACACGCACCAGGAAGCCAGCTGTACTGGGCTGTGATTTACATGTTAACATCCTGGAGTCTGAGGAGCCACAGTGTCTCATTTGAAATACGTGTTAAACTATAAATTATATTTTCAGTGATTAGGAGACATACACACACTTTCAATGAAAATAGTAAAAATGAAAAATCACTCCCAATACACTCTACTATAGCTTTATTTCTTGTGTTTTTCTGCCGTATTTGTGTACAATAATGAAACAAGTGTTTTATACCCATGAACTATAATGTTTTGAGAGATTATTACATAAAATGTGCACATTTTAAAGGCTCCAGCTTTATACTTTGTTATACTGACAAGATGAGATGTCAGACTTGCAGTCTCACCGGCATCTTTAACAGGAAGTCACTCTGGCTGAAGCGAAATCCCAGGTCAGTGCTTGACGACGGACTGTGGGGGGAGTTTAACAAGCTCGTAGGGCGGAGCACCAAGACCAGATGAAGGTTACCTGGAAATGAGGTCTGAAGACGGAATAAATACGTCATGTTGTTTGTTTACTCAATTGCTATTAATAATATTGTTAGATAATATAATGTTACTGCAAAAATCCAGAATTTAGGAATATGTAACTATTAATTTCAAATGTGTTTGTGTGCACTGGAGGTTTGGGCTTTAAAACTAGTTGTCATTGCCACAAATCATTCTCACATGTTTGCCTGCTAAACTGAGATTTAGGAAGAGCTCAGAGAAACTTTCCCCCTTCAGCAGATGTTTGTGTCAACAGCCTTCTAGTGTCAAACTTTCACCGTTCATCACTGTGTACAGAGAAGCCACATACCTGGGTGGACGGACGGGGCCTTTAAAGATTAATAAACTGGGACCTCAACCGACAGATCTTTATAAGAAAACCACCAACATCACACAGGCTTACCTGTTGGACGTTTTCAAAAGCTTTACTGTGCTTTTTTTTTCAGAGCAGCCATTTTGAATTGAACTGGTTCTGTTCCATTGAAGTGGCTGAAGAACCCATGAAGGAGTGACAGTGAGCCAGCACACACCAATACCATAAAAACACCTGTGCTTTTCCTACCGTGACCTGTCAAAAAAGTCTATTTATGCTGTTTGTTTACAAGTAGTTAATTTCTTTGGCCTAATGCAATTAACTACCAGCAGGTGGTTTTTGATTTCTTTCACCCAGAGACACAAGTGTAAATTATTCTAATTCAGGAATCCAGACCAACATGGGGCTGACTTTAGGATTAAGTGACTTTTGGAAACATTATTCATGTCAACCTTATATTGTGGTGAACTGAACTCCACAGACTGGAGAGATGGAGGAGACAGACTGTCAGTCACCAGAGCTGAGGATTGAATGTTGATTCTGTGGAGTCTAGCAAAGTTCAACACAGCACTGGCGTCTCTCTGAGTCAATTCAAGTCATTTCAGCATATCTGACGGTCTGTTCCTCTGTTGTCACTCTGCTCTCCTTCATTATCAGCTGTCTTCAGTCTGCTTGCCCTCGTGTTTTATTCCTTGTACCACAGAATATGTAGTTCTGCAAACACAACACTGCAATCATCTCCACTATTCCTTTGTCCAGATGTTACATGGTCAGGTAAAGTGTGAACCTAAGAATCCTGTTTTCTGATATCCTCTTCTTTATTACTTCTTCTGTTTTCTGTCTATTTTTCTGTCTTCACAACTCTGTTTTTATTTATTTCTGCAATAGATAATTTCCCTGATTAGCCTGTTTTCAACTAGAACTGCTGTTCAAACATTCAAATCTGTAAACGCTTTCACATGATCATCAGTAACAACATCAGTGTCTGCTGATCAAAATAAATAAACGGCACAGAACTCAGATTTTCTTCACTCTCCTCCTCCAAGGATGGTAAATTAGTTATCCACTTTGCAGAACCAAGGCTTCACATATTTTAGCACAGATGGGCTTTTACGTGAACAGCGCTACAAAAAGCAGATTTCTAAGTTCTAGTGTTGTAATCATCACAACTTCCTTTTAGACCTTTAAACCAGACACCCAGGGCCTCAGCCCACGCAGTGTTCCTGCCCATTCTTCCACATTCACACAGCTTTTGTATAAACATAATGGCAACTTTTCTTCTAAACTGAACCTTGATATTTACTCACAGAGGAGCCAAGATGGGTGGTGATGGGTGATTGCAGTCTTTGACACAGTATTTGACACAGCATATTTTCAAATCTGTTACATAAAGCTGCATAACTTGAACACACTCCATAGTTACAGACTGCAGTGCCAACGCTGATACAGCCTTTCGCTGTTCTGCAGCCCCAACAAACACACATGATCATGTTTGTCATTGCCCTGTCCTGGCCCAATGCGCAGACTCTACACTGAACTGCCTGAATCTGACCAGTCTCAGAACTGTCAGGCATGTTACATATCTGATGTAGCTTGCACTGCACAGAGAACACAACCTCTGTGTCGTAGTACTGAAGTGTGTTAAGAATCGCTCGCCTGCCTCTCCTTATCTCTCTGCTGCAGTATCCTCGCCGCCCCGTTTGAAGCCTCCCACCTCCCCACCTTCCGGAACTTACCGCGGCCCGACGCAGACGGGGGAACCCCCGCAGCGGGTTGAACTCGGCCATGGCTTTCAGCGATCCCCTGTTCTTCTATGGCCCTGGAAGTCTGCAGCGGGATGCGGTGTCGGGAGCGAGCAGCCGCAGCGATGGCACGGTAACCTACACTGCGGTGTCCGGGCGGGCCGAGCGGCGCGCTGAGTGCGCACCTCAGCAGACGCACATCTGCTCTGGAGCAGGATGATGAGGTGTGTTTCACTTACCCGACGTCAAAGTCAGAATAAGTTGCCCGCTGCACAGAATGCCATGTTATCATCAGTGAAATCATAGTATATAGATATATTTAAGCCTGTTCTTTCCAAGAAAGAATTAAGGACCAACTACCCTGATGTAAAACATGAAGCACAAGTTGTTTTCACGTTGATAAACATAAAACGATTTCATGACTTTTTTTGTGTAATTTGATGACAGAACATAATTAAGTGGAGTATGAAACAGTTAAAATGAAGATGGAGAAGTGCCTTGAATCATTTACTGGATCCGCTAGATGGCGCTTGAATCACAGGAGCTGGTGAGGCGCCATCTCTGGTTCACCTTTTGACTTAGATAAAACCACTGAGGGCCTTTGGGTAAAAGAAAGTTGGACCCTTATTGTCAAGCCTCAGTGCATTTTATCACGTTGCCTCCACGTTCCCACAGAGACAGCTGACTATAAATAGGTTGCATAATTCCCAGTACATTTAGATACTTTAGTGGTGATCAAAAATCATTTGGGTCCCCATTTTGCCTAGTAAGTATTCAGACAGATGAGTGTCTCTCGCCCAGTGTCAGCTGGGATTGGCTCCAGCCCCCCGTGACCCTATTCAGGAATAAGCAGTATAGATAATGGATGAATAGGTATTCATATCAAATATTTTGAAGTTTTGTATGAAATGAGGGCAATGTCACAGTGATGGGTTGTATGGGGAGATCCTCCTCAAAGAGAATCTCAGAATCTCACTGTCAAGTTGTGTTTGGGATTGGCAATCAAACGGCTGTGAGCCAGAGAAGCCACATTGTTTCCTGGAAGCAAACTACACAGCAGACGAAGCAGTGATTAGTGACCTGTTTCAATATAACCTGAGCCTGTTATTTATGTTTTATTTTAACTTGTCCAGATTAAAAATGGATGTAGATAAGCACAGTGCCGTGACAGACAGAAGGTTTGTACAACCATAGTGTTTGTCTGCTTCATTAAATCACCTCTCTCTATCCTTCATTTTCCCATTATGTCAGTGAAAATAAAACAACCTGAGCAATGATAAAACATTCACATAACACAGCCTCCACAGTATATTTTCATTTGAGTGAACTAATACGACTTAAGTGAACTCATAATCCTTGCCATGTGGGGCATCCTGGTGGCTTAGAGGTCACTCTGCTGACCTTGGCTTGATTCCAGCTAAAATCTTTTGTCACATCATATTGTCAGCTATCCCTTTAAACTGGCCCTTATGTGCAGCATCTTTAGAGTTAAATCAGATATTCTACATGTGGTTCTGTATCATTCCATCAGTTGGAAAACAGACTGGCAGATTCAGTATCTTTTTAGCCTTTGACTAGGATTTGAAGTTAAGTTCTGCAAATTTAAGATTTGAACATGAGCTTGTTACAATGGACCTGTCAGAGGAGTTGTGGGGTTTCAAAGGTCAAAGGAGAATCATTCTGGCGATTCTGCCTAATCTCTGGCACGTTACTGAGGCATCTTACATGAACGCTGCTGTCAATGCTCCCATCATCGGTGCTTTAATGGGACTGGAAGCGCTTAATCTGTGGAGATCAGACACACTGGAGTACTGAGAATCTCCACACTGCTTCACTAAACCCTTTATGTTATTCATTTTATCCTCACATTTATTTCCAAACAATAGTTGATTTTAAATTGTTTATCAGATTCCCTGTTTCCTTGAAAAATACATGTATGTAATTCAAATGCTGGCTAAAATGAGTTAAAGTAAACACTATTATTTACTGTTATCTATTTATGTAAAAATATACCTTTAGGTTTTCTCTCTATAAATTTTGGTGTATGTGAGCAACATTGAAAACATAAGTAAATAAGTTGAAAAAATAAGATTCTTCCCAATTAGCAACACAGCAAGATTCCATGTTCAAAACTGATGCACGTCATGGACAGATTAGACTAATAATAGGAGTTCCCATGGCTATTATTAAACACAACTAATCCATCTAGCAGCAAACCTCATGTCCTCACATCCAGGTCTCTTTGGAGATCCCTCTCACAGAAAATTCCTAAACCCTTCTGACTCTGATTTTTTCAGCCTTCTGAGGTAAAGAAGCCTCGACTGCCTGGTTTGTAGAGGTACAGATGGGGATTATCAGCCTACTACTACCATTGTCACGTGGTGACTATGTTGTTTTATGTCTGTCTCTGTCTCTGTGGTTTAGCTGGCTGTTATTTTTAAACATTTTATAGTCCAAAAAAGCTTTCCACTGATTGGTTAACTGGATTATGAAGCAGGCAAGGACAGCAATAGTGAACTGGTTAAGCCCGAACGATACACAGAGGGAGGCTGCAGGTATAAAAAGGGAGATCAGCTGTTGCAGACCACAATCTCAGCTGACCCCGGCACACTGTACCAAGATTTGAGACAACTGAGAAGAGGTAAGACTTGTTTATGTGCAGATGGATGGAAGTGTGACTGAAGTGAAGATGGTACCTGCCTGGATTTTTCTCCGCAGTCTAAGGGCTGTTGAAAAGGGCCATTCATGCCCGATCCCTGCACAACCTGGCAGAGCTTGAGCAGTTTTGCAAAAAAGAATGGAGTAAAATTGTAGTGTCCAGATGTGCAAGCCTGACTGAGACCTATCCAAAGAGACTCAGTGCTGTGATTGCAGCCGAATGTGCATCTACTAAATACTGACTTGAGGGGAGTGAATATTTATGCAATCACTTATTTCCCATTACACATTTGTATTTAATTGACATTACTTTGTAGAAACCTGTTTACACTTTGACATTAGAGAGGATTTTTCTTGTAATTTTTTTGGTCAAAAAAGCCAAATTATAGTGACCATGACTGATTTATAAAATCAATAAAAGGGTAAAACATCCAAGGCACTGTATGTTTCAGGGGAACATACTCTGACATAATTGTATGCCATGTAACCCTGGTAGTAATACTCTGATCTGACATCTGTGTCTGTTGGATGTAGCAGTTAATAGCAAATAACAGCTTTAGCTCAGGATCTCTAACACTGATGTGTAGGGTGTAATCTTATTGCAAAAAGATTAACCTCCCATACCCTCAAAACAAAACAGTGACCAGTAGAGAGCTCACAGTTACTGAATGATCAGGGTCTTAATTGCAACTTATGATTGATGATGTGGCCTCCTGACAACATAAAGTTACATATTTTTTCTTCTCTCCCAACAGAACACTCCAAAAGAGATTCCAGAAATGGCAAAGTAAGTGTTGTTTTCCATTTATCTCCTTTCTATCCCCCAAACTGAAAAACCAAAGCTCAAGAAAAGAAAAGTTTCTCTTTCTTGTTATAGTGCAGCTATTCCTACTGCAGTTTCCCAAATATAATTATAGAACGTGCATATAGATGGGAAGCGTGGTCTCTGTTTCTAAGAAGCACTGAAAAGAAGTGAAACACCAACCTTGCAATCACCTTAAATCTGTATTAGTTTGGACCTGCAGACTCTGACCTGGGTCAGTCGACCCCTAAAAGTAGCGAGTAGTTTTAAAGTATTTATTTAAGGCTTAGTCAGTTGATGTCTCACCTCAAATGTGGCCTCGGACAGTAACACAGGTAAACAGCTATTTGTGAACCCTGCCACAACATTTGTTGCTCCCTTGTCTGTGCCAACCTGTTTATCTGGGCAGGATGAGGTAAAGCTGTTTTTAACCAGATAAAAGAGAACAAGGGATTACTGTCCCTTCTGCTGCCTGCAAAGGAAGCTGCTTTACCTTCAGGCTAAATCGAATATCTGGTTAATCCAGAGAGTCATTTACATTCGCAAGCTTCTTACTGTATTTTTTATACTACAAAATACTTATAACTGTGTTCAGCACTTCATTTATACAGTTTATTCTCATCACTTCTGCTTACTAAAAAAAATGAAGTCTTATGGGTCAGTTTTCTGTGGGTAATTATGAACAAATAAGAGTTGATAAATTAAAACCAAATGGAAAGAGACGTTTTTCTCTTTACTTGTTGATAGGGTTTTCAAGAAGACCAGTGGAAACGGAGGGGTAAGTCTACGTGTGCTGATCTGGATTAAATCGGTTGTTTTATTTTTTTATAATATTTTTAAAAAATCATTTTCACCAGTGGAAAATTTGTGAAACTCTCAATAGGGTTTGAAATGCTCCGCTGTTTCCCCTTTTTTCTGTCTTATAGCTGACCCTCTTTCTGGGGAAGAGAGACTATGTGGACAACATAACTTCAGTGGACAGAGTTGGTACGTTTCCTCTTGTGTGTGTGTGTGTGTGTATACACCTGCATGGATGATAAATCTGACATTGTCATTGATACTACCACCTTTACAGATGGTGTTGTAAAGCTGGACACAACTGATTTTGGAGACAGGAAAGGTAACATTATTTAAAAAAAATAGAAAACCTTCCAAAGTCAAGTCATTTTGCAGATGCAAAATTCAACATAATGTATCTAATGTTTCATGTTGACAGTGTTTGTGCAGCTGGCATGTGCCTTCCGTTATGGTAGCGACGACCTGGATGTGATAGGCCTGTGCTTTAGGAAGGACATCTGGATCCACCACATCCAGATCTACCCTGAGAGCCACAAGCCCGCTCTGAGCGCCATGCATGAAACCCTGTTGAAGAAGGCTGGGGACAACACTTACCCATTCACCTTTGAAGTACGTCCGGCTACAACACCCACATGTTCCACATTCTGTGTTCAGATTGATAAAAATGTGTTTATGGACACAAGATTTATGTGGAAAATGATATTGTTCCCTTTTAATACTGACAATTATTTTGGATAATACATTTAAAGAAAACCCTCAGACTTGGGACCAGGACCATGACATGCTGGCATGGCATCATGGGAGATTTCTCCAGCTGCTTGTTTGATATATTCTTAGTTTAAAAAATAAATGAAGTAGTTTTGAACTATGTCATCATTACTGTTTAATCCCTAAATTTTCATTATAGCTTGAAAAAAGTTTGTAGCAAATAAGAATTTTTTTGGACATGAAAACTGGACATTTGGCTGAAAAAGGCTGATAAATGAATCTGAACTTGCATATTGTCATTCACATTTAGCTATTTGAATGCACACTCTGCTTTGGGTTGTAAATAAACAGATAAAAATAACCCTTCTATTTAGTTACAAACGTTTTTCTTTCTCTCCAGATTCCCAACAACCTGCCATGCTCCGTCTCTCTGCAGCCTGGGCCTGATGACAAGGGGAAGGTAAATCTCTTGTAGATCTGATAACACCATCCAGCTTCACAATAAGAAAAGATTGCCTTAGGGTTGGCAGGTATTTTACTGTTTGACACTGGTAATTGTTATAGGGGTTGTTTTTGCTTTGCAGGCTTGTGGTGTCGACTTTGAGGTCAAAACGTATCTTGCCATGGAAAAGGCCAATCCTGATGAGAAGATTGAAAAGAAGTACTTCCCAGTCACTTTCACCATCGTTTTGGAAATGTCATCTTTTGCCTTAGTGTTCTGCCAACCTAACATTTCCTCTTCTCTTCCTTCTCTTTTTCACCCATCTCGTCGTCCTGCCTTTGTCCTATTCTGTTTGACAGGGACACTGCTCGCCTTGTCATTCGCAAAATCCAGTACGCCCCATTTCAGGTGGGCGCTGGGCCCAAGGCTGAAATCTGCAAAAGCTTCATGATGTCCGACAAGCCCGTTCATCTAGAAGCGTCAATGGAGAAAGATGTACAGTAGCAAAACTTCTCATCGTTTACAAACATATGTATACTACATTTTTCCACTGTCTGCTAAACGTATGTGAATGTTTCCACAGAGAGTTTAAATGTAGGCCAACTGTATGTGTTCCCATAACTATTCCCCACTTTTAACTGCTTGTCCCCTGGTTTTGACCGCAGCTCTACTTTCATGGCGAACTAATCCCAATCAAAATCAAAATCAAAAATGAGAGCAACAAGACAGTTAAGAAAATCAAAATCACCGGTAGGTACCCCAGTTAATAGAAATTCTACTTTAAAATGATTGTGACTCAGAGCACATTACAAATATTTAGTCTCCCTCTCTCTGTCTTTCTGTCTTTATTTGTCTCTTCTCACAGTGGACCAAACCACAGACATTGTCCTCCACTCAGCAGACAAATATACCAAGACTGTTCTTACCCAAGAGTTTGGGTAAGTGCACAGATAATATCACACATCAATTATCACAGAAGCAAAAATACAAGCTTGTAGTTTATGGATGTGTTTGTGTTTCATCCTCCTTAGAGAAACAGTGGATCCCAGTAGCACCTATGAGAATACTCTGCAAATCACTCCCCTGCTGACTGAAAACAAGGAGAAAAGAGGTCTTGCATTGGATGGACGACTGAAGGACGAGGACACTAACTTGGCCTCCACAACTCTGTAAGTGCACAAAACAGCAGACAGGACTAAAGTAGGATTGACATGTAATTCCTTTGTTGGAAAGTCTGGACAATTAGAGAGATTAACTGAAGATGTTTTCTCTACTGAGGCTGCAGCTTCACCTAAAGCGCATTTACAGCTTTTCTTATGTGTCACAGCCTGAAAAGGGGTATAGAAAAAGAGGTGTTGGGAATCCTGGTTTCTTACAAGATTAAAATCAACCTCATGGTGGGTGGAGCAGGGTAAGTATCAGTTCCTCTTTAAGCACAAGAAATGTTGATCAAAGATATAACAGAATTACAAGAACTAAGACTTGTCCTCCTGTAGCCTGCTGGGTGGCCTCACTGCCAGGTAAGGAGCATTATGTATTATCACATATTATAATACATATCAGCAATCAGCAGTGGTTGCCAGGTGTCTGTAATATTGTGATTGGCTGGTTTGTTTTCTCTACAGTGATGTCACAGTGGAGCTTCCACTGATGCTCATGCACCCCAAGCCTGAAGGTAGTTTTAACACCATACACATTAAAGTGTCCTGCTTGACTGTACAGTATATATTACTGCTACCAATGCACCTCTGACGACCTAACCATTTCTCCTTTCACATCAACCTCCCTTTCAAACTGAGCAGAGTAAAGACAGCACTGAGTGTAAGTGCAAAATAATTTTGATTTTTGGTGCTAAATCATATTGTATGTACTAGTACATTTTAATATTTCCATTTTATGCTACTTTGTATTTCAACTCAGTTTCAGGGGCATATATTGAACTTTTTAACTCCATTGTATTCATTTTATAATTGTTGTTAAATTTACTTTGCAGGGCCACATTTATAATACAAAATATAATCCACAAATACATTAAAATGCATTATTAGAGATAAGATAAAACTTTATCTATCCCCAGGGGAAAGGCACAAGCAAAGTAGTGTCAATTCGTCCCACCTTTACCAGCTGCAGCACTAAAGTGATACATACATGCATCATTAAGTATAATCTACAGCGTCTACAACAAATATACTGTACACACATCCCTGTGAATATACTGTAGTTATTTGACACTAGTGTCCTTCATTTTATATGTGTGCAATAAATAATCAGCTATTGCTTATTGTCCATAAAATCACAATAAAACACCAAAGTTAATTAAAACTTTAGGGGCATTAAAAATAAATGACAGGGTGATATCTTTAAAGATTAGAGTTATTTTTAACTTTGCAGTAAATGAAGTTCAGTCATCAACACTGTGATAGTCATATGTGTACTGGAGCATTTTTGTGGATGTGTTTCACAAGGTGATAACTGCGTTAATTTAGACTACATGCTGCATGTGACATAAACTTACGTTTGTGTGGACTTCCTTTCAGAGAGATGTTACCCTGGAGGCTGGGAAGAAACCCATATAATGACAGCAAGGCAATGAGGGGAAGTGACACAAAGCAAGGACGACGACAGACATGACTCTTGTAATGACATAACAATAACCAAGCAGCTGAAGACAATGAAAACACACCAAGGAAACACAAACAGATGTAACATCAGTCCCCTTGCAGACTTTGCTGCTCTTGTCTTTGTTGTTTAATGAATATTATATAGCTGTAGAGGGAGCTTTGTAGAATCGTATCCAACAGGTAAAGACTTGTATAAAAACTCATACATAACATGTACAAAATGGGTTTGAAGCCTCTAACACCACAATGCTGTGGATTACTAAAAAAAATGATAGAATTAAACTCATCAATAATTTTGAATGACTCTTTATTCTTTCCATGAAATGTATCAGTTTGTGTTTTTGACTGGTGAAGTCAAATAGCCCAAAATACAATAAAATAACTAAAAACTAAAATTGTTGTGGTGAAGGTTTATTTATTTATTTTCTAATTGCAATACAATGCATTGGTGCTTTCTGGTTCATTTATGTCTTGCTGGTGCAATTTTTAATTGTGATAATTTAGAAAACATGGTGTTTTATTTGTGTGATATTTTACTACAAGGTCTGTAGAAGTATGTTTTTGTTTCAGTTTTTAAGAAAAACTAAAATTATAGAGACATTTTAAGTTATTATATTAAATATTGACGTAAATAACTATAATTGTTTTAAATGTTTAATTGTTAAAAGGTAGAAGAGAGTAGTTAAGATTCATAATTCACACTCCTCTCCAGTTGGTGGTGGTAATGCACCGTTTTGTTGTTTGCCAACCGCCATAAAACCTCAGGAGGAAGAAGAAAAAGAAGACCCACTACAACGTCATCACGCACAACGTGTATTACTGAAGCAACATGGCTATGAATGGAGGTTTGTCAACTTCCGAGCTTACAGCCAAGCTAATTTTGATATTTCTGTCGTTTATTACTTTGCTGATAAAGTGCTATTTTGGTGCACGTATATGTATTGATTCTCTAGTTTAATTTTATTGTTTTAAAGATTGATTGTCGTTACTATTTAAATGTCGTTAGCTGCCTGACCACAGCCCGATTGAATTGCTAGAGCACTGCGGCTATGCTAACCGCTTTTAAAAACAGCAGAACTTTGACCAATTAATTTTCTGATAACTATATCTTTAACTATATAGAAGGCTTGTAAAATCTAACGAGTAACGTAGACAGAGTGGCAAAAGAAACGGACGCGCACATTACAGCAGTGCTAAGGAATGGTTTTAAATAGTAACATAGCAAACAATTTTGTGAGCATAATAGTAAGTGTCTGTATATGTACGACTCATTTAAGCCAGCACTTTGTTATTGACCCCAGCTGACGAGGACTTCGAGTGGGAGCCTCCAACTGAGGCAGAGATGAAGGTGATCCAAGCTCGCAGGGAGCGGCAAGACAAAATCAGCAAGCTGATGGGAGACTACCTGCTCAAGGGATACAAGATGCTGGGAGAATGTTGTGATGTGTGTGGGGTAAGTAAAGTGGCTTTCTGTGATAGGTTTGTGACAGCGGTTGTGCCTTTATGATGTAGAAAAGGTGGATTGGTTTGCTGTGTGTGTTGAGCTAAGTTTATTTTGTTTCCAGACGATTCTTCTGCAGAACAAACAGCAGAAGAACTACTGTGTATCATGCCAGGAGCTAGACTCGGATATAGACAAGGACAACCCTGGTATATTCAACTCACATACTCATATTTAATGTACAATCACTGAATGAGCCAGCCATCATAATTTGTGCCTTCTGTTCCATCTTCTGTCTCCTTCCCTGCATCACTCCTCTTGCTGTGTGCCTTTTGCTTGCTCTTGTTCCCATGTCGCCCTTTTTTCCTTCTCTCTACTCAGCTCTAAATGCACAGGCAGCATTGTCCCAGGTTAGAGAAAGACAGCTTGCAGCACAGTCCCCTGCACCGTCTCAGGTCCCTGAGCTAAGCAGGGTCCCCAGTAGCATTCAGGCAAGTGTGTCAGTTCCTCAGCCCAGACCGGAGCACTGTGAGGGTGCTGCTGCAGGGGGAAGGGCCTCTCTACTTCCACCTGCTGTCCCTTCAACTTCAGCACCTGCCTCCACCACAGCCCTGGCTCCCACTCAACCCCCAGTTTGTCCACAGAGCACTGCCCTCCAACCTGTGTTGCAAGAAGCTGAGGAAGCTGTTCTAACCAAACTTCGCTGGGCCACCACCCAGCTTCAGAGTTCACCTTCCCTGGAGGCAAGTATCCAACTTTGCAGCCTCATCGCCAGCTGTGCCAATTCACTGCGCAGCCTCAAGGAGCTCAGCCAGTAACTTTATCATGGACTGGTTGAAACCATGGAGTAATGGGAATGCTGTCTTGGAATACTGACTCTGCTTTGCTGCCTTGCAGCACCTCTCTGTGACTGACTCCTTGCCTAGAGCTGAATTCAAAATTGGTCAGAAAATGCATTTGAAACAGGATTCAAGTATCAGGTCTTGGGTTACTCTTGAGATGATTTAGCTGTATGGCTGCCAGAAATATGTTACAAGGTTTCTTAATATTTTTAACAGCTTTAGGTTGTAAGTTACCATAGAATTATGAAAGTACAGCAATTGTCTGTATTAATTTAAACAAGCTGGCCATTAAATCTATATTCTGCCAAAAAAAATAATACTAACAGATATTCATAGACTTATGGGGAATTGACAAATGGTGTTTTTCTGATTGGTGGTTATGCAGTATCCCAAAACAGTGTAGCTTTGCAAATCACAAAAGTTGAACAAAAGCTAAAATCCTGGCGCACACATGCTTGTATATATGCGTATCTGCACTAGAAGAGTCTGTGTTGATATACAGCATGCTGCTAGACTGTAAGTCTGCATTCTTCAATTTGCTGCTCAGTCTGATGGCCAGATTTCTGGTGTCTACGCCCTGGTGATGCAGAGATCGTCATAGTGTGCAGTGTTGAGTGTAAATATATTTGATTCATGATGATGATAATGGTCAGGATATTCACTGAGGGTCTGGTGAGACAGTGTAACATTCAGGAGTCAGGCTCATTGTTCACTATAGACATGTAGAATAAAATGCAGTGTATATGAATAGACAGCACTTCATATTTGTAAA
This sequence comes from Monopterus albus, assembly GCF_001952655.1. NCBI lineage: Eukaryota > Metazoa > Chordata > Actinopteri > Synbranchiformes > Synbranchidae > Monopterus > Monopterus albus. The sequence goes on along the minus strand of NW_018127922.1, from coordinate 1,974,335 downwards.
AGCAATCTTCAGTGTTGTTCAAGGAAGTCAGAGTTTTCTAATTGGGTACCTGAATAAAGCTTTGTCTGTTCAGGAGTTCTGCAGTTCATTGTTTTCCAAATGCAAAAAGGTGCTAAGTTTATTAATTGAAAAATGTATTTAAACATGTATAATTTTAAATACTAATAAGCATATGAAAATTAGTCTTTCAAATGTGCCATGTGACTAGAGTTACAGCCATATTTACGCATACAAGTTCCCACTGCTGCACTGGTACAGGTCTGTCTTAGAGATGATTGTTTTTGAATGTGGTTCAAGTTTAACAATCGACTAGTCTTGTGGGCATTTTTAGAGTGACAGCGTTTAGTTGTTTGAAGAAACGCTGAAACGTAGCTCATGAGAAATGTGATAAAAAAAATCATACAAAGCACAGACAGTCTCCCCTTTAGCCCCACACACAACTTGCAGTGGGGCGGGCTGGTCAGTACCGGGAGGAACCGGGTGTTGCAGTGAACTCTACCACACACAAGGGAGGAAACAACAACAACCACAGAAAGCGTGTGGACTGGATGCTGCTCTGGCTCTGGTGCGGAAAGAGATGGTAAGGTGGTTTCTCATATCCTGAATGTCTGTGAGTCTAAATACTGTTAAAAAAAAAACAACTTTACAAAGGAAACATCTTAAACTGCACTTTTCCACATATACAGCACGGTCAAAGGGAATGCACCTACTGTTCACTTGCTGCCTAATATACAGTACCTCCACCCCTTTATTCTGGTACTTTGTGTGACCAGAGTTTCTTTTATGACAACTGTGCTAAATTAAGTTACATTTAAAGACACAAGTTTAACTAAACTTAATGTAATTAATACTAGAGGTTCTTGCTTCTGTTCATTTCCTGTCTCCTGTCATCTCCAGTAAGTCACTAAAGGGACTTCATACTCCAGCAGATCGAAGGCTGTGACACTAAGTCTAAACATCCAAAAAGAAGAGGCCTGAGAAACAAGTTCTCCTTATCACATGCCCACCTCCTGGTGGTTGGAGTGTGGTGTTTTGCATCCCTGTTTGCTGTAGGGCCCTTGGCACAGCAGGGACATTACAGTCCTGATCCTTATGGCACCACCTGCTGCATTGACTAGCAAGCAAAACAAATGATAAATAAAAGGATATGTAGAACTATACTAAAGGAGATGAAAATATTGTTTTTGGTCCCTCCTGTGATAGCAATATATTACTGTGTAATCAGTTAAGTTTTGTTTAGGTTTAATCTTGGAAAGGACAGGTGTTGCTGTTGTATGTATGCAGACACCCAGTGGAGAAGATGGTGCAGTGGTACTCGATGCGAAATGATAGACCTGCTGGAGGCCATCAATGTTATCTTGTCTCCCCTGCAAGCCATTGTAACAGGGATGTAAAATGGCCCCTAGAGTTCTGGCCTTGATTTTGGCGTCACATCGCCGCCTCATGTGCAGCCTCTACATTTAACTAAACAGGTTTCCCAGCCCTTGTCGTTATGTAAAAGCGGTGCACCGGCACCGGCAAATGGAACAAACCCTGGTTGGAGTTCAATAAGTGGCGCACGGAGTGGGCGTGGCCTGAGGTGTTTTGAAATTTGACAGCAAGGAGTAAAATGCTGCAAGATGCCGGAAGTACCCGGCTACGGCGGTCGCTTTGATCTCAGCTCGAGCTTCGGATTTTCTCCCGGCACCTTTTCAAGAACTTTACTTCGATGCTAGGAAATTAGCAAATAATTGCGTTCAACTTAATTTTGCCTACAGGAAAACGGAGCTTGGAGTGTTCGTAAAGTCCCAGAATGTTTTTTTAACCGTCCTGTTATGTTGACCTGAACAGTATCTTTGTAATATAAACATGCAGGGGGATGTTACAAATATGTGAAATGAACCATTTTCATTTTATATGTTGATCACACCTATTAAGCCAAGCAGACGAAGTTTCATACCAATAAAATATTTTTAACTATTGTTTTTAGATTTTTTTTTTGTTACTTTGCAATGGGTCAATTTGACCCACAACATAACTTAAAGAAAAAATATTTGTTTTAATCATCTTTTAAGGCATAAACTGTTGCCTCTGCCCGCTACCAGGTACCCAAAAAGGACACAGAGCTCTACTTCGAATCAGACGCCAGCAAGGTGACTTTGATTTGGAGTCCATCTTCAACCCTCAACACTTACTTTGGGTGTGTTTGCCTTATTTTTTGTGATGATTATGAAAACTCTCCTCTCCTCTCACCCCAACCGGTCGAGGGAATAGGCCGCCCACCAAGAGCTGGGGACTGTCGGTCGGAGGTTTCTTCCTCTAAAGGGAGTTTTTCCTCCCCATTGTCGCCAAATGCTTGCTCAAGGGGGATTTGTTGGTGGTTTTCTTATCATATTTCTTATTATAATGATAATAATAGTAATGTCTGGACCTTTACTATGTAGTGTCCTGAGATGACCTTTGTTGTGACGTGGCACTGTACAAATAAATTGAATTCAAGTGTACAGGTTGACACCATGTAGAATTATTTTTCCAGCCATGGCTGGTGCCTGTACAGTGGCATAAAAATGTAAACAACTGTCAAAATACTGTTAATGAAGCATCATATTTCTTCAGCACATTGTGTGTGTAAAATCTTAATTCATAAAAATTGTAGCTGAAATAAATGTGTTGTGAAAACTACAAAAGTGAAGCTGAAGCATGTTTCTATAGACTATTTGTTATTGGTGGAAGAGGGACAGGGTTAGATGCTGAGGTCACTGTTTCAGATTCCTGAGTCAAAAGTTGTTCAGGTTTCTTCTCTTTAGCACCAAGGACAGTGCACATTGTTTCACTTTATGAGCTGCTTTTTTTCTTTTGCTGATAGAAATTTACTAAACTTCCTTCAAAAATCCAGGTTAATCTTTAGCTTTTATGAGAACAAACATAGCATCCATTATACTGTATAACTCAAGATGCGTGAACTGAAATGTAAAATTTTCTGGTAAAGTTGTAGCAGTAATACATAAAGTTGGATTTACCGCAGTAATCACTTTAATATTTAAGCTGTGGATGTCTGTCATTCCACTTCTTTTGCCATTTGTAACATTAATGGCCTGTATACAAAATCCCCAAACTCGGTCAAAAATCTAGTAGTGTATTTGTTTGTTAGAAACAAACAGCATGTATCATGAAACTATTCATTTATTGAATGTTAACTTCTGGTAAATTTCCCTTAAGTAAAAATATATTGGTAGTGAATATCATCTTTAACATTAGGTTCCTGCTGCTTTGCCATCTGTTAAAGATTTGTTTTACTTGTATTTCCACATAGCCATCATAGATTAAGACCTGTTAATCTTACCTTAATGTAAAAAAAAAAAACATGAGGGTACCAATGTGCAGAGCTTCTGATAGGGCCCCCAGGAGCTGTCAAAGTTATAAATGACTGTTGTCCAGTACAACACCACCTTTAACCATTACCTCAATAAGTACATGATTGAATTTATACATTTATGACAATTTTACCAAAAACAAACTTTTTGAGCTTCATAAACACAGATGTTAAGGCTGATGTGTTGCAGTGAATTGCATACAATTGTACAGGTTGTACCTATAAAGTGGCCAGTCAGTGTACATAACACATAGTGGCTTATATTAATGTTAGACTGCATTTAATGAATAGTCTAAGATATCTCATGCTCTTGTCACACAGTCCAAATAATGTTTGTTTTATAAGCATTTAACAAACAAGTGAACCTGAGGCAGGAAGGGAAAGTGTGGAGAGAGATTCTGTGCAGGGACCTCTATGGAGACATCCACTGCACAATACAATTTCAGAGTAATTGGAGAGTTGATATGTTCTGTGGCTTTATGAGTTACAAATCATGATTAGATTGGTTTTTTATTTATTTATTCATGATTTGTTGATAGACAAACCAGGGCTGCTTGACAGTCAAATTAGTTATTACTGTGAAATGCAGAAAAATACAAAGTGTTGAATACAGCACCAGACCTTTATGCCATACAAACATGTTGATAATGTTGTTAATGCATGTTGAATTATTTTCATAAAGATTAATATATCTACTTTTTTTTTTTACCTTTACCCGTAGTTGTTTCAAGAAAAATATTTGTGATTTGAGTAATGAGGGCCTTATGCCCCAGCAGAGCTTTATCTCTAGCAATGCCCCTGTGCTAATGTGTATGCACAACAACCCCTTGCTGCGTTACTGGAAAATCATTATTTCAAATAATGACATGACAAAGCCTGATTTGTGCAAATGGTTTAACAGTATTGGATTGAATTACTTATAAGACAAATGTATCAGAGTTGTAGAAATAGCCAGTTAATTGCTTTTTGTATCAATACCTTATAATAGAAGATTATTGTATACTACACACATGTACCGTGTGAACTTCTGCATTTGAATTAGGCAGTCAGGGGATGTTATTGCGAGCGCTAGCAGACAGGGAGCGCACTGTCACAAGTCTAGAGGCCTTCTCCTCATGTTTTGTTGACAGCAGCAGCCTGGGGAAAACCATTTGCTGTGGAGAGAGCAGGAA
>NW_018127922.1:1949030-1969797 GCF_001952655.1 Monopterus albus | reverse complement strand
TTCTCTATTTATAAGCAACACATGTCATGGATATAGTTAGACTACATCTGCCAGCTTGTCTCTGAGAACCTGAGTTTACTGTTGATCTGGGAATGTCCGAATACTCTCAGCTCTTCATCTTCTCTTCAGGGTTTTGTGCTTTGTATTATCAGTTAAATGCAAATGGGAATTTTACTAACTGGCTCTGTTTTTTTCTCTTCTCACTCTCTTTAAGTTGCATCTTTCTGTCTCTGCTTCTGGACATTTTGTTCCTAATAGACAAGCCTGGTTATGTTCTCATCACACCCCACAGTTTCTGTAACGTGTACAGTGAGTGTTTAAGTAAACAGATGTGACAATGGAAGTCAGAGCAGTGGATGTCAGCAGGGAGATCTGGGAAGGACCATATGTTGGTGAGGGAGCTTCCTCTGGAAAATAGTGCACAGTGAAATTGTAAAGGAAATATCCCAAAGTTGAGATCAGTTTGTGAAGAGAGGAAATATGTAAAGGTTCAGAAAATAAACACGTAAGAGAACAATTCCACCAAGGCAAGAAACAACAGTGTTGACATCCAAGTGTTAACTATGGGTCAGTGATAAATGTACAGTATATGTGTGTACGTTGGGTGTAAAGTAGTTGCAGTGGTCAAGTCTGTTCACAAGGAAGAAAGGAAGCTATAAAGGATAAAATGGAGGCCATCACAGGCGGTTAGGTGTGTGTGCATGTTTGGGGAGGGAGTGTACAGAAGTGCTCGGCACAATGATGCACCACTGAGTGTAATATTAGACCAATCCTGAGTCATAGCCGACTCGCTCCCCCGGGTGCTGCTGCTGCTGCCGCCCCACACTGCTCCACCCCAGCTGCCTCTGTCCATCCATCCATCCCTGTTCCCCCACCTAAAAATAGACCGCTGGTCTCACTGACGAAAATCCCTTAACCTATCTTGAACACACACACACACACACACACACACACACTGGAGTTGGTTGGCCCCCTCTCTCCATGGAAAATATTCCTCTGGATGAAGCACACTTTACTGGAGGCTGCTGGATGACGCAGCTAAAACCCAGGAAGTGATCGGAGTTCTAACTATGAGCTCAAATAGAGAGCTCTGTGTGTTTGTAGACACAGAGCCTGGGCCTGTATGCCTTGCAGCCCGCAGGTCTGAGCCTGCAGAGCTGATTAAGTGAAATAATCAGTCAGATAAGATTGTTCCAGTGACACAGACAGTCAGGACCAAAGTCTATAGGTACGACTGAAGACATAACTTCACAAAGTAAGATAAAGAGCTTTGCATACTGCTGCATCACCAGTAGACACATTTTGCATATCCTGTCTCTCTGCTTGTCTCTTAGTGGCTCTCACCGAGGAAAGGGGGAGGGTGAGCTCATTCTGGGGGCATCGGGCCTAGATTACAAGAACCCCAGGTTTGACTCAGCCGCGTTTTGTGTCCATGTGAATTACTGCCAGAGAGGGAGAGAGAGAGAGAGAGAGAACTCCTGCAGTTGTTTGGTTGAAACTGCAGTTTCGCACCGGACGTTTATATCCTGTGTGAATGGCTGAGCGGAATTAGTTTCTCTTTGCTCCTGTCATAACAGCCAGCTCCGTATCCTATGTAACTATTTCTGTTTGGTACATGGCGACAGTTCTCATTTTGTGCACGCTTGATTCAACTTATTGCTAATGAGCGCAAGTCGCAGCTTGTACGAGGCTCAGCAGCAGCAAACCTTTTGACAGACCAGAGGCAGCGGACGAAGTTGGATTACTGTTGCGCTGGGGAGTGTGCCATATCCTTGTTTCTCCTGTTTTTTAAAGTTTTATTTTCCCAGAAGAAGTTATGACTTCGGTATGGAAAAGACTGCAGCGAGTTGGTAAAAAGGCTTCGAAGTTTCAGTTTGTGGCTTCTTATCAGGAACTCGTTTTGGAGTGCTCTCAGAAATGGTGAGTTTACAGATATTTAAGAAGCTCTCCTCTGTCCCATTTGCCATGTTTTCATTGCTGGAGCTTAATAACCTCAAGAGGGACTGTTTAGTGGATATTAGTAATACAATAATAAGTAAGACCCCTAATGGGCATGTTAATTTTCATGTTATGATTATTTCCATTACACTAAGAAAGAGCGCGCCCCATATGTCTGTAAACTACATGTGCCGAGCTGACCCGGGGTGACCGTGGGTTGGACACCGGACCCCGCCCACCGGGGCTAACATGTGTCAGTCAACAGTACATCATTAGGGTCTCCGGGACCTGGTGTTTTACAGCGGTAGCAAAAAATAAAAACCGAATTAGCTAACTCCTGGACACATTTGTGGAGGGATGTTATGTCTGCAACACAACGCAGTTTTTCAAACTACTCCCTAGTGTGTGCGCACTTTGCTGTTATTCAAAAACTTTAGTGAGATGGCAGTGATGCAGTGTGGACCATTATTCAGCCCTAACATACACCAGAACGGTCAATTTTAGGGTACTAGAGTCTAGTTGAAAATATCACCAAATATTTTTTATTCAGTGACGTTTTGGGATCACATATTGAATACCTCTGAAATCACTGAGTATCTTGTAAACTACAGTATTCTCTATACATGCATTTTAGAAAGGCTTCTCCATTATCTTAAAACTTTTGCCTTCGTGTCAGTTTGGCCCACATTGCATCAGTCCAAGTAAATATGGCATATTGGTGTAAACATCTTGTCAGGAGCACAGTAAGAAACTCACCTTCTTTTTTCTGCAATAACTGAAGGCCCTCTATCAGTAAAATTACAGAGTTTGATCAGCAGCAGGAAGCTTGTGTTTGTCTGGACATGAACACAGAGGAAAACTGGTTTTGAGTGACAACTCCCATTTGGGCTATGATGAAATCAGGGTTTGTAGGCCTTTACCAGTATGTATGTATGTACAGTAGTTCAAATATGAAGGCAAAGGTCAGAAATCACAGAGAATGTGAGGAGAGAGAGCAAGAGGAAGTGAGGACACGCTGGTCTCTTGTGATGCTCTTTATTTACTGACAGAGGTTGCGACACTTCCAGATGACACCAAACATAAGAAGCAGAAATGAGCTCTGTGGCCACTCAGGGAGCTGAAACAATACATGTTTGTGTAGAACTACATGGAGAATTGGTGCCATGATTTGAGACCATTATACCCAGTTGTTTGTACATGACACTAGTCAAAAATGAAAAGGAAGTGTTGGTAGATACACTCAAGTGGCACAGACCTAATTAAAGACAGCGGGACCATTAACAGGATCATGTGACAAAAACGTGAGAGGTTAGCGAGTCAGCTCAGTTTACTGAATGTAAAATATTCAAAAATGAGGTTACTTAAAACACCCTCTACCATTGCACATTGTTACTGTTCTTACTACATGTTCTTATGTCTTTGTGTCTCCAATTATTTTCTTGTCAACTCTGATGCCTCCTATATTTGCAGTTCTTTTCTACTCTCCCTTCTTCTCTCCCTTCCATTACCCTCTCTCTGCTGCCGTCAGTCTATTTCTAATGTCACCTCTGACCCCCCAACACACATACCTCAGGAACATGTGCACACAGCCATCTTTGCTATAAATGAACAGTGATACAGTGAAACTTGAGACAGTTTTCAACATTTATATTGTGATTAATATTCTAAAGAATGTTTTGAAATGATCATAAAGATAAAACATTTGGAGTTTGCAGTGAGGTTTTTAACAAATATGAATTATTATTGTGTTCTACACTATCTGGGGTGTGTGTGCATGTGTAAAGGGGGTTCCTTCGTCTTGTTTAGAGGCACACCTCGCATTCAGATTGACTCACATCACATGATCCTGCAGCTTCCTGTTACACTTCCTGTGCCACAGAGGCCTGACAAAATACGATAGAATGCTACCAGCACACACACACACACACAAACAGAAAGCACACACTGCCCTTCCGCATATTATATGTGAATTGTGTGGGGTAATTATGTATAAACAGCTGCGTGCACACACAGAGTGTATTTCATCTTTAGAAATACATGCATAGATATAAATAAGTGAACAAACATATCAGCGCCTTGTTTCAAACGCCAAACATGGATGGATTATGAGACACCAGGCCCTGGTGGGTCGCCAACACTAATGAGAATTTTGTCTTTTTTAGTTGTTGTGCACATTTATTTTGTTATTTTGTGTGTGTGTTTGTGGTCATTTTGTGTCTCATTTAAATAAATTTAAATCCACATTTAGTTGTTGTTTTGATTCTCTTTTTAGTCATTTTGCATCTTTTTGTGGTTATTTTTGTCAGTTTTTCTTTTTTTTTTTTTTTTAAATCTACGGGGTTGTTTTACATTTCCTTTTACCCAGTCTGCATTGCTTAGTGACTGCGTTGCATCCTTTTTTTATACTCATTTGGCATCTGTTGACTGTTCAAGTCAAGTCAAGATTTTTATTTTCCATTTATGCATAAACAAACAGTCTAGGTATATAGGAATTCTTGTGCAGCTCTCCTTTGGAGTCAGGTAAAGAGTCAAAAGCCAGAAACAACACTTAGTCTTAAAATAAAAAAGTTACGTAAAGCATTAAAACTGCAATACACAAAAATAGGGTAATAGTATTTTCTCCAGTGAACTTCAAACATCGCACTTAGTAATTCACATGGTGGAGTTGGATATGTCATTACACTTGGTGAGGTAGTGAGGGGTTACTGCACATGTTTAGTAAGGGGTTATTGCACATACAGTATATTCTCACAGTATATTTCTCACATTTTCATTTTTGCCATCGTTCTTACTGCAGCAGGGAAAAAGCTGTTGTAAAGTCTTGTTCTGTGTGTGATGATACTGTCCGCCCTGCTGTGCCTGAGGCTGTAGGTGCAGTTTTTGTGTCTGAGCAGAGTGAGCTGGGTGGCCTGGATCTCTGAGTATGTTCTCCACCCTTTTGCGACAGCGCTGTGTGTACAGTGTGTCCATAGCAGACAGTTCAGTCCCAATTATCCTCTCTGCAGTCTTTATGACCCTTTGAAGAGCCTTCCTCTCTGCCTGTGTGGTGTTACTGTACTAGACTGTGATGCCAGTAGTGAGGATGCTCTCTACCAGTCCTATGTAAGCCTGGGTGAGAGGGCAACGGTTCAGCCCAGCTTTTCTGAGCCGCCTGATGAAGTATAGCAGCTGCTGGGCTTTCTTCATTTTGGCAGCTGTGTTCAGTGACCAGCTCAGGTCAGATGTCACCTGCAGGCCCAGGAATGTGTGACTGTCAGCCCTCTCCACCTCAGTCCCTTTGATAGTCAGAGGCAGCAGAGGGGAGGGGTTCTTCCTGAAGTCTACTATTATTTCTTTTGTGTCATTTATGTTGAAGATGAAGTCATTCTCCTCGCCATAAATAAGAATGTTGTTCACCAAGCTTCTGTAATCTGACCCAGGCCAGGGACCCGAGGCCCAGAACGCAGCATATTTAATGATGATGGTGTTGTCATGTTTGGAGACACAGTCGTGGGTGTATAGGGTGAAGAGTTTGGGGCTGAGACAGCAGCCTCCGGTGAGCCTGTGCAGATTGTGAGCTCAGCAGAAACCCGCCCTCCCATTCTGACCACCTGTGGTCTTTCAGTCAGGAAGTCCAGAATCCAGTTACAAGTGAGAGTTGGAACACCGAGGTCTGTCATCTTCTCAATGAGCCTGCCTGGGCGGATGGTGTTGAATGCAGAACTGTAATCCAGGAAGAGCATCCTAGCATACGTACTGCTGTTGTCCAGGGTAGAGGTTGCTGAGGCTGTCCGGGAGGGTGGCGTCCTGGGGGGCTGTGTTTGTTGATTTGTTCCTGTAGTTTGTGACTGCCTGGATTCCCTGCCACATACTGCGCATGTTGTTATTCATGCAGTAGCTCTCCAGTTTTTGCCAGTATGATCTCTTTGCAGCTCTGATGGACTTCTGTAGCTCATATCGGGCTTTCCTGTACTCCGCTTGGTCCCCTGACATAAAAGCCTCTTGTCTCTTCCTGATTTTCTGTTTTATATCCCTATTAAACCAGGGTTTTTGGTTGGGGAAAACACGCCCCGTTCTAGCTGGTGCTACATTCTGTACAGTTCCTTTAGTGCAGCTTCCTCTTTGCCTGGGGGGCATAAACTGCACTCACAATGATACATTGCAGCTCTATAGGTAAATAAAATGGCCTTAGCTTTAGTGTTAAATATTCCACATCTTCAGAACAGAATTTAGAGAGAATCTCACAGTCTGTGCACCAGGACTGTTTGACGAAGGTGGCCATTCCTCCTCCGCGGGTCTTGCCGCTTTCAGCGCCAATCCTGATCCTGTCTGAACACAGAGTAACCATCCAGAGTTATAGCCTCATCGGACATCTCTTTTCCCAGCCATGTTTCACAAAAACACAGCAGGGAGCAGTCCTGTATGTCCTTCAAGTGAACTGTGACGTCGCACCCCGAGGAGCACCACTGTTGATTAGAGTGTGGATACTAAAACCATGCCCCATGGTACCGGAGGGTTTAGGCCAGGTTTCAACAGAAGTTTAGAAATTGGGTTTGGACACGTAGATCATACTTTAGGCTCAACTAATGCAGCACTCAAATGTCTGCTTCATTTAATAATATGGGGAAAACACTACAAACTCAACTGCATCAGGTTCGAACACCACACTCTCAGGCACGGGTTGGAGTAATGCTTTAGGGCTCCTGTGCTCGGTAGGCCTGTTCAGTACAAGGCATTATCACCTAGTAGTGGTAGTCATAAGACCTTCTGTTTGACCTTGGGTTGTCTCATTTGCATAATATCTACTTTGTTTGAAGACATTATTTGATGAATTTCAAACATGTTGAGATTTCTATCATTTCTAATGTTCAGAAATAGTTTTGGTTTTGTCCTTTCTTCAAGAGAGGTCAAGAGGATAGGGCTCAGTGCTGTGTTTTGATTTGTGTTTGTGTGTTTCTGTAGGCAACCAGACAAACTGAGAGTGGTGTGGACTAGGAGGAACAGGCGTATGTGTTCCAAGGTGAAACCACTGAAACAGCATAAACATACACCCACTTGGCAGTTTGCTAAGAACACCAAGCTAAAACGAATGCAGTCTAATCCAGTAAATCCTCCTTCACGAAGGTGATAATGATCAGTTTGGGTGGAAACTTTGATTCCGTTGTATAGTGTTACATTTATACCTTCATGAAGGTGATAATGATCAGTTTGGGTTGAAACTTTGGTTCCGTTGTATAGTGCCTCCAAAACAGATCGCGACTCAACACTGTCTAAAGCAGTTTAAATAAAAACTGATCATTATCACCTTCATGAAGAGAGGATTTTTTTGCAGGACTGTTGGATTAGACTGCATTTGTTTTAGCTTGGTGTACCTAATAAACTGCCATCTAAGTGCACATACACAGAGGAGCACATACATTCTCTTGTTATTGTGTTGTTTGTGCAGCTCCACAGTTGGCAGCCTGGAATCAAGAACCCCTACAGGGGCATGGTGGTGTGGCCTGTCCCAGAGAACATTGACATCGCTGTTACACTCTTCAAGGTACCAACACACTGTTTATAATGTGCATATCCAGACAGATTGTGAGGTGTTATATCTAAAAAGAGATTACTGAAATATGGACTGTTTCAGGAGGAGACAGAAAGAAAGGAAGAGTGAGAGACTTCATTAGCGCATCAGCTTAAAGCACAAAAACAACACTGACTATTGTGAAACAGCAAACAAACAGCTGTTTCTTTTTTAAAAGTTCTATGTGTTGTTGCCCCACCTATCCCCACTGTCACCAACAATGATGCTTGCTCCTGTCATTATTACTACAGCTTGCTATATTATAACACTTATCAGTGATATTTACCTACTGGTAGATGCAGTTTATTAATTGGCATCATAGCCACTGATAACAGCCATTTAAATGGGAACCTCATGTCTCTTTCTTCCCCTGTAATCCTACCACTGATGCAGGGCATAAGGACTCACTGAGCTCTTTAATTGGTATGAAAATGATGTCACTTATAAGCTATGGCCTTCAAAGTCACGAGATCTCAATTCACTATGTGTTCATTCTTACAGTAGAGTTCAGAGTACTTTATTAATCCCAGTGGGTAATTATATCATTACAGCAGCCAAGAAACACATGAATCACAGAACAAAATATAACATAACGAAACATAGAGATAAATAAGAAGATAGGAAATAAAAAAACAATAACTAAACACTACAACCTGAACTATAAAAACAACTGGGACTACAAATACTAGCACTTGGAAATATTCTGCATGTGTTTAGTTCAAGTCTAATAGATATTGTATATTGTTATGAAATTGCAAGGTTCTTCATTAGAACTGCATTAATGAGTACTGGGAAGAAATATACAGTGTTAAGAAAAATATTGGGTATAATAATAATTCTATGTTGTGACACAAATAGAATATGTGACCAAATTCATGTATTTGAACAAATGTGAACAAGGAACTGGATCGGTGTACTGGACCAGGTAGATGCATGCATTCATCCATGGATCTTCTAAACACACTGCATTTTTGTTTTCACCTCTTCAGGAGGCCAATGCTGATGAGTTTGAGGACAAAGAGTGGACCTTTGTTCTTGAGGGTGTAAGTACCTCTGAACTACTTTTCCAGCAAATATTTACTCAGTAAAATGACCAGACTAGTATAATTCTGGCATCCTGTTTCAAAAATGAGATTGTCTAATCACCAAAATAGAAATAAAGGAATACAGTTCAATATATAACTGTGACAGATCAGATTTTACAGTGGCTGTTTCTGTCGGACCTGCACAGGAGAACAGAGGGCGCCGAAAGGTGCTGGCATCAGCAGACATCAATCTGAAGCGGTTTGCCAGTCCGACGCCGACCCAGACTGACCTGATGCTGAGGCTGAAGCCGCTCTCTGTCAAAGTGATGGAGGCCACGCTCAAGCTGTCGCTGTCGTGTGTCTTTGTTCGTGAGGGGAAAGCCACGTGAGCAGGAGCTTTAGTTATTTTCCCCTCTGCTACCATTTAGTACATCTGTGCAGTGTTGTTATGACAAGAGTATTTTAAGATACGACCACGTGTTAATTGATAGCTTTTTCATGTTTATCTTTAAAGATGATGTGGCACTGTTAATCCCATACAGTGGTGCTTCAACTGTATAGACTTGAAAATGGACACTGAAGTGTCTCTTTTATAATTGTGTATAACTATAGTGAGTAATAATTTCAGAAGTCCTCCTTGCCAAAAAAATATTTAAAATGGTTGAAAATGTTTCTAATAGTTTCCAAAAATTCAAACATGCTTGAAATGCTGACCATATCATTTGTCATAAGGAGTGTTTCATACTTTTGCAGATGTGATCTGAGAGAGTTAGTCATAACAATGTGATAAATGTCTGTCCTTAGTGATGAAGACATGCAGAGCCTGGCCAGCCTGATGAGCGTCAAACCCGCAGACATTGGCAACCTGGACGACTTCAATGAGAGTGATGAAGAGGAGGACAAGAAGTCTGTCACTGCTACAGGTAGGCAGATATACACCAACACCATCTTTTCTGTCTGTTCTTCTCTGTCAGTTATTTTCACCTCTGATACTCGCTGATATTTCTTCTTCAACCACTCCTTCTTCTCTGCTATTTTCTCTTTCCTGGCTGCTGCAACAGCTCCACACACTCTAACTCGCCCAAATCGCCCCGCTCCCCCTCCACCTGACAAACGAAACTCTACTGGACCCACTTTCCCAGCTTCAGGTAGCTCCTTCATGCCCTTTCTTTACTTCCTCCTGTCATTTGTTGTTCTGGCCAGAGCAAAGAAGTCATAAACAGGAACCCTCTCATTCTCTGTTACTGTGCTTCACACAGTGGTGTCATTTGTCCTGCAGTCCCTCCCACAGCTGCTTCTCTGCATGACATATTTCTCAACCAGACATTAAAAACTGTAGAGAATCATGTGATGATACCACCAGTGTATTTTGTTGAAGTTTGTTTGTATGCATGAAAAGCTCCATCTGCAGTACATCAAATGGAGGTTATTGTGTCCAGAGAGACAAAAGGGGAACATTAATTGTAACAGCAGCTTAACTGTGAAATCAGCCTACATGTCCCTCATATTTTTACTGTGTGTAAAGTTATATGTTCATGGTACTTTCCAAATGCTATTGCTGCTTTTACTGTACTATACAGTATGTCCTTGAGGTTCCTCCTTTAATGCTATTGCTGCTTTTACTGTACTATATGTCCTTGAGGTTCCTCCTTTGGCTGGTACAGCAGTGGACTGAAATGTTGATCAGACTAAATTCTTAATATTTTCAGAGGTGGAAAGTAACTAAGTACATTTACTTGTGGTACTCAAGTACTGTACTTGAGAACAGTTTTGAGGTATCTGTCCTTTACTTGAGTATTTTCATTTTCTGCTACTTCATACTTTGACTCCACTATATTTATTTGATAACTTTAGTTACTTTTTAGAATCAAATTAATAAAACAAAATACAGTATAATCACAAGAGTTTACTAGAAAATTCACAAGCTACATAATGAGTACTTTTACGTTTAGTACTTTATATATATTTTGATGTTAATACTTTCGTTCTTTTACTTAAGTAATATTTTGAATACAAAACATTTACTTGTAGTAGTTTTTTACTCTGTGGTATTGATATTTGCTTAAGCAAACAACCTGAGTACTTCTTCAGCCACTGAATGTTTTAAAACTAGTAGCAAAGAAGTAATACATTGTTAGCTTTTAGACCAGTTGTGAAAGAAGTATGATTATATTGTATACATAAGACAAAAGCACACAGTATTAAAAGCCAAATGTGTCAAAGATAAAAAAATGCATTACACACTCTGCCCCCATCATACTGTGATGTGCACTATACTACAGGATTATTATCACTAATGCGTTAGTGTGTGTGCAGCATTTTTGTTGCAGCAAATCAAGGTGATTTTAAATGCTTTATAAAATCAACAAAAACTTGGGCTATTATTTTTCTTCTTTATTGTAGTTTTCTATACATAAAGCAGCATCTTGTACTTGAAATTCAGTGACGGTTAAGCTCTTTATTTGTACTTTGGGGTGCCTATCAGTTGCAGATGTCTTTAAAATGATGAGAAGAAATGTCAAGTGCTGTAGATGATATTAAATGGGCTATAATTCCATCACCATTCATCACAGTTTCAGATTTTCAGATATCACTCAAACAACAAGTCATGTGATCCTCATGACAGCAGCACAATGAACTGTCATGGGATCCTGATAGTAATTTAATTTGCACAAGTGTCATTTCATTTTCACTTTTAATTCATGACCTTTTCCTTCTGTCTCTCTCATTCACCTACTCTCACTCATCCATCCAACCAACCAACCAACCACCCTGCCATCTATTCATCAGCCTGTGGACGTGATGGCAATTCTCCCAGTCCTGTCATTCACTCCCGCCCTCCTCTACCTATTGCTCCTCGCCCCTCGCCCCGCTGTTCCCGACACCCCATCTCCAGTGCCCCTGTTCAATCAGAACTCCAGCCTTCCCCTGGCCCCTCCCCTCAGCCCTCACCCAGGTCCAAGCATAAAAAATCAGTCAACCCTTTTCTTTCTGAGCCTCCTGCTTTATCTGACTCACAGTCAAGCCCTCCAAACTCCCAGGTCACAGCAGCTACTCCCTCCATCCAGATTGCGTCCTCTGTCCTGCCTCTCTCTGTTGTGTCTCCTGCAAATCCTCCATCACCCAAATCCTCCAAGACACCCATAATCACCCCTGCCTCCTCCCCCCAGCCCCCATCTCCCAAATGCTCTGAATCTGTGTCTACATTACCTTCAGCTGCAGTGCAGCCTTCTTTAGCAATTCTTTCAAATTTGCCCATATCCAGTTACTATGAAGGTCTTGCACCCTCTAACCCATTCCTCAAGCCTCCTTATGCACCTGTAACAAGCATTGCTTTTTTATCTCCTAAGGTTTCCTCCACATCAACTGAGAATATCATAACATCATCTTCCACAGCTCCCCAAAAGTCTTCTCTCAACACTCTGACCCATAAGCCCATCTTTACTGCCCCCCAACTACTTCCCTCCAAATCCCCTTCTCCCCTAGAGCCCACCCTGTCCTTAGAGTCCCCGTCCACTCACCCTCCACTTACTCGGACTCTCTCTCAGCCTCCCTCCCTCCCCAGAATCTTCCAGTCAGGCTCAGCAAAAGGTATCGACAGGCTGGCAGAAAGGCATGCTGCATGCTTTCTACTGACTGTTTCCATGTGTGTGATGGGCTAGTTCTCACATCATGTAGCTTCATGATACATTACCATTGTGCTGTGTGGTGTGATGTGAGGAAGCTCTAAGCATGATCACATTGTCATGATATCAGAGTTTTAACTGTGACACCAATGTGCTGAACAAATGAACGTTCTGTCGATGCTGCACAGGCAACAACAACAAAAGAGAGTTTTGTAGTTTGGATATGCTAATTTGGTGTTTGTTTTTATTTGTTCTATATTTGACCTCTTAACCCTTGGGAAGTTCTTGATGCTACAGCTGTGTTTTCAGTGGTGTAACTGGCTGTTTCCAACTGTAACTGTAGGGACCATTTAACTATATTCCAAGTTGCTCAGATTAGCTTAGTCTTTGCTTAATTTAATTGAATGTATTTTTCTTGTTAAGTAAACCATAGTCCTCACAAGTCTGGGAGGCTCCAAAACACAGAATGACATTTTGTTTAATGATTTAAATCCTACCACCAGGGAGCTGAATCTGATCAAAAACTTAGACAGGTCCATCACTAATTTGATCTTCTACTCCTAATTACAGAATGTTACATGATACCGCGCACTGTCACATGTTGTGATAGGATAAACCACAGTCAAAAGCTTTTTTTGATCCATGCTAACATCTTATTAGCACTACTTTATTTCTAAACTTCTACACATAAACATGTAATAACAAATATAAACTTACTGTACTGTACTCTAGCATAGTCCACACACAATTCACTACTCAAATTATCCATAAATTAAATAGGCTAATTAAATGATACTTAAAAAGACCTGTATTCAATACAAGTAATCCTGTGTTTAACCGATCTTCATCTACAGTACATATTGTATTAGACTCTGAGATGTGAATGAACTACAAAACAGACTACTTGGAGTTAAAAGTATAATACAATTAAACACAGAATTCTGTCTTTTAATGATGTTGTAGTAACAGCATTTTGAACACTTTGGTAACTCTTATTATTGGACTGCTAAACTAAGCCAGACTGAGTTGCTGTAAGTTCCTGATCACAGCTGAGAGACTGCTGTAAACAGCTTGTTCCTGACAGATATAAATTACATTGTGGTATAATTGTGATACGAAATCAATTGTTCCCCTTTTCGCTTTTTGCCTCTGGCTGACTACAATAGAGTTTCCTCTACTGTTTATTACTTCTCTCTCCACACCTTCTCTGCTCTCTTCTCATCAGTTCCTGTTACATATCAACGGCGCCCCCAAGAGGTTCAAATCACAGATGATCCTGCTTCAGTGTCTGGTCTGTCTTTGCTGTTTGAATGTCTAAACTAAGCTAAGGCTAATTTACTCCTGATATTCTTTTTGAATATAAAAAAAAATCTGTTTTCCCTTTTCTTTGGCCTCATCTATTTGCTTTTATCTTTCTTCACCTGTCCTATTAGTTCGTTCCCACATTTTCAGGCCTCAGATTGTCAAGTCAATCGACCGCCCCACTTCTCCCTCACCTTTTTTTGCTGATGCTTCTCCTCTGGCTTCAACACCTGATGCCCCCAAATCTCTCCCCTCTAGCACAAAGTCAGGTATTGTCTCAAATGTGATAGAAATAATGTAACTTTGTGCTCTTTACTCTAACATTTCCATTTATCTTCTTGTTTGCATTTTTAAAATCATCTTTGCTGACCCTCCCACTTCTGCATATCCTGCTTCAGCTTTAATTTCCTGACCTTTCACTCCTTGTTTCCTAAGAATTCTTTCATCTAAGCTCCCTTTCCACCTCTCTGCCCTCTGCTTTCATCTTAAAACTAATACGTCTGCACACTTTTTTCACTTAATCTTTTTTTTTTTTTTTACTTTCACTGCTGCTTTCCTCAGGTGAACACAGAGCCTGGTTGACATCTGACTCTGCTCTGACTGGAGGCGACATCACCCCTATCCCTCTGTTGAGCAGTCCTGACCTGGATGCTCTCTGTGACCCTGCGGTTCCATCCCTCCCTGCCTCCCTTCCACGCTCATCACCCCCTCGCTCCTCTTCTCTTTCCACCTCTGTTTTATTCTCCTTTCCTCCCCCTCAGTTCATTCTCTCTCCTTCAGCTCCTCCTGCTCTGATCAGCTCCTGTCAGTCAGGTACACTGGCCAACTAATCAAATGTTTAGTTCCCTTCAGTGATTTCAACGGCTGTTGTCTCACACTATCTAAAGTGTGAAAATGTTTCTTTTGGAAGTGTAGTTCACCACACTTTCCCTTCACCTTTGCAAAGGTGTCTCCTACTGTGTGCTTTGTTATCTGACCTTACTTTGTCTCTTTATAGGTTCGACATCCCCTCCAAGTCAAGTAGACAAAGAAACGACTCCAAAACCTCGGAGCCATGGTGAAGAAGTGCCCAAGGTCACAATCACCAACCAGCCAATCAGACCAGCCCAGGACATAAAGATGTCCATCAACGAAAACAAAACTGAACCAGAAAGAATCAGGTGAGGTCAGATGAGTCTATGCATTTAGATTGTTTGGTTAGGCTCCCATAGATGTCTGGCCACGAATTGCTGTGTGAGGAGAAAATGTGTGCATGATCACAGAACTAAAGAGGCATCCTGAAGCCCTGCAGCCCTGGCAGCGCTCAGGACAAACAGCATGGATGACAACACTTGTGTAGATTGGAATATGAGCCTTCTCAATTTGAACTGACTCCTGAAGCACAGAAGGCACATCTACACAGGCTGAGAAGGGCTGCCTGCTTGATATTGCAGGAATGTAACAGTGTTTTTGCTTGTCTGTTTTTCATCAGTTCAGATTGGAGGATACCACTCACATATCTCTGTTAAATATAAAGCTACCACCAGCAGGCTATTTTAGCATAAAGACTGAAAACATAGGCAAACAGCTAAGTACCGGTATATCGTGCAACACTACTGAAAACATAGGCAAACAGCTAGCCTGGTTATGTTGGTTCATAAATGGTTAAGGTAACAAATCACTGGTATTGATTGCCATTTCTTATTTATACAACTGTTTTGCTGGCCAGATGCAGCAACTTCACCACTGTTGCAACCTGGCATCGCCAAGGAATAGTCTCCCACAAAACCTTTCATAAAACCACAAATTGTCATGGACTAAACAGATGAGATATAACCTGTTGATTATCAAGGTAGAAGGATTTGGTTACCTTTGGACAGAGCCAGGTAGCTGTTTTCAGTATTTTTGCTAAGCTAACCGACTGATGGCTGTAACTTTATTTATTTACAAGACAAACAGGACAGTGGTTTCATCTAACTGTTGGCAAAAGTGAATTTTACTACTCCTTTAAGTCACACTGCTGTTTATTTCCTAAGCTAATTCAGCACTCTCCATGCTGTTGATACTGTGGTAGTTTGGACATCATTTGCTTCAGAGTGCATGACAGATTGGTAAGAAAACCAAGAGGAGCTCTTTGTTTCTTCTTTTATTTCAAATTTTATATTTTGCATAAGGACAATTTACAGTAACATAATAAGGACCCTTTAGTATTAATCAGCACATTGTAGAACTAATATGGTCCAAATGACTCCAAGAAAACCCACTTAGTACTTAGACAAACCTGTTTCATATGGTCTAGTAGCAGTTTATCCATGTTTGCCCAATAATCAAGAGTCTTATTGAGCCACAGTTACTCAAAGCCTCATGGTTGCTTTGTACTGCTGTTTGTGTTTTCTTGGTGCTAACATATGCTAACAGTCGCAGTGTTTTGTGCCCTGCCTCTGACACAGCATTCGAATAATTATCAGGCTTGTAGTTTCTTGTCTTGCCCCTCATCACCTTCTGCACGCTTAGCATTACAAACTATCAATCACTTGTCTCTGAGCTTGACTGGTAATATTTTTGTCCCCAGTCCTTCCCAGTCTCGCTCAGAGCTGATCATAGCCCCACCCCCGCCATGGCCCTTCTCTTGCTGTGAGAGCTCCACCCTTCAGCGGCCCTCCACAAATGTTGTAGCGGCTTTTATCACTCCTAAACAGCCAAGCGTTCTGGGAGAAAGTGATTTGAAAAAGGCATCCCATTTGATGCAGGGTAGTGTTAACACCTCAGAGACCAAAAAGCCACCACTGGCTAATCCTGAGCCCAAGCCTGACTTTGACGACATCATCTTTGAGTCATTTAGCCTAGAACAACATTCAGGGGCCTTGTTTCTGGAGGAGGATGACTCTAAGCTGGATACTATCAAAAGGTGTCCTCCTGGGTGAGTATTTATATTCACAGGTTGAGCCAAGATCCAGAAAATCAAAAATAAAGTGGCAAAAAAGTGAACTGGTGGACCTGGTGATGATAAAGCACACACAGACACAGACTTAGGATTAAGGAATATTGTTTATTTGTTCTGCAGTCTTGAACAGAAAACCAATGAAAAGGCCAGTGGAGAAAAAACGTCACTGACAGAGCAGTTAGAGGGAGCGACAGTGGAGAACGAGGTGATGACGAAAGCAAAGCAGGAGAAGCAGATGGAGAAAGAAAATCTAAAAAAGCAAGAGGATGAAAGGAGAAGGAAGGAGGAACAAGAACATAAAGCAATGCTCCTGAAGCAAGAGCAGGAGGAGAGGAAAAAGCACGAAGAGAAGAAGAGACTGTTGGAGGAGGAGAAGAAGAAGCTCTTGCAAGAGGAGGAGGAGGTCAAGAAGGAGAAGGAGAGGAGGAAACATGAGGAGGAACGACTTCTGAAGGAGAAGAGAGAGAAACAGGAAAAACTGAGGGAGGAAGAGGAGAAGAGGAAGGAAGAAGAGGGGAAGAGGAAACGAGAGCAGGAGAGGAGACTCCTGGAGGAGGAGGAGGAGGAAAAGGAAACCCTT
The DNA here is from genome assembly GCF_001952655.1 of Monopterus albus. Lineage (NCBI taxonomy): Eukaryota > Metazoa > Chordata > Actinopteri > Synbranchiformes > Synbranchidae > Monopterus > Monopterus albus. The sequence goes on along the minus strand of NW_018127922.1, from coordinate 1,952,855 downwards.
CAGAGGGAGGAGGAGAGGAGACTTGAGCGAGAGAAATTCATGAGGAAAATAAAGGAGGAAGAAGAGAAAAGAATGGAGGAGAGGAAAATGCTTGAGGAGAAAAGAAGAAGGAGCATGAAAGAGAAACAGAGGGTCCTAGAGGAGAAAGAGAGGAGGAAAATGGAGGAGAAACGTTTGGAGGAGGAACAGAAGCAACAGAAGATGAAAGATGAAGAAGAACAGAGAAAGCTGGAAGAGATGGAGAAAAGGTGTCTACAAGAGGCAGAGGAGAGAAAGAGAAAGGAGGAGGAGAGGAAAGCAGAAGAGAAAATGAAAAAAGAAGCAGAAGAGAAGGAGAAAAGAATCAGAGAAGCAGAGGAGAGAAGAAAGACAGAAGCAATGCTAAAAGAGAGACTCCTGAAAGAGGAGAAGGAGAGAGAGGAAAGACTCTTAAGGGAGGAGAAACCAAGCTCTGCCTCCGTAAACTCCACTGAGCGGTAAGTTACAGCACTGACATAAAACGTAATGTGGGTGTTGACTGTTTCTGTACCTGACATGGCTGCTTACTTAATCACAAATCAAATCGGTGTTAGCCTTAAAATTTGGGACATGACTTTAAAGTCATTTTTTGCTGCTTTAAACATATGTCATTTAATATTTCTATTTTGATTATTTTTCTTCTACTGTGGTGATTATTTTGTGATTCTCTGCTCATGTAACAGTTCACTGATTATATATGGGTAGGGTTATTGATACCACCAATACTAAATCTTGTATTGAAAAGGGTTAAAACTAAAAATTGGCATGTTTACCAGCTGCTTCTAATAATAAAAAGTGCTGATTCAATACATTTTGTGGTATCACCCACCCCTACTATTTTTTTTACTCTGGTCTCATTAATGTTCTTCTACCTGTTCCCTTTTTTCTATTTTCCATGTTTTCCTCTTTCTCTTCCCTCACTCCAGTTTGGAGCCACCCTCTCTCATTAAAGAACGCTCATTGTCAAACACTGTTGCCCCCCAAAACAAATTATCTGTCACATGCACTCCACCTGGCATCTGCTCAGGCCCCACTGTTCAGCTCTATGCCCAGGATAAACCAATCACATTAGAGGTCTTGACCCTGGTGCCACCACCACAGAGGCTATTTGATGCAGAGACCCCTCTATGGAAAATGCTAGAAGACAGAAGTGAGAAAGAGAAACCTGAACAAATCTTTGTCAAGGAGGGTGCAAAACTTTTGTGTAGAGGGTAAGAATGGATGAGGGGATGTCTGTCTGTCTGTCTGTCTGCGTCCTCTACTGTATCTCCCTGTCTGACTGTCTATTCTGGCTTCTTACTGATATAGCTGGTAGTGCTGACTGTATCATTCATGTGTTTTATCTTCTCTCCTAGCTCACACAATGAAGATGCTGCTGAGGTAGACAGCTCTGTCAGGCACAAGCAGCAGCCAATCACAGCCAAAGACTCAGAAACACATCACATAGCCCCACCACCTGCTCAGCCCAGTGCACCAGCAGTTAAAGAGACATTCAAAGAGCCAGAGGGACCCAGCATGGAACCCGCAACCTCACTCCAAGTCTCCCACAAACCACCAGCTGAACGCACAGCTCTGGCACTGGAGACCCTGCTGCCCTCAAAGCCAGAACCAGTTCTCCAGTCATTAGGAAAACCACAGCAGCAAACATCCGATGAGGAGAAACCAGCTGATGCCATAGCTGGTGGTCAGCAGAGTTTCATCAACAACAAGGAACCAGTGTGCGAGGCGGAAAAGCAGCTGTGGGCAGCTGTGGAGGAGACCACAGTGGAGACAGGAGCAGAAAACGGGATGGAAAGTAGTGAGAGCACTGAAGCAAAGGATGAGAAGGAGGAGGAAAGAGGGGGGTGAGTCAGTGACGGTTCCTTGCAGCTTTTGCAACATGGCATGATATGTTTGTTCTCCACTCACAAAATCCACCACATTAAAACACTTACTCACCTGCATATGTACTGACTAACATTCCTCTGTGGTGCTTAACCAGTACATTAACCCCATCGGATGCTGCCTTCTTCCTCTTCACCGCTGTCTTTGCTGTTAGCCTGAATAAATGGAACTGATTTGATGAGAGCTTTTCACTAAAGTATGTGTCTGTGTGTTGTTATATGTGGTAGTGCACAGATAGGGGCAGATGTGTGTGTTGCAGAGCAGCAGAAGGAGGCGCCTGCTGGCTTCATATTACTAGTACATGGGCTGTTGTATAGAGGGTCTGCCTGCCTGTGCGGTCAAATTATTTAATATGTAATGCAGAATGCAAAAATGTGTTTGTCAACTAAGTGCAGATAGTGTTGGAGATTTTAATAATGCATCAAATACAGTAAAATATTCCTGCAAGTGTTACACAAAGCCGATGCTGTAAACACAACAAAACAAGACCTTATTACTTTACCAGTGCCCTCATGGTACTGTAGCAACAGTATAGTTTTATGATGTGATGTTTGGAGTTGTCAGATTATTAAGTACTACATACATTTAAAACCAATTATGTTAAAATGTAAAAGTTTAAAGATTTTTACTGCTTTATCAATCTATTCCGGTATTTTATTACATTTGATGCATATTTAAGTTGTTATTGTATTTACACAACACTATTATCAGTTCCTTTCTGTGTTTCCCACAGTGTTTCCTTGTCAGTCTTAAGACTGAGGGACACCTTATGTGCCTAATCAGTTTGGTGTTTAACTGCATTGTATACAACCTACCAGTGATTAGAATGCACCACCCTGGTTTTGGCAAAGTTTGATAGTGCAGTTGTTTTGCTTATTTGGTTAAAATCGACTCTGTGTTCTGCCACAAACCAGCTGTCACAGAGAATTTGTTTTGTGCATACTTATCAGTTAGCTGTGTTTCTCTCTCCGAGCTGATCTGAGCACTCACATGCACGGCACTAGCAAATGTTTTACCAGGTCTTAATCATGCCACAGACAACCTAATTGGGCTTTAGTATTTTGTGGAACAAAAGTGTTGTGTGCTTCTCGGTGTAACAAGCATTAAATGTTTTATATGTGCTTTGGACAAGCACCAAAACAAAGTCTGCAAGGGAGCTACTTAATCAAGTATGCTGTCTGGCTTTCTGTCACATACACACAAATGCAGGTCATTTTAGGGTGAGCTCTGTCTCAGAGTTTTCCTGTCTGTTCCTTTAGCTATGAGACAGTGGCCTCCATCCTGCACACGACTGGATCCATTGACGCAGGTCATCCACTCCGCTCTGCAGAAGAGCCATGTGTCCTTTTAAGTAATGAAGCTCAGCTATGTGTACATGAAGCAGAGGCCAAGATTCTGTATTCCTCTGAGCCAGATGATGGTGCACTGATTTCCAGTGGCTTGGACGTTTCGCCACCTACAGCCTTTTCTGACACAACAGAAAATCAGACGATTAGTAAAGAAAAGGTTTCCAGTGTTGAATTTACCCAGAAACCAGAGCACGTACCTTTAGAGGAGACACCAGTGCTGAGTCTGGTGGCAAGTCTGCGACTGGCAGCCAGTGAGCAGGAGAAAGAGAGAGAGCAGGAGAGGGAGAGAAGGGAGCAAGAAAGGATAGAGAACCTGAGGAAGAAGGAGACAGAGGTGGCAGAAAGGGAGGAGAGAGTTAGGAAGGAAAGAGAAGAAGTAGAGAGGAAGGAGAAAGACAGAATGGAGAGAGAAAAGGAGGAAGAGAGGATTAGAAAGGAGAAAGAAGAGATGGAGAAGCAGGAGAAAGAAAGGATGGAGAGGGAAAAGGAAGAGGAGAGAAAGAGGTTAAAACAAGAGAGAGAAGCACTTGAGAACAAGCAAAGGGAGGAGAGGGAAAAGGTGGAAAAAGAAAGG
>NW_018127922.1:1913969-1946503 GCF_001952655.1 Monopterus albus | reverse complement strand
GAGAAGGAGAGGGAAAAGGAAGAGGAGAGAAAGAGGTTAAAACAAGAGAGAGAAGCACTTGAGAACAAGCAAAGGGAGGAGAGGGAAAAGGTGGAAAAAGAAAGGCTAGAGAATCTCAGGAGGGAGGAGAGAGTTAGGAAGGAAAGAGAAGAGGCAGAGAGGAAGGAGAAAGACAGATTGGAGAGAGAAAAGAAAGAAATGGAGAGGATTAAAAGGGAGAAAGAAGAGATGGAGAAGGAGAGGGAAAAGGAAGAGGAGAGAAAGAGGTTAAAACAAGAGAGAGAAGCACTTGAGAGCAAGCAAAGGGAGGAGAGGGAAAAGGCGGAAAAAGAAAGGATAGAGAATCTGAGGAGGGAGGAGAGAGTTAGGAAGGAAAGAGAAGAGGCAGAGAGGAAGAAAAAAGACAGATTGGAGAGAGAAAAGAAAGAAATGGAGAGGATTAAAAGGGAGAAAGAAGAGATGGAGTGGAAGGAGAGAGAAAAAGAAGAGATAGAAAGAAAGAAGCAGAGGGCAGATGAAGACAAGAACAAAGAAGAGGGTAAAATAGCAAAGAAGAAAATGGAAAAGGAGAAGAACAAAAATGGAGAGGAGGGCAGGGTGATGAAAAAGGATGATAGTAGTAAAGGGGAGAAACCACAACAAACACAAGAAATAACTGTTGGCTGTGTATCAGTGCAAAGGAACCAGAAAGTTGTGAACGTCCAACCAAAGGAGTGGCCGCCACTGAGGGAGGCAGACTTGAATGATATTGCCTATGATGAGAGGCTACAGGGTGATGCAGAGGAATCTGATCCCAAATTAGTGAACACAGTAGTTCCTAATGCTGAAGCCAATTTGGTTTTGCCCAGACCAGGTGATTCTGTCCCTGCAGCCAGAGCAACAAATAAACTTGACTTGAGCTCATACAAAGCTGAAAAAAATGGGAAATCCAGTCTCAAATCTGGTGCCATCCCACTGTGGTTGAGAGAGGAGGAGGAGGAGGATGTGGAGGTGGAGTATGAGAGAGGACATGAGGATCTTGGCTCCATCTGGCTGGCTGAGCTGTACATGGAAGGGGGAACAGGGTGAGTAAGGGGGGGTGAAAGGGACACATAGCAGCAGAGAGAGTGAGGTGAGTAACAGGGAAGAAGCTAGCCATGTGAGGGAGACCTGCTCGCTGCTTCTTGTGGATCACAGCTCTGTGCATGTTTTTGTTTTTTGTCAGTGCTCCCTCCAGTAACTAAGACTTTAACTCATTATATCTGCAGGCAAATATGTACTAAAGCAAAATACTACTGAACTAGAGGTTTTCAAACTGTGAAGCATGCAGTTGAAAATGCCTTCTTCTTGGAGTTATCAAAGATCAAAGATTTTTTTATTGTCACTTCACTATACAGTATGTGACAATAAAAAAATTATAACTCTGAACACAAGAAAAGAGTCCTTAGATCTCCAGAACTTGCCTGAGAATAATGTTTTTAAGTTTTCTTCAGTATCTGAGTATTTAATGCTCATCGTTGCTGAGCAGCATGTTATGTAGCATGGATGGATGCATTGGTTTGGTCAGTGAAGGCTGGAACATGTTTAAAACTTGTGTTTGAAGTTTGGTTTAAACTCACATAGCTAGACCTATGTCTCATCTGTTTGTGGAGATCCTGGGAACATCCTGTCCAGACAGTGTGAGATGTCAAAAGGAATTTTTGAGGCAATTTATAGTAACAGTAATTAGTTTCTAGAGTCTGGGTCAGGAAGAAAAAACTTATGGGCAGTTTTTTTTTTTCAGGTTTCCTTCTTTAATGAGCAGCAGCACCATGCTAGACCATCAGTTCTCCATAAACTGCTATAAGTAATGGCACTGTGCCTTTTTCTAAACATTTGTTCCTGAACATCTTTGTGATGTTAACAAGATGGTGCTCTGGCTACATGAGATGAATGGTGGTACAGTATGTTCCCAAGGGGGAGTGCAGCATGAGAAGGTCACTGCAGTTTGATCTGTTGCTGATCAGTTTTGTCTCTTCAGCCTTTTATGTTTAGCTTTAAAATCTCCTTTTCTGTCTTCAGACCAGGCCACCCCTCCCCTGCTGTAACCCAGAAGCCTTCCTCACTCCCCTTCAGTGAACAAACCCTTGACCGTAACTGTGTTGCCAGTCAGCCAAATAAACCTGAACCTCCAGACCTCCTAACCAGTCAGGCTGATCATTCTAAGCAAAAGGAAAGAATCATTCCGACCACTAGACCCAAACCTGCCCCCCAAAGCAATGAGGCACACAAACTGCCAATAAAAGGACAGGGAGATGATGTCACAAAAACTGGTTTCAGCCTGGAGGTAGCAGCCAGTGAGAAGGAAGAACATGTTCTTCCATGCACAAGTACTGCTAACATACACTTTGACACAAAACACAACAAGATACATACTAGTGCACACATCTGTAAGACACCAGATGAAACAGAAATGGCCGGAATAACCGTAGATTCACAGAGTCTTGAAATTGGGGACAATAACCACCTGAAGCGTGCCGAGAGCCCCGGTTATAAAAAGCACACACACACCACAAAGATTGACAGTCCAAAAATCGACAGTGTTCACACACAGACACACACCCCTGATGACAACAATCTCACTAAAGACCAGCAGCTCCAAGAAGAGGAGAGATTCTTATTGGCTAAAATTCATCTAATGACAGGCGATGCATCCCCCGCCTGCAGTCCTGGTAGTATGAAGCGCCTTATCCCTGCCCCTGGTGATATACACAGTGATGCCACAGAGCCCCAGAGACGATCAGAAATCCCCACAGAACTTACTGATCACAATCAGTGCTTCGTTATTCCCTGCTTTGCTGCCTCAAAGGAAGAGCTGCTGGGAGAGGAGGATGTGTAAGTCAGCATGAGGGGTCAACCTGCACTGCTTTAAAAAAACACAGAAGCCTTGTGTGTGTGTTTGGTGTGTGTTATGCAGAGTTGTGGCTTCAGACTTGTATTTAAATTTCATCTGTTTATTAATCATGATGAGTACAACAGTCTTTAAAAGAGATGTGTAATGTCCTCTGCAGCTATCAGGTCTGAGACAATAAGCCTGGCCTGCTTTACAAACTTGGTGTGTGAGACATGGACTATTAGCAGGCTAATGAGTTGACACACTGAGGACACAAGGCTTGACTTACTCAACACATGACTCCATAAAGATTTGACATGACTGAAAAACATTTAAATCTCAAGCTTTGACCTGGTAAAATCACAAAGAAACACGAGACGGAAACATGCAGGCCTTGTAGAGCCAGACATCTTGGCTATTTTATTAGGCCTGTGCATTCAAAGTGCCTTGGCGTTTGCAGCTTAGAAATTCACAATGTTGACATTGTGTGTCGTGATTTAAGACTTGACTTGACTTGGATTTTCTCCCAGAAAATTTCAAAATAACTATGGTGCCTTCTATGTATGTGTTGCTAAATGAGTGCATAGGGGATACTGTGTAGTTAGGTGCGTCTCTTGAATTGTGGCTGTTTTTCAACTGAGATATACCCTCGTATCCGTGTCATGTTGCATGTCTCTTGCTCAAATCTACAAATCACCAGTGATGTTGCTGATACCTGTTTGCTTGCATGATCTCCTTTATTCCACTAAACAAAATCTGTCTTATTGGTCATCGCCCTTCTTGTGTGTTTGTACGTCTTACTGCCTCACAGGCTAAAACACCAGGTGACCGACGTCCCTGATGGTCGACTTACTGCGTTATCAGAAGAAGAATCCTCAGACATTAAGAGGCCTGACGCGATTCCAACTGTTCGAGAGGCAGCTGATGGGAATGATGACACAGCTGAGGTAAATACTGACGTGCACTGACATGCTTTTTTACATCAGATACAAACAAACACAGACACATACAACCAAGTCTGAACTGACCTCTTCCATTAGGACCTGGTGAACTCCAGCCAGTCACTGCTTCAGTGGTGTCAGGACATCACCAGCGGATACCAGGGGGTGAAGGTCACAAACTTCAGCACGTCATGGAGAAACGGCCTGGCCTTCTGTGCCATCCTACATCACTTTCATCCTGATAAAATGTACAGCATTTTCAATTTGTTTGGTAGTTTTCTAATTGATTTTGTGGCGTGTTCTCATTATAATCTACTCTGCTTTTGTCCCATTAGAGATTTTGGCCAGTTAAAGCCCCATGACATCAAGCTGAACAACAAAAAGGTAAGGTGCATCATATGTAAATCATACCCTCTAGGATATGATCTTTTTTCTCGATACAATTTCATGCATGACATGGTGTGTGAGTCGATTCATTCAAGATACAATTAAACATTCAGTGACAACAGTGTATGACTAGCTGTAGAATACTTGCTGTTGGTGGTGTCATTGCTGTAACATATTCTTTACTGATGATGCCTTTCTTTTCTGACAACATCAGGCGTTTGATGGATTTGAGGCACTAGGCATTTCTCGTCTGCTGGAGCCGTCCGACATGGTTCTTCTCTCCATCCCCGACAGGCTCATAGTCATGACCTACCTCAGCCAGATCCGCTCACACTTCACCAATCAGGAGCTTAGCGTGCTGCAGATAGAGCACAACAGCAGCCAGTCCAGCTATGGCCTCGCCCCTTCTGGTCCTGCTCCCACAAACGTTGACGCCGCTGCATTTTGCATGGCCAGGCTGAATGAAGGAGTGAGTCTAGAGGAAGGAGGGACCAGCACGTTGGCTGTTCCACCACCAAGGTCCAAACGACCGGTTAAAGGTATCTGTGTATCATTCATTCCATCTATCTTGAAGTCTAATTATAGCTGTATAATAACAAATTGTACTTTAGCTTCCTGATTATATCTCAAAGTACTTAACCCTTCTACATAAAACATGCTGGATTCCATAGAAGTGCAAAAAAGGAAAACTAATAAAATGGAGCGAAGTAGAATTAAGTTAGGAGGACAGAGAAGAGAAAGGAAAGGGGAACATTAGTGTGTTTCCAGGGAGCGTAGGAATGTGAAGTAGCAGACTTTGAGCTAAAGAGACAAGAAATATGGATAAACAAACCATTAAATCAAGTTTACAGCACCTCTATTAAGATTCTGGTAAGTTTCCTGTAGTTTGCAAAGATACCAGCTTTGTCATGCTGAGTTTGATGCTCCCAGTTTGATCCAGTGGTGCTGTCATGAACATAGGATTTTAGATATAAATATTCCTCTCAATATGAGAATCAAGAATTGTATTGTCCTCATTTCAAAGCTCCAGAAAAACCCTGAAAGCCTATTTTCTCAGTCAGGTTCTTACTATGAGTGATGGAGTCCTACATGGACACAGTATTTCATGCAAAAGTTAGAACAGTTTTTAGCATTTTTATGATGCTGAATGGTTTTTCTTTGTGGTCCTCTCCCCGGTTTGAAGTGAGCAGTGCTCAGCTGAACATGACCGCTCAGGATATAGCACCATGTTAACCAAACTGTGACCACAGCTGTGGGGTTGTTTGCTCATGTTACCACTGTTAATCAAAGCAGGCAGTCCTGCCAAAACAGATTAGCTCGTTCCCAGATTTTAACTTATGTTTTTGCTTTTTTAGTCAGTAAGATTTAATGTTATAAAGAAATAGAAGTGTTTTCACAGGCTTTATAATGGGGAAATAATGAGATTTTATTATTGCTCTTGTCTGTTTTTAGTGGATGAGAAAATAACCCCTGTCCCACCACCAAGGGCAGCTGCAAAGGCCGTGAAATCTGGACCGAACTGTTTTTTGAATTTGTAATATTAATCCTGCAAAACACCATTTAGAAAAATTGTTTAAGGCTTTAAATTGTATTCCTAAGTAGAGGAAATACTGCTATAAATGCTTTATTCATGTATTTATATGAATGTTTCATGTTTTTCATCTTCAGGATAAAGATAAAACGACAATCTCTGCCACAGAGAGCACTAAGAATACAGGTGGGCACATGTTTTCATCAAGGTTACACAGTATGGTGTAATTCCTTTCCTGCTGTTCTTTTTTACACTGTTATTTGTCCTTGTTTGTGCAGAGCTGCAGAGTGAAGCTGAGACCCAGCCTCCCAAACAAGAAGCAGAAACAATGGTCAGTTATCTGCGCCTCACTTTATTTCTTATCTTCTCTGCTTCTATTCTTTATCTTTTTCTCTCGCTCTCAGATCAAAATCAACTAAACATCAAAATAAATGGACATATTTGGTACTAATTGGCAGTAAGAACGACCCAGTCACATTTGCTTTTCTCTTGTAGAAAGCTGTTCAATTCATTATAAAAAAAAGCATTTCTAGGATTCTGCATTCACACCTTGTATTTTTCCAGCTTTTCTCTAACCTTTTGACTCTCTTCTTCTTCCCTGTTCCCCCCTTCCTCTCCACTTTCTGACTCCCTCTTCCCTTTGATCTTCTTTGTTCATGTGTGAATGTTTATGTGTGTTTTCATGTGTGTGTGTGTGTTGGGCTTGCGGTCAGTGTCTACAGGACACCAGCCAGTATGTGCTGAGTGAACTTGCAGCATTGGAGACAGAGCAGAAGCACATTGACAGCAGAGCTGCCGTAGTAGAAAGACGACTTCGAAGCCTTATGGAAACGGGTGAGTCACGCATATGTCATGATCCTGGACTATTTCCTGTTTTGAACTATTATTTTGAAGGCATTTCCTATTTCACATCACTCTCACCTGTCCCGGCTTTACTCTTACCTAGTCTTATCTGTTACTGACGCCTTGTGCCTTATCCCTGGTTTTGGGCTCTGGTTGCATGGACTCTGTTTTTGCTCCCTCCTGTATTTGGCAGTGGTGTCGGGTTTCTATAGAATTGTATAAAAATGTTCTTTTTCTGCTTCTACAGGAAGTGACCGTGATGAAGAGGAGAGATTGATCCAGGAGTGGTTCACTCTGGTGAACAAGAAGAATGCTCTGATACGCAGACAGGACCACCTAGAGCTACTGTAAGACCTTCCCTATGCAAACAGTATACACAAGTACAGGCACATACTACATACTCCTCTTTATGTGTCTGATGACTGATTATTGTGTCTACAGGCAAGAGGAGCAGGATCTAGAGAGGAGATTTGAGCTTCTGACCAGAGAACTGCGGGTCATGATGGCTATCGAAGGTTAGCAGCCAACAGTGGTGGAAGAAGTTTTCAAATCATTGAGTTAGTAAATGTTGCAATGCCACAGTGTAAATTATATCCCAAAATATCCCAGAGACACTTAAAGAAATGAACAGAAATTAGAAATAGAGTTATGCACTTAAACAAGTTTGGTTTTTAAGTAATGCTTCCTAATTCTAAACTACAAATAATCACACTGTGAAAATTAATTTTAAAACCAAAGGCAATATTTAGTGTAGTGTTTGTTTGTTTTAAAACACCACAAAATAATGGAAAAAATATTAACGAAAAACTGACAAAACTGCTATTGTGACTTCAGTCTTATATTATATAACTAGAACTGGTGAAAACTAAATAACTAAAATGTTATTTCACACACACACCTCAGCGCTCAAATGTGCGCATGTGTGCTCCTGAGTGTGTGTAGATTCAGTTCTTATCTAAGAACAAATCCCAGATAAGAAAATATTAGTGAATGGCAGAAAATGCATTTTACAAAGAAAGTGGTTGGTGAATTATTTTTAATTATTAATTTAATTTGTATTAATTATTAATTTGCACAGTAGTAACTGTCAAATATTGGAATAAAAAGTAGCATAAAATTTAAAAACTGCTAGTACAATTCAAACTTTATTTGTATACACCACCTCCACCTAAGCTACCCTGTCTGCTGCTTGCCACAGAGCAGCACCAGAAGAAAGGCCTGATGTCGAGTTTGTTGCTCAATGTAAAAAGAAGGAACTGAGCTATTACGTGAAGTTCTGTTTGTCCTGCAGACTGGCAGAAGTCATCCACTCAGCAGCAGAGGGAGCAGCTGCTCCTCCAGGAGCTGGTGTCTCTCGTCAACCAACGGGATGAGATCATCAGAGACATCGACGCCAAGGAGAGAGGGTGAGAGTATGTGGGCGTGTAGTTGTGTGATAAAGGCAAAGTGAGCCACAGGAGGAAAAGATAGAAAATTCCCATAGTAAAAAAGAGAGCTCTGAAAAACACTTTTGCCAAAATATGAGCATAACATTGTGGTTAATTCAGTGCTGTTCCAGTGCAAGCAATTGATAGAGGTCTGGGTACATGTGACCAAGAGTTAATATTATACACACTGAATTGTAATAAGCGTTTTGTACATGCAGGGCACTGGAGGAGGATGAGCGTCTGGAGCGAGGTCTAGAGATGAGGAGGAGAAAACACAGCAACAAAGACAAATGTATCCTACAGTGAGAAGAAAGGACAAGCACAAACAGCTTTTACTGCTGAGCCCCCGAAATGCTGAAAGATTTTATTTTTGTATTTTGTTCTTAATTTGTGTGCACAACTTATTCTCTAGTGTGTTTTGGATAAAGACATATCTATTAGACTTTGGAGACTCGTATTTTCCTTTTTAAGTGCCTTTATTTTTCTGGAGAGCTGCTAGGTTAGGGCTGCAAACTACCTTTTTTGACAGTGTTAAAAATGAATATCTGTTCAAGCAATTGTTTTCAGTTTGACTTAATATAATTTTGATTATATTCACCTTTATTTATTTAAATACTGCAATTGCTGTACATCTGTTGTACATATGTCATTTTGTTTGTGTGTATATTCTGTGACTTCACTGAGTATTTGAACTCTGGATCTTCCTGTTCCTTCGGGAGAGAGGACGGGTTCAGTTTGTCATGACAAGCTTGTCAAAATGCACCGTAGCCCTGTAAATGTTCTGCCAAAAAATTACATGTGTTTATGATGTGCACAAAAATTTGTTCTCTTTCCAGTAATCTCCACCTTGAAATAAAAAGAAATCTGTTAACAGATAAAACATTTCATATATGAAAACTACATGTGCTAAGTTATGAGCTGGACGCAACTCGAACCCACAGTGCTGTTAGTACATGCTACGTTTTCAGCTGCAGGGTGACGACCTGACGATGTGACGATGCAAAACATGACAATTTGATAAAGTCTGAAAACTCTTCACATTTTTAAATATTTTACTTTTTTTAAAGATATGTTTTTCCTGATAAGGAGTTATCAAAACCTTGTATGCACACAAAGGATGCTCAAGATTGTTTTTAGCTGAAAGCATTTATTTAAAGATAGACCCTGTGTGCCTTAAATCACTCATGTATGGTTGTGATGCCCATGCCTGCTTTATTCACAGAAATGAACATACCTCCTTTGTGTTGTTTGACTACTGTATGCATGCATTTTGAGGTGTACTGATAAAATGGTACTCTGCTTCACATCACTGCTCGCTACCTATCACACACTAGATGTGGTCTGTGTTTGAGATGAAGACGTTGGTGAATGATGATAATTATGATGGAAAAAAATAAATATTGGTTGGTTGCTCACATTTGCTATCATTGAGTTATGTGTCTTTTTAGTAAGCTACACCATAATGCTTTGGACACAAATATAATACAACAAACTCACCATATATGAAGCTGATATATTAAAATGTTTATGTTATCAAGTGTAATCAACTCCAACTCTTTGAGGCTGCTATTTGTGCATTGGAACTGGGTATTGTTAGATATTCTTGTTCTGGTAGATAACTAAAATATTAACTTTAAGTTAAAACCAAATATTTTTTATCTCTGAGATGTTTATGACATTGCCTAATGCAAAAAACTGTATTATTACTACATTTTTTAGCCCAGCCGAACACACCTACAGCAGCAAAATTGTATTTACACCTTAATGACTCAGTAATAATAATGGCTGCATTAGTTTAGTTAGGTGTACCTAATAAACTGACATCTTAGTGTATATGCAGACTCACTGCCAGGATTATGTACAGCACAGTGTACCTCAGAGGCTGATGTGAAAGTGACCATGATCCATCCTCCAGATACAGTTTGGCCTGTGAACATCAATCAAGCTGAGAGGGATTTGGTGTATTGGCTGTCACTCATTAGTTAATACTTTATGGTAAAAGCTGTGTTCATAAAGATATATTCTGCCTTTCCAGGTCATTTTGTCTGTGTGGGAGATGATGAGAGTTCATATGGAGGGTTTTGCACATGCAGTCATTCTGCCACTGCAACTAATCATGGTAAGTGAGAAAGTCTGAACTCACATTAAGCCTTGAAAATAAGATGATGTATCTGTCCCTGCAGACCATTTATAGTGAATGTTTTCTTTGTTAAAATCACAAGTATTGGTATAAAACTTGAGCACCTGTTGCTCTCAGCTGTTTTCATAATTGGCATGGTAGTACTTGGCTGGGAACACTGGTTTGACTGGACTGGGAAGCTGGAAAAAACAACAGAGCAAAAACTTCATATCTAGTGTTTCTATGAACCAGTGTTCATGTTTACCAACCATAAGTTACTTGGATGAAAGTGATCAGAAATTAAGACACCACTGAAAGCAGAAGTGCTCTGTAATTTTGACATTTCACACATTCAGTTTCCATTCCTCCTACAATACAGCATGGCCTCACAGCTTCCATTAGCTTCCTGCGTTTTGCAGTGATGTCCCATGAGCATGTTTCAACCTCACATTGAAAAACTGGACCTTGTTGGTTCTAAAGCCTCTTCTCTAACCTTTTTATGTGCTTCCACCAGATGTTACAAACGACTGATTTTATTCTAAACATCAAGGTTTTTTTTCTCTTTTATCTTGGTTTTTTGGTTCATTCTGCAAGGAACAACCCTGATGGCTTCACTGGGGAACTGCAGTCTGCACTGAGTGATTTTATTCACTCAAATGTTATGTTGAATGAATTGGGACTGACAATTTTAACATGTGTGTTTACATGTATTTGATGTGTATTTGTGTGGATGCTTACCTCAGTTACTCTGAGATAAAGCAGATGTATGATTTTGAGTTCATGTAGGCTATTTTATCTAGTGTTAGTGAGAATTTAATGTCGACGTGTAACACTGGCAAAACTCTGCTAGCAAGAAGCCTTTAGAGCTGAAGACAAACCAGGCGTGTGCCCTCTCATTAGCTCCGTGTGTGAATAGCCTGCCGGTATGCTAGTGTTTTGTTTTAGTATGCTCATTTTAACAACAAGGTTAACTGTTAAAACTTGCTTTTGCCATGACTTGGTGGTAACTAGTCCCCTATCCCCTGTTAGCTCTGTAGTCTGACTGCCAGCGTTATGGGAACGGTGTTATAGTATATCGAATACATCTGGACTAGATTGATGTTAGCACCCTCTTATTTTAAACACCCAACAAGTTCACTAATGTTTAGAGGACACTGGTCTTTGACATAGATGTCTTTTTTGTAGTGCAGAAACCTTTTTAGATAAGTACATAAGTATAGAGTTTATAGAGTTTTTCTGCCTTGTCTGTGTGAGATGGAGCCTTCATTTAGATTGAAGTCCAGACAAACCATCAGCTGCCAGTCATCAACAATGAACAGCCAGAAAAGCCTATTTTGTTTAAATTAAGATCTATTCAAAATATCAGCAGGTTTTATTGACAGTAGAAGTAATGCCAGGATTTAATGATGTCAAAACTATCAGTAAGTAACTTGATGTCCTGAATGATGTCCTGTTGACACTGGAGAGAACTTGTCTAAATCTAGATTACTAAAGGTCTTTGAGTATCCAGAGATGAATACTTGTATAAAGCAGCAAGTAATGGAGTCTTGTAATGTTGTTCATGTGTTGTCTGCAAGGGAGACAACACATGAAGTTAATTCACTTGGCGCCTATAACTTGGATGTGGTGTAGAAAATATTAAACACAGACGGACATGTTCTTCAAATTAAGACTTTTTGTTGTAATTTTTATCATATACATTTGTGGCACACTTGTCTTATCCTACTCCTGTAATCCCTCCTGTTCTCCAAGGTGGCAGTGGCCAGAGGATCCTTTCTATTGGCTACACAAACAAGATGCTCCACATCACCAACAATGGGAAACACATGCTTTACATTTTCCCAAGACAAGAACAAATTGGCACTACACCTCTTTAAGCTGTGGATGGGTAAGTTCACCAGAACAATAGAAACTATGGTGTAATTTCATACGTAGATTTGTACAAAATATTCTCCATCTTCAGAGATGTTCTAGGCAGGCATTTTTAGGATGCAGTGTATGGGGTGGTGGTTTATTGTATTGTTATATGAAGGACATCTTTGTTCTTCATGAATGAACGTAGTGGTACAGTGAAAGGTGACACTAATCTCACATGAGGTTAATTCGATAGCTTTCATAGAGCTTTTAATTACCATTACAGGCTTTCTCATCCAGGTTTGCATCATAAAAAATTCTGAACAGACCTTGGTGGTGTGATCAAAACCTACAGGAATATTTTAGCAGCACTATCATTTTGTTTAAAGTAGAATTGTATTGAGACTGTACTAGTATTTGGTAGTACTTTATTACTCATGTTCACATGCTGTATTTTGACAATGTGCACAACAGTAGGACTAACCATACTTTGCATAGATATATAAACAATATTTATGTAGTTTATTTCCCCCACTATTTTTTTCATGAAAGGCAAGTTTAACTGTAAAACAATATTTCAACACTTTTCATATGTTGTACACTGAACAATGTATTTGAATACAGTACACCTGAAGACCTGCTGAGTACATCAGTTCCACAACTTGGGAGTAACACAGCTCGGTGAAGATGACCCAAAGCTTTGTGGGCTCACACTACAGACCTCCAGACTATTCAGATAATGAGTAAATGGTTCAGACCATTGTGAAATATGTTCCAAGCAAACTTATCAAAACCAAAACATGATGGGTTGAAATTATAAAGCATATCAGGCTTTAAACTCAAGCTTTTTCCATTTCCCCCTTAGGCAATCCTTGCACAGATGTCATTTTGTGGTCAGACCATCAGTAGCAGCGTTCTTGAGGACATGCATAAACGGGTAAGTTTGTTTATAAATGGACCATTTGTTATTGAAATCAAAAATATAAAAAAAAAAAAGAACTTCCCTTTTTTTTTTTTTTTTTTTTGCAGCTACTCCATCCCACTGCTGAAGTTTTGGGTAAGATGGGAAATCCCTACAGCAAAGCACCTGCGCACTGCCTACTTACAGAACGCAACACATGAAATGTTTACTGTGATTTTTCTAATGCAACCCACCTGAGTAAAAGAATGGCTCTCGCTGTCGTCCATCTTGATTCTCCACTACAACCTAACTTCCAGAACGGCCACCGGTGACCAACTTTAAGAACCCAGCTACCACCTGATTGGATGATTTCACTCTTCTCTGTGATTCGTCTTCTTCCAACCAGCTTTAGTTGCATTACCGCCACCTTCTAGACTGGAGTGTGGATCAGAACAACCCCCTACCTACTACTATAACAAAATAATCTCACTCGGTTCACATATTATCTTGCTTAACGCTGTGTTCTCCAAAAATCTAAAAGGTGCTCTGTATCCTATATCCCCTGATCACTGTCCAGTCAGACTGAGGTGTGATTTACGCTAAACCTTTTGTTTTGTTTTTTTATTGAACATACACAAGGCAAGTAAATAAATTGTCTACAGAACCCATAAGGAACCAAGCAACAAATCACACACCTTAATATTTGAACAGAACAAATTAATCAATTGAAAAGAGAAAACAAAAAAATAATAAAATTAAATAAATACATTAAAACATATAGCCAGGGGCTTACAATAAATCAAATCATCCAATTGCAGACAAAAGACCTCAGGCTCCTCATGCAGCTCAGGGATTTCTTAAATGCAGATTTTTCATGCCTAAACGCATCTAAACAAGGTTGCCTTTTACTCCATTTACATTTATGAATATAATATTTTGCCAAAATGATAGTTGACCAAGAATTCCACATCTTTTTCTTTCAGAGATATACCAAATTTAATGTTTTCTAAAGGGTGCTAAGAAATCCATTTTGGACCTGAGTCAGTCATTTAAACATGCCCAAATGTTAGATGTACGATTACAATAGAAAAACAAGTGATCTATGGTCTCTGCCTCAGTTACAAAAAGTACAACAGTTCTCATCCATATTAAATTTCAATCTATAAGAATTTTTTAAACACACTAAACCTTAATACTCCTAGAGTTGTACTTTCTGCCTGTGCACAAATATTCACAAATGTGCTTGTTTTCAGTGTGTGACAGTTTAAAGATTTTATTCACATGTTCAAACGTTTTTACATACAAGTTTTTACTACACATGCTCACAAAAATTGACCATGTACATACAGTACATTGCTATTTACCCCATTAAACTGCCATTTATTTGATTAGCAGACAATAATGGGTCACACTTAAGATTGGTGTAATGCTGTGTGCCACCACTAAAGGGTAGCATTACTGTGTGCTGAGGAGAAGGAATACAGTGTTCACCTTGTTTTCCACAGAGGCAAGAGCACTGGGAAGGAGGCGACACACATGATCATGCGCTACGATGAGCATCTGATCCCATCTTTCAGAAGGTTTTGAGCAGGAAGACAGAAGTTTCTTTTGTTGAATTGTTCTGCTGCTGTGTTGCAGAGATGTTGTAAGCAGCTGTTTGGCACCTTTATTGCCTTTATATTCATGAGAGCTGGTGCAATGTGGCATTTCTGGACATTTATTTACTGCTTTCCTACATTACACACCTGAGTAAACCCCTTGTTTCAGTCTATAGGTCATACTGTAGGTCTAGTTTTGTGCCATTCATTTTGTAACAGCCTAGCTGCGATCAGCTCTATTCCTCTCATATCTGACAGGAGCCCTGCTGTGGTGCTCCTGCCCCTCTCCTGCTTTTCTGCTCTGCATTTCATTTTGTGTTAGGTTTTCAAAAAATGTATTTTATTAAACCTGTGCATTTAATCTGTGTGTGGGTGGGTGGAACAATTCTACCAGTTCAGATATTTCCTGCATAGTTGAAAATATTTCCTACTGTATTGAAACTCAACACCAGTGCAACTGTGCCTGGCTGAGAGGTGTGTGTGTGTGTGTGTGTGTGTGTGTGTGTGTGTGTGTGTGTGTGTGTGTGTCAGAGAAAAACAGATTAACTCTGGAAGGGACAATGAAAAAGTTAAATGAAGACATATGTAGACAGAGTGAGGTAGAAACAGATGTTGTGGCCAACAAACACACAAGAGCAACCAAAATGGCGAGACAAACAGCTATAGCATGTGAAGTCACGTGGTGAGGACAAATGAGGCCATGATAGTCAAACTTGTTCTAAACAAAGTAAGAAAAAACTGTTGCCATGAGTAAGGGAAGAGAAAGGAAAAGAAACAGTGTCCCCAAGGAAATTGAGAATGTGCAGCAGAGCTGTGGGAGAAGAAAGATGAGGAGAGAGATCAGTTAGGGTCAGGGAAAAGGGTGAAGGGTTAAGACTGAGTGGTGAAAGGTAGAGTAATCAGGCTATCTGTTGCCCCTGTTCTCCTGTTTTGATGCTACATTTACCATACAGACAGTTGGATCAGTCTTCTCATCTAGCTCACAGCGAGAAGGATGATGAGCATATCTAACTATTCCTTTCAAATAAATTTATATCTACAGGTATGGACTGGAGTGAATGTGTTTAAGTGTGTAACATCAACTCCCCATAATGTTTAGGTCCAACTCTTCTGACAAACTAGGACTTAACTTCTGGTTACTGTGAAATGTCAGGATCAGTTAGGTTTAATAGGGACAAGGGGGTTCAAATCTTTATTTATTTAAAGAAAGACTGCTGATTTCTCATCATGCTTCCTCTCTGCTTTGCTTCATATATTTAAAACTGGTCATACTTGGGATGATTCCAGTACAGCAGAGTCTTCTGCTGGCTGCAGAAAGTTTGGAGATTTGTGGAAATTTACTGCTCTGGATCAAGCTTGACACCAGTTGTTGCAAGAAGCAACTGTATTATCTATTTACCGCCCAGTGACTTTCCTTGAGAATTACAATGAGATAAAATCCAAAAACCACTGACTGTGAGTCCACCACTGCCTCACAGCTGGTAATGTAAAATGAAGACAGCAGAATAACAGAGAGAAAAGAAAGAGAGACAGTTTTTTGATTTCCCTGCATATGACTGGCCTGCAGAAAATTAAGGCTGTGGAATAGTTTGCTTTCCTTTGCTGGTGCTGAGTCAGACAGTTTACTGTTTCTCTGCCTTTGTTCAGAACAGCTGCTTTTTGAGAAGCATGCAATGAGACTTGAGACCAGGTCATATGAGGGATATAGATGTGGAATAAACGTGTGATGATTCAATGGTTGAAGCCCAGAATGAATAGAAGATAATGGTGCAGACAGAAGTTGGACATGTGGTGGGTTATCTCAAAGGTCCTACACATCAGACGCCTGTCTGTCTCTGTTGCTTTGCTGAGGCTTTGTGTCCTGTCTCTCTCTTGTGGGGCCCTCATCCTTTCTTTGATGCTTTTACCATTACACACACACACACACACACACACACACAAAACTGGCTCCCTCTCTGCACAAATATGACTGTACTTTGAAGATGTTACAAAGACATAAGATTTCTGTGTGCATCTCTGTGTCCATGGCTGTGTCTTTGGAAAAGCTGAGTCTATCATCTGGTAAAGGAATAATCTTTCCGGGGTTATCCTCTTCTATTTTCCCTCCATCTCTCTTTCTGCCTCTCAGCAGTTTTAAAACCTTAACTACCAAAGTTTCTGTTTGTCTATGGTTAGTTTATACATATGTGATTCAATCTCCTATTGCAGTTCGGTTGAGCCTTTTCTAATTTTGTTGCTTTCTTTTTTCCTTCTCCAGAGCTAAAAAATTGTTTTTGGACAGACAGAGATTAGTCATTGCAGTTTCCATCAGCAGCCATGTTTTTTAAACCTTGTCATATAACTCCATACTTAAAATTTTGTAGCAGCTGTTCATACAGTGGCGTTTATTTTTCCCTTCTCCCTTTTTTACATCAACCATGCAAGTATGCTAATGAGAATGCCTTATATCTTGTAAGCAAGTTAAACTAATTTGTGCACAGAGTGCTGCAATTCAATTGTTCCACTGGAGTTTCTCAGTGGTAAAACACTGTGTTTGTAGTGGTCAGCTCCCAGATGAGAACATAAGTGGGCATGAAAGAAAGAGGACATGGCTGAAAAGCATGCTCAGTATCTGCCTAACAAATGTTAACATGCAAACCGATATCTTAGCTACTTACAGTAGAAACAGATGTGATGCCGGATGCCTACAACATTACATCTACATCTGATAGCATCCAAATATTTTAATTGATGGCTTCAGTAACTGTAGACTACAGCTGACTGGGATTATCCTCTTTGGATTGAACAACCGGGTACCAACCCCAGTCTGTTCAGATGTTTGTGAAGAATAGTTGGTGATAGTCTGGGTGTAGACGGACGGCACTAAAGTCTGTTCTGAAAAATGAACCTTATAGACCTTGTAGAAGAAGTGGATAAAAGTACTGTCTTTTCCCCGACTCATGCCTACACTCCATTATTTAACCACAAGTCCGCAGCTAATTGCTTCAGTGTGTGCATGTGTGTGTGTGTGTGTGCTTGTGCACGTGTGTGTGACATAAGACACCAGCGGTCGGGAAAAATGAACAACCAACGTGTCCTGCTGTATTGGGTAGTGCATAGATGCCTCAGTAGGCCTGAACTGTGCCAGTGTGTACTCTGGGACAGTAATGAAATATTACTGTCATTTCATTTACATCAGTGTAGAGGTTTGGTGACCTCAAGACCAGCAGCAATACTATATATTTAAGTGTCAAAATTTACCAGTCAAACACACTAACTAAACTAAGAGTCTGAGGACTCAGAACAGTGGTGGAGGAAGTGCTCAAAAATAAGAAGTACCTAACCAGTATCTCCAGTACTTAAGTACAGTACTTGAGTAAATGTACTTAGTTACTTTTCACCCTTTACACACAGAATACCTTCCACGAGACACTGTATGAAAATGTGAGCTGATCTTCCTATATTTAAATGCTTATCCCATCTCTTCCTCTCTGTGATAGCCATATTTTTACTCTACCTTCAAGTGTGGCCATTCAGAAGCATGTAAACAATTGCTTTCCAACATGGTCAGACACATGTTGTATGACCTGTCTTGTTCAATACATGCCACATGTTCTTTCAGTGAAGGAAAAGTGTCTAAAGTGTACAGTCAATCCACATAGAAATTGATGAAGTGGCCACTAAAGAACAATACATCAAAAGCAGCTGTTCGTACAGTGGCTGAAATGAAATGGCTTTATAGCTGCAAAATACAGTTCAGCTGTTTGGAAGCTGGAAGCTGAGAATGTATCAGAGCCAATAATGATATGTGGCATGTGGCTAGAAGTCAAGCGAGTAGAAAGTAGGCTGTGACTTAGGAGGTGGGAAATGTAAAATCAAGTTGTCTCTATGTTCCATTATTGGTTTTTGAGTTAGGAGAGAGCTTGAAAGTACTGTAATGTCAAATGATGGGACAGGGAGTGAGGGGAAAGGAGAGGTTTCGCCTGCTCTATAAATTAAATTTCTGGAATGTGTCTCTGGAAGGATGGCTGTCTTAGCAGGAGGAGGGATTAACCAGGCTGAATGATACCATAAACACACCAAGAGAAGGAGGTCTGGGGTAAAAGCTAGGATTCTGGGGGGGGAGCGATTGCTGACTTGGGAGAACAGCTAATGAGTCTTAGAGGAGAAGAGAAGGAGCAAATCAGCAAGAAGATAAGAAAACGAAGGAGAGCAAGAGAGAAAAGAAAACAACAGTGGGACGGGGGATGAAAGAATAATAAGGAAAGGAAAAAAGAAGGCAGGGGGAGAGAATGATGGGGGTAGTCCAAGGTAAAGAAAGACAGGAGGAGGATGAGGGATGCAGAGGAGGAGGAGAAGGAGGTGGGGAACAAGCCCAAAAGGCTCTTGAGGTTCTCTGGGATCCTAAGGTTTTATGTTTGTTCTCCCTCTTGTTCTGATAGTTGTTACATAAGTGGAAAAGACTGCTGAATTGTTCTACTGTGTTTAATCTATCTGCCAAAACCAACACACAACAGCCAAGTGACTCATCTGCTGTTCACAGAAAGAACACACGCATTGACACATATACTGCGGCAGCATATCCATATCAAGGTCACTATCCTGTGTTAAGAGGCTACAGCAGGCAACATTTGCTATCATTTTTAAGGTTGCACTAAACAACCATTCCACACCGAGGAAAGCTACAGAATATAATAATGTTAGTATGTTGAATGTTCTGCATTGTGGCAGGTCACATGTTCCAGAGAAAAACATGATTAGCATTTATGTGAATTTCTTTTGTTTGCCCAGCTGAGCTTGTTTGTGTGGTAGGCCTTAAATTACAGTCTCTCGCCGAGTTGTTTGTCCCCAGCTTTAAATCTGTAGACATTTTTCCTTCAGGGTTTGAGTTCTCAAATCACAGCTATTGGCTTCATTTATATTCTTTAACTGTACTAAAGGGAAATAATCATACTTTTCTATGGAAAATCCAATCTCAGCCTTCGACTGTCTACCAGACACCCCATTCACAGTGGGCAGATCATGTAGTGGAGGCTTCCCAGCGATGAAAAGGTCAGGCTGATGCACATCTGGCATTTCCTCTCCTCTAAATGCCCTCAAGTGGTAGCCACACACAAACATACATTCACACCAAGGAACACATGCATAGACATCTGTGCCCAAACCTTGTTTAGTAAGAATAAGAATGAACATGCACACACATTTCTACATACAGTCCAATAGCTACTGCTTCTCCATACTGAAATGTTTTTAGTGGGTTGGAAAAAGTTCCAGCTCACTGCAGTGAAAAAAGAGGAGCAGAGTTATGGTCAAGAGAGGGTGGAAGAAAGAATAAGAGGCTGACAGAGAACAAGAGACAGACAGAAAGGCAGAAGGTAAAGGAGAAAAGAAGGGGGAGACAGTCTCTGCATCTCACAGAGCTGACAAACACTTTCCACTCCCATGGATGCTGTGCACTACTTGAAGGTCGTGTGCATGTGTGTGTCTGAAGCCATAAGCAAGATCGAGGGACAGAATGGTGCCGTATGGTTTTCATAACTCTCTGAGGGTTTTTAGATCTGCCCTTTTTTTCCCCGTTCCCCCCCCCCCCATCTTTCTCTCTTTCTGAGGTTCAGTCAGAAAGCCAGCTTTGCAGAAGCAAGAAACCCCCGGCATGATTAGATACAGCAGAGTGTTTCTGTCACTGCAAGGCATCAGGTTCATTATGGACTATGTTTAACTCTCTTGGACTTAGCTGAAGGGCAGATTGCTCAATTAGGCAATTTTGAATACTGGACTCTACTGGTACTTCACTGGACTTTGTTTTGGACTGCACTGGTTCGGCTGAACTTCCTAGGGAATTCCACCAAAGTGCATTAACTCCTGTTAGTTTTATTTAACATCTGTTGAAATCTGCTTCACTTTGGCAGCAGTACTGGGAGACTGAGTATGAATGGCGTTTGACCGATTCTGCACTGTAGAGCTATTTGCAGGGCGTGGGCAGTCTAGGGTTAATTAAAGTGATCAGATGCCAATTTTGGACATATTTGCCTCAGATTACTTTGAATAAAGCTCTATTACACCTGATTATTTATATATATACATACAAACACAGGATAGAAAAACTCAGGGGTGGGAACTTGCAGTATGTCAATTTAATTGAGGTGTGTACAGGTTTGTTTGGTTAGGAGGTCAGAAAAGATAATTGGCAATAGGTTGGGAAACTCAGTTGAATGTTGGCCTAGTTTAAACCTTAGGTCTTGGTGGAGGATACAAAAAATCATCAGGAGCAGTAGCAGCTGCAGCAGCATGAGTCTCCTGTGTTTCCTGTGGCTGCTGATGGTCTGTCTGGCTCCTAGTAGCCGAGGCCAGAGGCTGAGGGCGACAGATGGGGAGCAGCCAGCAGCCAGGGGTCTGCTGGAGGAGAGAGATGCACTCTGCTACCAGGAGGGATGCTACACTGTCATCCTCCAGAAGAGAACCTTCAGGGAGGCTGGACGGAGCTGCCGGGAGCAAGGTGGGACCTTGGCAACGATGCATACCTACGAGGCAGCGGGTGTGGTCCATGAGCTGCTGTCAAACATCAAGGCAGAGGGGACCAGATCAAGGCTTCGCCTCTGGATTGGGCTGCACAGACCTACGCGCCAGTGCTCATCCAACCGACCTCTCAGAGGATTCGTCTGGGTCACAGGCAAAGTGTTTTTCATATTTGATCCTTCACTGTACCTAATATTGAAGCTCATTACCACAGCAGCCATTTTACTGGATTTTAATAAGTGAGCTCAAATAAAATGTCCTCAAAACAGAGAAAAATACCTAATGGTACATCCTTATTACAATTTAACATTCACTTTTCTCAGTCAACTTTTTAAAAATCACTGCACTGAAACTAATGAGGAAAATAAATGAATGTGATTTAATGAAAAATCTGTGGTCAGCACAATTGTGGCTCAGTCTGTAGAGAGATTCATTAGTTAGTTAATGATCTAAATTGGTTGTGGCATTTTCTAGCTAAAAATATGTAGTGCTAAATTGACTAATGCCAAATTTAGACCTATTTTATTATATAGATTTTAATCAAACACATGTTATTCAGTAACACAAAAAGAGACTATTTTCAAATTCCCTGATGATATTTTCAGTAAATTAAAATCAAAGCCCATAAAGGTTCAAGAGGAACCACACTGCATTTTCAGAATATGTTTTAACTCATCATGCTGCCCCCACCTCAACCTCACCCTGCAAAGGTCTGACGGGCTGGTTATTACATTTACTGCTTTTGTTACAGAGACAGAGCTGGCGCGACAGGGGAAGTTCCAAATCCCTTTTGACCTCAAAACCACCTCTCAGCCTGATTTAGTCATTACACAGACCCCGCCCATTAAAAACCAGATGGGATTTTTTTAGCGCTCATAGCGTCAGCTTTGGTCTTCAGTCAGAAAAAAACATTACATTTTCAATGCTTTCCCCCTCTCTCATTATTTTCCCAAACAAAAAAAAACATTCTCTCGCTTGCTCCTAATGGCAACTAGCCATGCAGATAGTTTGTGGTTTTATTTACGCAGGGAGTGATATATAGTAAAGAAATAATGTCAGCTCTGGATAATCCATTGTCAGAATTGTGAGTAAGGTACAGTATGTTCCTACGGGGAATAATGACAGAGATCAGTTCAATTTGTTGCACAAAGTGTGGTACTTACTGTAAACCAACATGTCATGTACATTGTCAGGTCTGCCAAAAGTTCAACAAAAGAGCAATTCCACACTCTTAACAACTATAGAAACCGAAATATTTCATCAAGGTAAAACCTGTGTGTTATATAGATGTTCTTAAGTACACCATTGCCTGCTTGTTTCCAAGCTCCTAGTGAGTAAATCCTCCCTGTTCTGGTGGGAAGACAATAGAGAAACTACAGAATACTATTGCTACAAAAATGACTGGTACCTTAAAGCTCACAGGATTTGAAGATTTCAGACTATGGCAGACCCTACTGGCAATATCAGCAAAGACAATGTGGCAGACAGCAACGCACTCTGCTACACCCCCAACTCCAGTGACACAAGCCCAGAGAAATGAATTGAGTTGAGAGATGCTAGATTGCACCGGTTTTCACTAGAATTGTCTCATTTTTATACAAGTGAAAACCTTTAGCGTCCGAATTATTTAAAAGACATTAAAATCACATAAACATGTTATGCATTAATTGATTATACTTTAATCATGATAAGCTTAATCCTTAAAACTTTAAATGTGCAAAAGTAAATTTTATATCTAAAGAAAATGTGCTGACAAAAACAGGGACACTGTACTTTTACTGACTTGGTGTCTATTTTCCAACAGGAGACCAGGATGGCCAGTTCATCAACTGGCTCCGTGACGAGGCCCCTGGGACTTGTGCAGTCCCACGCTGTGTGGCCATGACTGTCCACACTTCAGAGAGTGGACATGAGAGCAACGATAACTTCCGGTGGCTTGATGGCGCCTGTGGACTCCCACTGGATGGATATGTTTGCCAGTACAACTACAAAGGAATGTGTCCACCACTGGAGGATGAGGGGAGAGGTCCAGCTGTCTACAGCACTCCATTTCACCTTGTCAGCACCCTGCTGACTCATGTGCCCTATGCGTCTGTAGCTACTCTACCATGCCCCACAGACAGCTCAAACCCAGATGCTGAGCAGACTGTACTATGCATGGAGAGAGATGACGGTACAGTGGGCTGGTCCAGAGATGCACCACTCTGCTTAACCACTGCAGCTCCACAGAACCAAGACTGGTGTAGCAGGGACCATGGATGTGAGCAGTTCTGCCAGAACACAGGTACAGGCTACTACTGTTACTGCTCTGAGGGCTTTACGATAAATGAGGACGGGTACACCTGCATGCCTGACCCTCTCAGCCAAACTGACCCCCCTGAATTATCCTCAGTCTCTGCTGGTCCCACTGACCAGCCTCACATCAAAAAAATCTGTGTGGAGATGGGGTGTGAGTACAGCTGTGTGGAGACACTTCGGGGCATCCGCTGCACATGTCCCCCGGGCTACCAGATGGGTCCAGATGGCCGCAAATGTATTGATGTAGATGAATGTCTACAGCAACCATGTCCACAACTCTGTGTCAATATCCCGGGCACCTTCCATTGCACCTGCCACCCTGGGTACCAGCCAGATGATGAGGGTGAGTGTGTGGACATTGACGAGTGCCTCGATGAGGGCAGCTGTGAAGACATGTGTGAGAACACTGTGGGGTCTTTCAATTGCCTGTGTTACCCCGGGTACGAGTTGGGCAGCAGAGGAGAGTGTGTAGATGTAGATGAGTGTGTGGGGGAGTCACCCTGCCAGCAGCAATGTCTCAATTATATGGGAGGGTACCAGTGTTACTGTGACAATGGCTATGACCTGCAGTCAGATGGACTTACCTGCCAGCCTTCACCAGATGATGGAGAATACTCCACTCTGACCCCTGGCCCCAATGACTCCACTCACCCACCTGATGTGGACTCTAACCATCATAATCCCTGGTTGACCTTGTTTACCCCTGATCCAAATTTTGAAACAGATTCTAACTTTGATGCTGACTGGCTGACAGAAGCCCCTGAAAGACTCTCTCCTGACATTGCTCATGGGTCAGACAACCACCTGAACCACTGGGATGCCCTATCACCTAAGCAATACCAGACAGCTCCATCCCCAACGCAAAAATACAACACAGGTAATGAAATTGATAATGAGGCTAAGACGGGAGGTAGGGAAGCTAGTGACGGAGTGGGAACTGAGACTACAAATGAGCCAGCTACTGGGAATAGGGAGAAGGAGAAATCCAAGTTGGACAGTACTGAGGATGTCAGTGGCACAGCAGAGGTAGGAGCTGGATCTGCTGAAGGTAAACAGAAACATGACAAAAGCTGGCTGCTAGTGGCCCTGCTGGTGCCTCTATGTGTGTTCCTTGTGGTGATGCTGGCTCTGGGGATTGTCTACTGCACCAGCTGTGCAGTGGATAAAAGCCTGAGCTTCTCAAACTGCTATCGCTGGATACTCCCTACAATGCCCCCTGACAGGAGTGATGGCAAGACCCAAGCATGAACTCTAAAAATAAACAAACACAGGTGGACGCACACATACACACAGGTGTTCAACGCCCAGATGTCTGCTAACATTTCTCTTGTGATGCTGAACTGGTCACTGAAAGTACTATTTGCATGTAGTACAGCTGACTGGCTCTCTCCTCCATCAAAGAATACTTAATACTTTCTTTTGCACACCCTTTGTAAATAATTCACTCTCTCATCATGTTTTTACAATCAATAAAACTAGTAAACTGATTAAATACTGTGTGGTTTGTAAGCCTATCTAGGTTATAAAATAATAGAATGTCTAACTCTGGATGAAAAACATAGAGTGTATGTGGGAAAAGTGTGTGGCTATTGTTTTATGGCTCCATGTGAGTAAACAAATTAAAGACTCTGGTGATTTTCTAAGCCAAATATTCTTTCTCAACAAGAATAAAATAAGGGAGATGGAGGAGAGGGACAAATGTAATGTACATTTCTTAAGTGTGTCTACTGTTGATAGCTTTAGAATGGGTTGAACAAATTAAACCAAACTTCTTTAGCGACTCAGTTTCAGTCTCCCTGGCCTTGGAGCCATGGTCGCCCAAATACATTACTGACCTCCAGACATTTAATTTTTGAACGTAGTGTTTAAGTATATAAAAAGTAATTAAGTAAGTAAAAGTATAAGTAAAAGTGAAACAAAAACATCGCTGCTCAGTGAAAATAATTTCTATAAAAACATCTTAAAATGCAAAAAGCAGTAACATTAGATAGGTATCAACTAATAATTTTGTTGAGAGGTCGGTCTGATGACCCAGTTAATTGAATGTGGGAGTGTGCATGAAGATGGCTAACTGTATTACCCACAAAAAAGTGGATTTTGCTAAAGATGGCTATCAGGAAAAGGCTCAAATCACTCTACCACCAAAGAAAGGAAGAGATTGGAAGACCACCAACAGTGTCAGCGTTGAAGGTATGTAGGTAAGTTACCAGTGCTAGTGCTAGCTTTAGCCAAGAAGATGTTGAAGAAAGTGGGTTCCACATGCAAGTGGAGGAATTTGTCCATGGCCTAAGCACAGATAAACCAAAATATAAGTCATTGTATGTCAAAACAGCAAGATACAAGGACAGTTTCTTCCCTTGGTCCATCACTCTGGTGAACACACTGCAGTCTTGTTTTTTATTTTCCTAATTCAAGTTTATTTTTCTTGTTTGCACATCCTTTTTCTTTTCTTGTTTTCTCAGTGTTATTTTATCAACTTGTTGCCTTATGGAAGAACATTGTACATACACATTGAGAGCCACTGCACTAGAGCCAAATTCCTCGTGTGGTCAACACACCTGGCCAATAAAGTTGATTCTGATTCTGGTAATAGATGCAATGATAATAACACATCACAACCAAATAAATAACTGATCATAATGTTATTCTGATTTCTCTTGGGAGGGCCATATTTTTGATTGGGTGAACCTGGCCCTCCTGGGGAAGGTCTGCTTGTATGTATATTATATGCAACCTACTGTAACAACTGATAGCTGGAATAAAAGTACTGAGGCATCCTCACACAATTAACATTATTATAAAACAGCATGCTGTTTGATTGCTCGACACACTTGACCTTGTTATTGAAGTCACAAAATTAATATTTTTAAAAGATCCTGGTCTCTCCTCAAGATAAAGTACACTTGATATCAGATGTGTTACATTAATTCTAGAACTCATATTATATGACTTATTTGTGCAGCTGCAAACTAACCTTATGTTAGGAGGTAAATGTCTTCCAGCAACACCTGTATTACATTTGGTAATGGAAAAGTGTCGCGACGAGGATGGGATTCGAACCCACGCGTGCAGAGCACAATGGATTAGCAGTCCATCGCCTTAACCACTCGGCCACCTCGTCCTGTTGAAGTTATTATTTTTAGTGTTCCTAATTATTTGTTCTTGCAAGAACGCGTGTCAAATGTATATTTTTATTGTGTTTGCTTCATACATAGTGTATTTCAGACTTGCCATTAGTCACAAAAATTGGGATAAAGGGTACCGAAAAGCCCGACGCAGCTGCTTCATGATTGGTTAAAATCCCTATGCCCACAATATACAACCTGTGATTGGTTGAAGGGCGGGGTAAACGTTGAATGAACATCGGAAGTGTACAGCGTGAGACTGCAGTTTGACGTTAGCTGAAGTTGTGACTGAAAACAGGGTAAGTGTTTTGATTTGTGAGTTGATTTATAATTATTGAAATATGTTAAACTGGAGTTAGTAATACATAAACGTATATTGCATGGTATTGGCTTCTAAATGTTGTGTTTACAGGAGCTGTGGCAGTGTATTTAAGTGCTCCAAGCACTCAGCAACTGACTTAGCATGCACGCTAGAAGCTAACGTTAGCGTTGAGTTAACTCGAGCTGTTAACGTTGCTTGTATTAATGTTAGCCTGAAGACAAAACGTATCTACAGTATTCGATTGAGTAGACTGCTGATTTTAAAAGGATGTAGAAGCGTGTTGACTAAGGCATATAGTCTTTTTTCCAATTACCATAGTGGGTTTAGTAGAAAGTGAAACTAAAAATGGCTCAGACAAGGTAATATTAACTGACTGCTTCCTTTTAAATCAGCGCCACCGCCAGAATCAATGAATAAATCCGTTTTTGTGTTGTAATAATTATCATTAGATTAGTCGATCGACACAGACTTAGTTAATTGTCACTTCCTATTAATGTTAATAAGTCAGTTAATATTGAGGCGAAGATTAGATCCTTTTACCTGTTTTATTGTACTGAATATTGAATGTTTTTGGGTTTGGGGCTGTTGGACAAAATCATTTGAAAGTCTTCATCTGGGCTTCTGGTAAATATTGGTGGTTAAAAGGCTAAATGATTAATTATCGTGTATTACTACAATTTTACCCCATTTACACTATAAATGAGGGTAGGCTAAATAACAGAGACACGATTTTGTATAATGTGGTACATTTAAATAGCAGCACAAACTGCAGCCTGCAAAATGATCTACAGTTCAATCAACTCCTCTTTAAAACAGCTGAACAAAAACTGAATGTTCTTTTTCATTAAAACTATTCATAAAGGAAGGCTCTATTACAAGAACATTGTATTAGACTGCATTAGTTTTAGCTGGGTGTGCTGAGAAAATTGTCAACTGATGAGTGCACAAATCAGCTGGGATTTTTGGAATGTTGAAATCTGGGTATTTATGTGTTTTTACAGTACACAGTCTTTTTAACCTGCCTAAAATTTAGACAGTTCACACTTCTTTACTTCCTTTCTTCTACCACATCGTCTCCTCTTTTTCCATCTGTTTCTCTCTACCCTTTTTTTTTCTTTCCCACTCTTCAGTTCCTTATCATCATTGTTAAACCTCAGACTGAAGATGGTGGACTCCCAATATTACCTCCCAAGTGACATTGGCATCTCTGTTCTTGACTGTGGCGAGGCCTTCCGATTGCTTTCACCTCAGGAGAAGATGTATGCCCACTACCTGTCACGCGCTGCCTGGTACGTTATTAATCTCAGGATGTAGCAAGTTCATGTTCACTCTATTTAAGTCAGTAAATCAAATGAGATCCTGAATGGATTAACAGACATGAAAGAAATATATCTTATTTCCTTTAAAGAATAAAAACTTAGGACTTTAGTTTATTGAAGAACTTAAACCCTACTGACCAATAAAACATTTGCTGTCATAGGTTTGGCAGTCTGGCAGTGCTGCTGCAGACATCCCCAGAGTCTGCAAACATTTTTGTCTTGCTGCAGAGAATCTTCAGGAAGCAGAAGCCAGCACAACTGGAACAGGTCGCCACAGCAGCTGGACTCAGCTCTGAGGAGTACCAGGTAAAAAGTCCTATAGTTTTTACCTGTTTTTGTTGCTGTCTTGGAACTTTTTTTCCACAAACAAATGCAAATATGTACAAAGATGTTAATTATGCCATATACCAAATGAAAATGATTATTGTTTTTGTGTGTGTGATATTTAGGCCTTCTTGGTATATGCAGCAGGTCTGTATGCTAACATGGGAAACTACAAGTCTTTTGGAGACACCAAGTTCATCCCAAATCTACCTAAGGTACAAAGGACTGTTACATTGGGTGTAAAATCTAGTGCAGCTGTTTTGTGAACAGTTTTACAGGGGGTTGACGCATTCAGCACCTGCAATCTAATGCACGCTGAAGTTGGTGTATTATAATGTGCATATGATCTATAGTGCTCTTTTACCACTGTGGTGATATACTGTATATTTAAGCTGTCTGCATCTGTGTTATACTCACCCAGGACAAGCTGAAAGCTCTGGTGTGGGCCAGCCAGGCATTTCAGGAGCAGTCTGCTGAAATGGAGGTTCTGTGGAACTGCTGTTCATATCTCCTCTACTCCCTGGAAGACAAACAGAAACAGCTGGGGCTGGGCGACAAGGTGGGAGTTCAGTGCAAAGTTCAATCCATCTATTTTACCTGTTACTATCCACTGAGTTGTCAATTCTGGATAGATTTTACTAATGAAATTCAACATGGTAAGCACGGGCTTAGGGCTGGAATTAGGGGGAGACTGGTCTCTCTAGCAGATACTGTAGGTCTGTTCTAATCTAAAAATCCTCAAAAGGCCTCTTCTCTTCTTCAGTTCTCATTTATGAAATGCTACTCATGTCAGATACACTGAATGCTTTCATTTAGCCCATTCAGGGCTCCCTTTTAAAAGATGTTTCTAAACACAGTGGGATTATCCCTGGTTAAATATTATATAAATAAATAGTCTCCAGGCTGGTGTTTTTAGACTGGGTTCCAACAACACCAGTAGGCCCTTTAGAAAGCCACTGAACCCAAGACTTCCATCTGGCACTCCAAGTCATCTGGCACTGTGACCCCTATGAGAAAATACATGGCTCATGAAATATTTTTGCTTTTCTCATCTTCAGGGAATTACCACCTACTTCTCAGGAAACTGCTGTCTGGAGGATGCTGAGCTGGCTCAGAAGTTCCTTGACTCAAAAGTAAGCTGAATTCGTATCCAAAATTAATGCTTTTATTTCCGTCATTCTTGTCTCTTGAAATAGCTTATCACATCTCACTTTTTTACTGCAGTCTTGGATTATGACATGTCCTTGTCCTCCTAATTGTATTTACCATGTCATTCGTATCTTTCCTACATTTTGCCGGTTCATGTATTTTCCTCATGTATATTTTCATCTGAATCATATTGTTCTGAGCTATGTTCTTGTGGTTCATTTGTAGAAACTGTCTGCTTACAACACCCGTCTGTTTAAGAGAGACAATGGAGGGAAAGCTTGCTATGAGGTGCGCTTGGCTTCAGCTGTGCAGAAAGGTCAGAACTGCAAAGAAGTAAATGGAGTTTTTCTTGAGAACCAGAATAATGCCTGTAAAAATTCACCAGCTGTGTTGCCAGCCTGGGCATACAAAGTGTAATATGTATCACGACTCCACATGTTGTATTAAATACATTTCAAGTTGTGACCTCAAAAAAATATTGATTACTGAGAAATTAATATGGAGGATTTTGGTTATGTTTGGCCATTGATGATACTTCACAACCAGTGATAAAAGAAATAAATGTGTACTACTGCTTTTCAGACTGTGCAGTAGATGGGGAATGTGAGACATGCTGCGGCAGCTTCAACTTTGAAGGCAAAGAGTTCACTGTGAAGAGGGGAGACTATGCTCCTCTCATGGAGAAAGTCTGCTTCTATCTCGAACAAGCACAGGTCAGCAAGCAATGAATACAGTGCAGTGTTTAGTCTGTATTCTTTTAGCTGTTTGGAACCACAACAGGAACAAAATGAAGTTGTTAGAACAATATGAATTCATTTGTGCGGTAAATCACAAAAATCTGTAGTAGTTAAGTTTTGGTGTTGATAAAATGTCTATTGTAAGTATTGAAAGTGATGTAACACAAGATCAGTTCAAATTTAGCAAAACATAAATGGGAAGAAGAGGCGACAAGACAAAGAGTTAGGCATGTAAGAGTGAATTAATTTGATGACGCTGATAATCTAAACGTAGATTTCCTGCCACAGTTCCACTTTTGAGATTTTTGCTCTTTCCAAATAACTGACACAGGCTTACGCTGCCAATGACAACCAGAGAAAGATGCTCGAAGAGTACAGGCGCAGCTTCACCTTTGGCTCAATTGAAGCCCATAAAGACGGCTCACGCTATTGGATCAAAGACAAGGGACCGATAGTTGAGAGGTGAGCCTTCACTGAGCTACTGTAAAATCACCACTGACTGTCCACAATGACGGTTGCTTTGTTTTCCTATACCTACTTAATTCTAAGGATATTTTGGAGGTCAAACCACTAAGTGCATGACTTGACAAATTTGTTGCTCTTTTACTTGTTATCTAAAGCCATTCTAAGTGTTATCCGATTTATGAAAGACAGAAGTAATGCAGAAATCAAATTGACATTTCTTGCTTTGAGTTCAATGAAATACAAATGGCCAAAAGATTGTGCAGCTATAAAATCTGAGGACTTCATTATTTTATGGCACGTTACAAGATGTTTTTTATATTTAAGGTCTGATTTGGCAGTGACGTTTGGTTGAAGTATTTAGTAATGAAAGTAATATAATTATCATGTGCATGTACAGTAAATACAGACAAAATATCTGTCAACTAGACAAAAACAACAACAAAAAAACAATGCATAAAACAAAAAAAGTGATGATTTCACATTTGATCGCAGCACCCTTAACTTCTTCAAATGTATTCTAAATGATGCTTTTTCTCAGTAGCTCACTCTCATATCAAGTTCATTCTGACCTTTGCACTAGCTGTTGAATATTACTCTTATGTACTAATCTCTGAAATCTCTCTGCTTTAAACTCTGCACTGCTCCTTCACTCCTTCCTCTTCCTCTCTCTCTCTCTCCCTTTCAGTTACATAGGTTTCATAGAGAGCTACAGAGACCCATTTGGCTCCAGAGGAGAGTTTGAAGGTAACCACCATGATGATCTTTCCAGGTCTTACTGCTGTGACACAGAGCTGAAGACTTACTGGAAAGAATAGTATTATTATAGAGTTATTAAAACAACTATTTAAGTAGATATATGCAGCTTCTCACTCAAGGATGTCACATTGTAGAAAAATGACACTGATTTTTGAAGGTCACATACTCCAGAGGAGGCTGCTCAGTACTCAGGATGACCCAACCTATCATGATATTAATACTTGGCCAAATGCCCAAATTGTTCATTTAATTTTACTCAGGTGTGAAACAATGAAAGAAGGGTGGAGGATGTATGCATAATTCATCCTCCAGGAGGGTTTATATTACTGTCCTCATCTATTATTTATCTAATTTACAGGATGGTTTTTCTTTAAGTCTGTTCACAGTTTTAGTTTTTTTAATTTCTTTTTGGTTTCATTTGATAACTCGTGTTGTTGTGTCACCCCTAGGTTTCATTGCTGTTGTGAACAAGGCGATGAGTGAGCGTTTTGCGAAGCTGGTGAGCTCAGCAGAAGTCTTGCTTCCTGAGCTACCTTGGCCCAGGGAGTTTGAGAAGGACGCTTTCCTTAAACCTGACTTCACCTCACTGGATGTCCTAACATTTGCTGGGAGCGGAATACCAGCTGGCATCAACATCCCTAACTGTATGTATACAGTAGTGTCACGTTTCCACTGTTCAAGTGGTATGAAGTGTTGAATTTTGTTGTTTCTTTTACAGCATTATACTTAAACAACCATGTTTGTGTGTTTTTGCATATAGATGATGAGATCAGACAGTCAGAGGGTTTTAAAAATGTGTCGCTAGGCAATGTGCTGGCTGTAGCCTATGCCACCCAAAAAGAAAAACTCACCTTCCTGGAGGAGGAAGACAAGGTAAATTATTCAGCTCTTTAATCTCACATGCCAGCTCTTGTTTCCTGACATAATCACATAATTATACATTCCCCCGTGTGTTTGTACTTTAGGATTTGTTTATCAAGTGGAAGGGCCCGTCATTTGAGGTGCAGGTTGGGCTTCATGAGCTCTTGGGCCATGGAAGTGGAAAGCTGTTTGTCCAGGTCAGTCAAACGTACTGTAGTATAGTCAAAGTAA
>NW_018127922.1:1819382-1909712 GCF_001952655.1 Monopterus albus | reverse complement strand
CTTCATTGTATAGTAATATTGTGATAATAATTAATAATATTGTGATAATTTATTGTGTAGTGTGTTATGTTTGCCTGTATTGTTTATGCTGCTGACACTGTCTGCTGAGCATTTAGACTGTGCTGTACCAAAGAAATTCCACTGGTCTTGGTCATGTGGCCACTGAATTAAAGTGAAGTGATATCAGCACCAGAGAGCTAACATGCACCATTTGTAGTCACATGAATTAACTCTCAACTCAACCACAGTAATGCCGAGCTCAAAAGTATTTGCAGTTATTCATCCTTTTACTGGCTCTGGTTAAGTGTAAACTAATTTTAATATGTAATCAGGATTTCATTTATTTCTTCCTGTTAAGATGTTTAAAGCTACTCTACCTTATGTCTTTTCAGGCTAGAGGGTTTAGTGAGGCTCACAGCAAATGAACTCCATAAGCTGCTTGTAACTCATGGTTAGAGTGTGATGCCGACTAAATTAATTCAGACAAACCATCCCAATTTTAAGGATCATTTAATATTGCAATTATTCTGAATAGAGTAATATTTAAACAGATAATCTTGTAGTTAGGGAAACAGAGAACAGAGACTCTCCTCCTGCAATGTGATAGATAAAGCATTAAATAAGAAGATTGTCAAAAGCGTCAGTCCAGTCAGTTGTTGTTAGTCACGAGTCAGTCTTTGTCAACCCACAGTCAGTTGTCAGTCTTAATTCAGCGTCCCCCCAGCCAGCTGGGTCAGCGTCCCCCCACAAAGTATACTCTCCCTGTCACAGTAGCATTGTCATCCTCTCTCCTTCTTCTGCTCTAACCCAGCTTTTTATCTGCTCGCAATTACACAGCCCTCCATGGCCTGAGCCATGAAGACGCGGTCCCATGCCAGCTACCCACACACCTTCTTCCGAGCATTGCCTAAGCTGTCCAGTACATGAACATCTACAGTAGGTCGCATTGACCTAGCGCACATTTCCTTTTTCTAAACCTGAACAGGGCACACAAACGGTTCACATAAGGCTACAGTATATCCATTCCCTATCTGAGGAGGAAGTCACTCGGGATGTTGACCCATAGGTTAAACAAGGGGGACACGGCCCAAGATATTCTTGCCTGCTCCAGAAACAGATGAAGCTTCCATACACACTTAGCTCAGCCTTACATCCTTACACAACTATCACAAATAATATCTAAATATGAACTACATACTGTTACCTCTGAAACCTTGTTTATTTTTAACCACTACACGGTCTTTGCCCCTCCCATCACACCTTGTTTCATAGTGATGATGCAAACTATGGATGTCTGGTTGTGACAAACATGGAGTTTGAAGCTGGTGTTGGCATACAAATTTGAGTGTTTTTGCTGCTTTTAAAACTCCATCTCAAAAAGGAAAACTGATATTAACCCTGGATTTTACTCTTTGTTTGTCCCACTCTGTGCAAAAGAACGCCACCTCTTCATTCTGGCAGCCACTGCTTCAGACTTTTAGCAGACGAGAGCTCCTCCATGGCTGGCTGTTTGAAATGACTATTGTCGGTTCTAAAAAATGGTTCTTATATCCTTTGCTAGGTGGCAGGCTGGGCTAATGTGTGGACTATATTCTGACATCACAGGGTAGAGAAGCTGGAATTACATCAGAAGCGCTGTAGGCACTAGAGTGTCACGGAGGGGGGTAGTATAGCTAAGAGACGCCACATCCTGTCCCTTTTTTAATTGATTTATCAATGTGTAAAATCTTAGTTAATGTGCTTTTCATTTACTGATATTGAACAGTCAGTGAAGAAATCTAATCTGAGTAGAGTTTTTTTTTTTTTAATATTACTCTGCTGTATGTCCTATGTATCTTCCTACAGGATGACAGAGGCAAGTTCAACTTTGACCAGAGTAA
Organism: Monopterus albus; assembly: GCF_001952655.1. Taxonomy (NCBI): domain Eukaryota; kingdom Metazoa; phylum Chordata; class Actinopteri; order Synbranchiformes; family Synbranchidae; genus Monopterus; species Monopterus albus. The sequence goes on along the minus strand of NW_018127922.1, from coordinate 1,907,832 downwards.
GGTGATCAACCCAGAAACTGGAGAATCAGTGAGTTTGTGTATTGTCTACCTGTTTTTAACAGCATTCAAGTGGTAAATAAGAGTTAGTGTGACTAATGGTGTGAGTGAATCCTTTAGGTGTCCAGCTGGTACCAGGGCAGTGAGACCTGGGACAGTAAATTCTCCACGATTGCTTCCTCTTATGAAGAATGCCGTGCTGAGTGTGTTGGACTCTATCTGTGCTTCAACAAGCAAGTGCTCAGGTACGTCATACACTGAGTGTCTTATTCTTCCATAGTTTGATGCTGGAATAGAAATTGAATGAGGGCCTTGATTTAAATTTTAAGACTGCATCACTCCTGCTGCAGAATGAAGAGGGATTTTTATAGTTTTAAATACAGATTTTACTTATTAAAGACTTAAAGGGTACTCTAAAAACTTTGCAGAGTTTGTTTTAGTCCTCGTGGTTGTTTTTGCCACCTAACCCAGTAGATCCCTCAGATTTGGGTCTTGGGGATTTGGGAGCTGTCATAAAGTATGTAACTTACTAGCCAAACACATTAATAGAGGAACTTGAAGAATAGTAGTGTATTTTTAGGTTGTGTGGGAGTTCAGCTGCTTAGCTTGCTTTTGCCTCTAGCTGGCTCAGTACAGGCGACACTGTGTTCTGTGACCATTAGTCATGCACATTCTTCACTGATGACATTTCAGAGAGAATGATGCATCTCATCATTAAGGCCGGTTTAAAATGATGCTCATTAACCTTAAGTGATATGTGGCTGATGTAAGTGAGGGAAGTCAGTATGTTTAATGCTGTTGTTGTTGTTGGTTGTGTGTGTTCCAGTATTTTTGGCCTTGAAGGTCAGGATGCAGAGGATGTGGTGTATATCAACTGGCTCAGTATGGTTAGAGCTGGACTGTTGGGCCTGGAGTTTTACACACCTGAGACCAAGAGCTGGAGACAGGTAATCCACCTGCTTGCTTGTTTCTCTCTCCATGCTGCCTGTCCTCGTCTTTACTTGGCCGGTATTTATCAAACTTCCAGGAATTTCGCTGTAAAGAAGTTCCTTAGTTTTGGCACTGACACTCATTAATCAAGTGACTTACTCCTACTTGGAAGAGCAAAGTTGAAGTGGCTACGTGACGGGTCACATGTACAGTGGGTACGGAAAGTATTCAGACCCCCTTAAATTTTTCACTCTTTGTTATATTGCAGCCATATGCTAAAATCATTTAAGTTCATTTTTTTCCTCATTAATGTACACACAGCACCCCATATTGACAGAAAAACACAGAATGTTTGACTTTTTTGCAGATTTATTAAAAAAGAAAAACTGGTGGTGGTGTAAAACTATGGAATAATTTAAATGTGGACATAAAAAATAGTAATAGAATTGATGAGTTTAAACATAAGTATAAAGGTATGTGTCAATCAAGATATATGCAATAGTATATTACTTGTGTGGTGTAGAGGATAATTATTTATGTAGAGATACTGCTTAGGACTTAAATGTTGTAAGATGATGTCATGGGGTAGGACTAGATAAGTCTAACTTCTTCCTACTCCGTTCAAGCATGTACTAGGTATAAGTAAATTGATATTGGATTATTATTGTTGGATATGTGTGAAATTACATGTGTTGACATATCAACTGTTTTACATGCTTGAATGAATAAATCAAATCAAATCAAACTTAAATGATTTTAGCATATGGCTGCAATATAACAAAGAGTGAAAAATTTAAGGGGGTCTGAATACTTTCCGTACCCTCTGTATGCTCAGAGATACAGACTGACCTTATATCTGACATATTTTACAGTCATAAGGTCCTTTTAAAAAAACTCATTTAATCCTGTTTCTTTATTTTTGTCAAATCTTCAACGCTCTGCAGTAATTAACATGGGAAACAATCTAATATTTATAATGTATGAATACATAAATTCTAGGAAATTGGCTGAAATAGAAACTAAATGCTGCTTGTTAGACAATCATTGTAAATAACATCAGTGTCAGATATAGTTTTGATGTTTATCTGTACTGCTGATAAATGCTAAAAAAGAGATTAAAAAAAGATGTAACATCCAGTCAAATGTTCAGATACAAAAAATAAACCAAAATTATTCTATTCCTACTTGTATTGCTTCACATAATATATTGTTAATTTACTGTCAGAAAACAGATGTGCTCTGGTCTGTTTTTGGACAGTGGCCATCAAGGACTGCTGTGTATTTTTATGTCAGAAGAAGTTTTAAAAATAACCTTTATTCTTACATTTGGGAGCAGGAGTAAAAGTGAACTTTTACCTGTCACTTACATCCAAGATTGCAGGCCCTGGTTTTCAGCGTGCAAGTAATGAATCATAAATTTCAGGTGTACAGAACTTGAGATACACAGTGTTGGGTGAGCAGTGTTTACAAGATGAGTCAACATGCAGCTATTAACCATGCGTTTTGTACAACCTGACTGGCTCACTTCCACCTATCAGTGTCGTGTTATAACACAGCTTATATTAACTCTGCCTCGGTGTTTACATGAGTGTCAGGAGGTGTATACAGTGTTTGTCATGGGTATGTGCGTCTGTCTCAGGCTCACATGCAGGCTCGTTTTGTGATCCTGCGTGTACTGCTGGAGGCTGGGGAGGGCCTGGTGGGCCTGGAGGAAGTGACCGGACAGGACGGCAAGCCTGACATTCGAATCACACTGGACCGAAGCAAGATCCACACTGTGGGGAAAAGTGCCATCCACAGGTTCCTTTGTAAACTGCAGGTAGATCTATATCTGTACTTTTCCAGTTGCCCAGGCAGCAAAAGAAAAACACACAGTGAAGATGCACAGGAATTTCATTACATTAATACACCACTTGTCATTCCTTTTTATTAAAATTAGAGCAGAAACAAAAAGAAATTGTTCTAGCTTTGGAAGGGTTTGCTGTTTTTTTTAAGTCATATAATAGTAAATATAATATATTAGCATTTTGATCTCTTGGGTGTACTTGACGACTTTGAAACTGATGGACATCTTTTACAGTTTTTTTTTAATGTTTTATAGAGCAAAGAATATATGGTTACATTAAAAAAATATTCAGTATAACCAATAATAAGTTGAACTGTTAGTTGCAGTCTTTATTTTATATAACATTGAACTTTACATGAACAAAACATCAAAATAACCAACTTGCTGCATGCACTTTGATTAATTTGTTTAGTTTTTAATTAATTTGCTCTTTTAAATTTTTCATTTTTTTTCCATTTATTGCCATTACTGTATTGTGTGACTGTGGTGTGGCAGTGCTGTACAGTAACACTTAGTTTATTCTCACCGGTCACACCTGTGTGCCTGGTGCCAAAAATGATGTCACACCTGCTGGCGCGTGGTGTGTATTGATGTCATTTTCCCAGGTCACACCTCAGTTTTTCTAACTTGAAGTTCACCAAACAGGAAATGGACGAACTGGGGGCAAGAGTGTGTGAGCAGGTCCATCTCTCCAGACATTCAATACGCCATATACAGACATCTATGGTTTGGTGTGCTGGTTGTGTAGAAAGCTGAAATACGCCATCTACCACATGAGCATTCATTCAGCTGTTCTCTGGGTTTGATATCTGCTGGCTAGCTAGCCGGCTACTTAGCTATAGAATGTATTTCCTATGGATTTCTTCTTCTACTGCTATTCCAATGGTGTAGATTGTGTTTTTCTCAGCAGTGATACCTATCGTTTAGGAGAAAACTGTATTCATGAGTCAAGTGAAGTGAATATTCTTGTTAATAAGCCCTGTGTATGGTAACCCTGCTTAACCTGATTCCACTGCTTTGTAGGTCTTTAAATCCACAGCGGATGTGGAAGGAGGAAGAGCTCTGTATGACAGCTACTCCACTGTCGGTGACAGCGGCGCTCACAACTTCTTGCGACTGCGGGAGACAGTCCTGCTAAGGAAGGAAGATCGTAAGATGTTTGTCCAGGCCAATACCAGAGTCAGTGGTATGTACCTTTATCTGTTGTTGTGGGGATTCTCTCAGGTTTAACACAGATTCATGTATACAAATGCATATGCACATCAGTCTTTATTCTACCATCACTAGTAGCACAGTCACTAAAACCTGGAAATTCATTTGGCTCTATAGTTTGTCAAAACGCTTCTGTCATCAGACTGTAAATGTGGCGTTTTTATCCTGATTTTTTAAATGGTTATCAGGTCTACCCCCACTATATGACAGTTGGCGTAATACTCCACCTTCACATACACTTATGGTACATTTCCATTTGGTTGCGCTTGGTCAGCCAATAGAGACATTGATGTACTGTGTTAAGAGGTGGAGAAGTTGTTTTATCACAGTATACAAACTGTAGCATGGCTCTTAAATAGTGTTTACAGTTTGTCAGTGCTTTGATCAATATTTATTTACCTTAATAAGAAATCTAACATCATGTCCTTTTTTGGAGCCAAATTTGTGGCAAAATCATGGAACAGAAGGGTAATGTGACTGCACCTGTAGAGTGTGGTCATTTCTCTGCCACCATAGTCCTAAACATTTTGATTTTAGTAAAAAAAGATTTGATTTGAAAGATTACAGGAATAAATTCCAACAAAACAGCACTCAAAGAACTATGGAGTTGATTAGCTCATCTGTAAGCTCTAGCGATACTTCACCGGTAATGGAGACTTAGCTGTGTTAAATGATCAAAACAACAAATACCAGTAAAAAACATTTTGCTGTTCAAAATTTTGTACTTGGACTGTAACTGTAGCCTTGAGTTAATTATTCTGTTTGAGTCTGACTGTGTGTGGTTTACAGGCGACAGTGTAGAGCTGCTGGAATACGAAGGCAGTGCAGCTGGTTTGATTCAGTCCTTTACTGAGCGCTTCCAAGATGATGCAGAGCAGCTGGAGGCTGACCTTTTGGAGCTGAGCAAAAGAGACGCACCCTGCTGGTGTTAATGGAAATCTGCTTCAAAAATACCGACTGACATCAGACTTTCAACCTTATGTGATTGCAAAGTGATTCTCAATAGACGTTAAAACACAAAACCGAAGTGATTCAAATCCTTTCAAGGTTTTATACTTCAGGTGAAGCCATAAGACAACAACACAACTGCCAAAGACACCAGCCACAATTTTTCTTTAAGTTTCAGGTCTGTCTTTGCTAATTGGATCAATTACAAATAAATGAGCTAATTAGTATGACACATCACACTTTCAGAAACATTTTGGAAACATATTTTGTAATGGTAAATAACAAACTCACCATTAAACCAATGCTACTTGTCAGTGACATATAAAGGCATGTGGAAGTAACTGTAGCTGGTTTTCACTTTTTAATTGTGACAAGGTAAAATATTGGTTTCACAAATCTTGACAGAATGATCACTGTGAAATATGAGGCTAAAAATTACTCCATCTCTGTAGCTTGCTCATTAAGTCAAATGTTTGACCAGCCTTGATGTTGATGATTGACAGCTTTAAAGTAGCTGCTGTGAGAACCTAATGTTGACTGTAAGGTAAAATAATACTTGATGCTATTTTTTGCCAGGTATAGTATGAAGCTGTCACAGATTTACTTGATTGTGTGATAAACTGCAGTGTCTGGAATGTCTAAAAGAAAATGTAGTGTTGGATCTGCACAAATAAAATAAGTTTAATGAAGTCTTAAAACCTGTTTCATTTTTATGAAATTCACTCAAAAGCTGAGACTGACTTTCAGTATATTTTAATAAGATTAAAAAATAGACCTGGTGGTTCAACAGGGTGTTTCAACTGGGTGGCTCTGAAATTTCAACTTTTACCATTATGTCACAGTAGATGGCACTAGTGGTAGTTTTCTATCAAAGTAGGATTCCACAACTCAAAATCCTGTACAAACATATGACTGTGTACAATTTAAAATTTTCTCCCACAGGAACCTATAATTGTCTCTAATCCAAACCACTTTTGTCGCTCCAAGAACCTCTTATTTGATGCTCCACAGCAACAGCTGAACCGTAGAAACAGATTTATTCACGTCATCCTATTTTATGTTTACCCATTGTTCTATGATTGTTCTACTGTTTGGAATACAAAAAAATAATTCTGATTGCAAAGCTGTTTGAAAATAAACCAACAACAGAACACTAACGATATTACAATAATGAAAATTAAATTTTATTTTTAATTTTGTTGCAAAAAACAAAGGAAATTAAGAGTAATTGTGATTGTGAGGGATGACCTACATGTCCTGTTAGGTAGGAAATATCAAAACAGTACTATATGCTTTGGAAAATAAAGAGCATAATTTAAAAAAAAGATATGTGAAACCTGCAAAACAGTATGGCCTGTACATTTTGGGTTTTGTACTAAAAAACAATTTAATGTACTGCTTTGTTCTTGAGCAAACCAGTCATCTGTAATTCTAAACAGTGCTTCATGATACTACATATTGCAGTTTAGTTACATTCTAAAATATTTGTTCACTAGAGGCTTGTACCATAGTCCTGATTGTGGGCTGAGTAAGGTGGAGTCTCTGCTGCCCCCTCAAGTCTGCTGAAGGAACTGCAGCTGTCAGTGCCATTCAGAGAAGCAGTATTCATCTGTAAAACCAGACCATCTTCCCCCTCCTCCTTTTCCTGCAGTTCCTCAGTTATTTCATCATCTTCATCCTTATTTTCATTTGCACCTGCTCCCTCGTCCTCAGCCTCTCTCTCTGATCTTTGCTGATGTGGTCTTGAAGGAGTAGCAGGTGTGTGATAAGTCTGTTCTGCCACCTGAGAGAGGGATGGAGAAGGGAGGGAGGGGGCTTTAGGAGAAAGAGATGGGGACTGATAAGGCGAATGAGAGGGCGAAGCACTGGCTGAGTCACATGGAAAGGGAGAAGAGGTGACCTTGGGAGAAAGTGATGGGGATTGATAAGGCGAGAGAGAGGGAGAAACAGTGGGAGAGTTGTGAGGAGAGAGGGGTGGAGACACTTTGAGGAAAAGGTAAGCTGCTATGGAAGAAACAAATGGGGAGAGGTAAGAAGCAGGAGTGGAAGCATGTGAGAAACTGATCAATGTAGATGGTTGAAGGTAGTCTGACTCTTCTGCAACATGTTCTACTATTGCTGGCAGCTGAGGTGTAGCTTCCACTACCTTGACTTCAACTTGAGTCTGGTCTGATTCCTTCTGTTCTTGGCCCTGTCTCTGCATCTCAGGCACAAACTGAGTCGCCACTGATGGAGACTGGGAGCACAGTAAAAGGCCTAGGCCTTTACTGGATTGGCTGGTTCCTTCTTCTGGTTTCTGGGCTTTACATCTCCCCTTTCTTTTGGGCATTAGAGGTGGTGGAGGTGGTGGAGCAAGCGGGGGTGACAGCAAAGTTGAGGTCTCAGTGGAAACTCGCACCTTGATGCTGTGTTTGAACATGCGTTGTCTGGACAAAGTATTCCGAGACTGTGGGAAAAGTGGGTTGAGGAAACCGAGAGCACCCTGCCTGGAGCCACAGTCCAGCTCTCTTGGGCTGCGTGTTGTGATTGGACAGAACTGGTGGAACACAGTGGGAGTAGGTGCTGATTGTTTGGTGGCAATGTCTGTTTCAGGTACTGTCTGAAGCTGGTGGTCTGAGTCAGGCAGGGGAGCTGAATCAGAGCTCGTCTGTGGAGCAGCAGCGGGTGGGGCTGAGGTCACACCATCTGGTTTCTTCTCCTCATCCTTTTGGGGCTTAGGTGCCTCCCGTGGCCCACGGACATTTAAGTGGGAACTCCAAAATTCTAGAAAACAACACAGATGTTTATTCTTGTAGTCAAACTCGGATTTTTGCTTAATTGGTCTTTTTTTTTTACCTATCACTGTACGTTCCTTTGGAATTTTGATAATTTCATCAACTTTACAAATAAAGAATGAATATCTTAATACAAATGTGCAAAATATAAATAAATAAAAAGTAATTAAAAGTACTATATTTGTTGGCATATAAACTGGGCAAGAGGAAAAACCTACACACAATTTTTTTCCTGTTTGTTTTTGTTACCCAGCATCTGTGAGGTAATTACAGTATGTTTAAATCCTATAAGACCCAGGTATTTGATGTTGAGGTTACAAAATCTGCTATCAGAAAATAAGCAGTGTTCACCAACCTATTCCCATATGTGAGATGGACTCCAGCTCTTTGTGGGATGTTGCCTTTGCAATGGCTTCAGGAAGCTCCAGAGGAAAAGGCAATACATCTCTGACATACACAGACAATATATAATATTTACACCATCATTACTTCTTGCAAATCACTAAATATTGACAGTATTTAATGTAGATACATGGTGCAATTTGTGAAAAAAAAGAACCACAGCTGGCCTATGGGCTACAGTAGGTTTAGACAGTGAAGCCTGTTTTTTGTTTGTTTGTTTTGTTGTTGTTGTTTGCAGCTGTTAAAGCAACTTTTATAGACTAATTAAGAACTTTATTAAAATTAATCCCATTCTGAAAAGCTGTGCATGGATCAAGACCATGGAAACAGGATAATCACGTAGCTACGGTGTCATCTCTATTGTTACACAACAGCAAGCACTGACATTGATAGTCAGTTTCTGGTTTTATTGTTGTTTGCATTATAGAGTGTAATTACATTGCAGCACTTTAGATGTAAGTCTATTTTAAAAAATATTTTTATTTTATAAGTTCTTTTGATAAAGTAGCATTAATCATTATGAGGAGGGGGAAGAGAAAACTAATTCAGCAGAGACATATAGACAAGAGGGGCAAAATCTCCCTCATCTCCCCAGAAAATCACAAACTGTAATACAAAAAGCTGACAACACTGAGGGAGAGAAGGTAAGAAGGTGAAACAAGTAACCAAACAAAAAAGAGTTTATGGAAAAAGAGATAATAAAGGTGATACTAATAGAGAACAGTCAAATAAAATGAGAGTGAGGAGGACAAGATTTTACCTGCTGACACAGTAGAAGGAAATTAGTCTTGGGAGATCTGGAAAGCTGATGGCTGATGTCTCCAGAGACAGAGCTGGGGGCAAAGATGTAAAGGTGCAGACATTATTTTGGAGATGAAGAAGGGAAGTTAATAAGAACAGTGTGGCTGTATTACCTCTGGGTTCATATTTTTTTAGATTATCTGGGGGAAGTACAATTAATTAAAATACTTTAAACAGAGAAAATTTCTTGTGCTTGTGCTCAGAAGGCCACACGTGTCAAGATCCTTTATATGGTTTAGCTTATAATTAACACTGGGTATAGTTCCACCAACCATTTTATTAACCAGAAATTGATTTCCTGCATTCCAGGTACCCAGTGTTTGCTACTGGATCCTGATCATTTCAGTACAAATATTAAGTTTCAGAGACTTACATGTAAATGGAAAAATATGTTACTTTATTAAATGGTTGGCAGTATCGTACAGTACAAAAAATTAATATTCTCTTTTCAACTGGTGATCAAATTTGAAGTTAACCTCTTTACACTGCTAAAATAATCAAAGTAGTTTTTCATGCATTTTAATACTGTAAGTATATATATTTGATAAGTAGCTAAAACAATGGACTCAAACAAGCTTGACTCAATGTACAATTTAATTCAAATGATATATATATATATGAAATACAGTTGTTATGTTTTAACATGTTATCTTGATGTGTAATTGCTCTGCTGTGTTTATAAATTTCTGTTTCAAAGAAGGCAGAGTTGGTTTTAATGTGGGATGTTTGTTCTGATGTTTGTTTGCCATGGGACACAGGAATCACATACTGTATTTAAAACTAGTGTGGGTGCAGGCTTACTGGAGTCTTCCTCCCTGATGCCAAACTGCTGAACGAAGGATAGCATAACGTCATCTGCCAAACGCACACACAGCACATTTCTCTGGAACGTGCGGGACTTACGCACCAGGAATGTCTGCAGGACAACCCAACTGATTAATGACTGCAAAGTGTCCAAAAGTCCAAAGTGCATTGGACATGGAAAAAGAAGGCATGAGAGAAACATTGTATATGGAGTTATGTGTGTACATAATAACAAATAGTGTACTTGTGATTTTCTTTAATGTGTACTGTATGTGTGTATCTGACCCCAGGAGGCTCTTGCCGCAGTATGTGCAATGCAGTGGCAGGATTGATTGACAGCTGAAGCCAGACAGGAACTGTGAGCAGAAGGCGGTCCAGTATGGTGATGCTTTTCAAAGAGCCACATCTTTGATGCCCCAAGAACTTGCGCTTTGATGATGGGATGGGCTCTGGGAAATCATACAGAGGTTCTTCTTGCTGTGCCATCTACACACACACGCACACACACCACATGGTTATTAGTTGCCCAGTACCTGAGCATGTATTCATATACAGATGGCTGATAAATCAAACGAAATCAGCTGCCCCCCCCCACCCATCCATATGGCATGAGGGGTCACCTAATGGTTTGACGAGTATGAAAATTATGTGAATCAGATGCTACAGCCTTCACAGTCACCATATCTCAGCCCTGTTGAACACCTACAGGAGATTGTGGATCAATATGTTAGTCAGCGTCTTCACAACTTCACCAAAACACCAAATGAGGGAATATCTTTTAGAAGAATGGTTTTCATCCCTCTAGTAGAGTTCAGAGACTTGTAGAGTCAATGCCAAGGTGAACTGAAACTGTTCTGATGGCTCAACACCGTACTAAGGCACTTTATACTGATGTTTCCTTTAATTTGTCACCTACAGGTGGTTATTATATAGCTTTGTGATCACATTCAACAGGAAGATGGGTGGGATTGCGGCGCACACGCACACACACACACACACACACATGCAAAATAGATCTGCCTGGATTGCAACAGCAAGCCCAGACTTGGTAAAGTACAGCACCTCAGACAGAATTTAAATGAAATAAAATGGAGCACAAATAGAACAAACAAACTGCACAGAAGGTGACATTAAAAATGTAACAAAGATAAATAAATAAAATAAAGGCAACCGACATTGACATAAATTATTTTTCTGAACATGTAAAACATGTATTTTTCTGTTTAAAGCCTGCCCTCTGAATGCAATCTGCCTGGATCCACAGCGAGCCTTCCTGTTAAACATTTCTTCCGGGTTTCTGCCGTACAATCACAACTTGTTACTTAAGATCGTTTGTATCCTGCGAGTGTCATTTATTTACCTCTATGTGTTTTATCCCCTCCGGCTCAACGCTCATTATTCGTCCATCAAGTTCACTACGATCAGTCAACTTCTCTTCCACTGTGGCCTGTCATGACGTGTGCTCCCAGACCTGGAGGTGTATATATGGCTCCTCCTCCCTCTCTCACCTGATCTCACCTGGAAACAAATATGTAACAATCCTTATGGGCTGGAGCTAGGCACACGTGGTATTGTAATTTTACTTAACTATCATAGGACGAGCGACAGTCTTACAGCTATTATTAATAACTATAATAATAAAGTAATAATAATAACAATAACATTAACTAATAGTTCTTGTTAATGTAGGCCTAACTATAATTTGTAATGTAGCAGTATACTTTGTATGTTAGCTAAATAACATTATGCACAACTCAAAATATAATAACAAAGACATAAATGCATGTTATGATATACATATATTTTATGATTTTGTTATATGTCATGAACCGCCTTGGGAAAAGCCAAATTACGCCTCCGTGGCTGCCACTGCTCCTCAAGAAACCGGAGCCGGATGTGACGTTTGAAATATAACAGCTCCAGGACCGCGTTGGGTAAGAAGTCTCTGTACTCTTCTGGCAGAATTAATGCTTTTCCTTTTGTTTGGTACAAAATTTAAAACGCATCAGGATTAGTTATTATATTTTACAGTAACTCATACTAGTGAAAATAATCTAGCTTTAGCAGACGTTTCCACAACTCAACGCAGCAACACTGCGTTAGCATTAGCTAGTTAGCATAGCTAAGGCTAGCTAGCTACATCGTTCATGCTGGCGTTCAACAAGACGACCTGTACTGTCTGTACTTTTGGCTGTTTGTTGTGTACCTAGGGCTGAATTTTATGTTACTCGTTATGCTTTGTTTATCTGGTATTAGCTAATCTAGCAGTCCGCAGCCTGCTCTTAGCTGTACTTGATCAGTTTTCGCCGCGAAGATTAGCTAGCTGTATTATTAGCTTATCGGTTAGCTTAGCTAACAATACCTTACTAGCTAATAGCAGGCACATCTCACGAGATGTCAGTGGTAGTTATAACGTTACTTCCATTTTTGTATAGTAACCTAATTTAACAGTATCACTTCCACCGAATAAAATCAGCAACAAGCAGCTATTCGTAATTTTGTCTAAACGAGCGCCTCAATTTAACATTAAGTTAGATCCACAAGTTAATAATTAATTAGTGTAACGTCAATTTACCCAAACTTGTGCAGTGACATTAAAGATACCCTGTTCTAATAATCGATGTATCCTGTTTACTCTTTTGTAGATGTCTGGTTGATACCGAGATGAGCGGTGAGAACGTGAAGTTGTTTGTCGGGAATCTGCCCTTAGATGCAACTCACGACGAGCTGAACAAGCTATTTGCTCCATATGGAGAGATCAACACCTGTTCCTTGCTCAGACAGTATGCCTTCGTTACCCTGAAGGGAGAGGGGGCAGCAGACAGGTATTCAGCTTTCCAATATTATTTTTAATACAAGATGAATGAATTGCTGTTCAGAAAATATTCATATATATATATATATCTTAAGAATATAATGATGCACCAGTGTTACTATGTTACAGATGTTTCAAGTTACAAGCATATAAATTTGAACTATAAATGGAAAGAACTTTCCAATGTAGCTAAACCAGTAACTAGGAATCTTAATCTAAGCTTACATTCTTTTGTAAGATGGACACTTCTTTGCTTAATATTTCTCTAATAGAAACCTAAAATAGATTTAGCCATTATCGTTGTACAGCAACCTTGTTATTACTGCAAAGGGGCATGGTGTCTGAAGCATAAAAAGCAAAAGTCAAAAACCTGGGTTAGCTAGCTGTCTCTTAATGCTAACAAAATACACCTGGTATTCTAATAAAAAATGCCCTGACAGACTTGAATCAAATGAGAAAAAAAAAAATCTAAGAACTTCATAAAAGTCTAGGCTTTCATAATAGAACTGACAGGCTTTTTAAGTAAGGTGCTGTAGTATCTTAAAAAAACTTTGAGACATCAGAATAATTTTACAGGTTATTTGGGCAATAAAAATTAAGAACTTGACCACAGCAGAATAGCAAAAGGATTATGAAACCTTGCTTAGATGCATGTAATTCCCAGTAAAATATAAAGGTACATGTAAAGGTAACATTGGCAGCATTTGGCTGGTATGAATTTGCTGCAATTTAGTCTGTACATTTGTTTTATAAATTTTATTTTTAACCTCAGGTAAAATGTCAGTAATATTACTGTTGGTGTTTTCTGGTGTACACCTGATGAAGAAGGTAATTCTTTCTTACCTTCACAGGGCTATACGGCATCTTGATGGCAAAGAGTACAGAGGCAGGCCCCTGGTGGTGGAAGAGTCACGTGCACGCCCACCCAACTCCACTAAAGTATTTGTGGGGAACCTCAGCGCAACATGTTCAGCAGATGACTTGCATGGGCTGTTCTCAACCTTTGGAAGAGTTTTAGACTGTGATAAAGTCAAGGGTGAGTTAGAAAGTTAATCACCAATACTTACTGGTACAACACAAATATATGTACATGAAAACTTTGAGCCCGATTTTAAAGATAGTAAAGTCTGAACCGAAGCCAGTTTGCTTGAGTCTAGTGCAAGGTAACCATTTTGATATTACAATGTTTTAACTTTAATCAAGTCTTTCTGGGAGCACAGTTTCACACATTTTATATTGTCTCTTGCTAATACTGATTTTCTGCTTCATATATACTGTACAGCCAGATTATGCTCAAATGTTGGCTATGCATTTGTGCATATGGAGAGAAAAGAGGATGCCGTGACAGCTATTGAGGCGCTCAATGGGACTACGTTTAAGGGCCGTCAGTTGGCTGTAGAGCTGTCCAAGACTCAGCCTTTGATCAACCAGATTGTAGCAGCTGGAAATTCAGCCAACCCACCTGGTAATGTAACAACAGGTGGAGAAAGAGGGATCCACTTTGTGTTCTGGATGGAATTGAATGCTGTAAACAGCTCATGATGCTCATTATGTTTTCTGCTCCCTTTGCAGGTGGCAGAGAGGGTCTTCTTCCCCGGCCACCTCTGTGTGTGCTGCAGCTGCAGCTGCTGCTGCAGGTCTGCCTATACAAGTAAGTTCATTCTCTAGCCTGGTGCCCTCTATCATGAGAAATGTCTAATTATTGATCTCTAGAAACTAAGGCAGGCTTGGAAAAAAATAACTGCTTGTGAATCATATTTTTAAACAGATTCTTTATAAAAACATATTCTCACACATTATTGTTCTTAAATACATTAGGTTTGAGTACATTTCCAAAAATTTTAAATGCTGGCATCTCCTGTCTTGCTTTGCAGGTTCAACAAAGTGTCCACAACTCATTCTACAACACCACATCCTTTGACCCCACCTATGCTGCACTAAAAGGCATCACAAGTGCTAAAGGTGCAGATGGGGTGATATATGGTGCTCTTGCCAGCCAGGTGTATGGAGCTGTTGCTGACCAGGTGTACCAGGATATGGCCAATCATAATCCTGGAGCTGTTGTTGAAGAAGTAGAGCCACAGACTCAGCCAGATCCAACAACACTTTTTGAGGCAGCAAGAGCCAAGTTCTTTCAGGAGGGACAGAAGGTATATTACCATTTGACTGAAGGATATTTAATGCTCGTCTACATGTATATTTCTGTTGCTAATAATGTTGCACCTTTTATGTATATTTACTGATAAGGTTCTGGCAGAACAGCAGGCAGGGAGAAAGGCAGCAGCTTCAGATAATGAGCGGGACCGCAGTCCAATCAGAGGAAATCGAGCCCCCCTCCTCCCTGACCCTGTTCCAGGTTCCTTTGCTCAGATTCGACCCAAAAGACGTGCCCTGCTGCCAACACCACCTGGAGGACCTGAAGATCCCGCAGCTGCCACCACAGCTCCTGAAGGGTCAGATCCTGTTGCTAGGTATGAACTAAGCTGCTAATTAAGCTTAAAAAACTGTTAAGCTAACTGATTTTATGAAACAACAACCAGGTACTTAACAGTATATACTGCTACCCAGCAGCAGGTAAAGTACTGAGGTATGTAAGGCTAATAACATATTTTCATCTTTACCAGCTTCAGCATCAAGTGTGATCAACCTAATAATGCATCAATAATTGTAACCCCATAATATAAATGTGGCCGTCAGCATATGAGTGGCCCTACTTTTGAATTTGTACTTTAGGTTATATTTTGATGCTTTGATGATACTTTTGTACTTCTGCTTAAGTAATATTTTAAATGCAGGACATTTACTTTATTTTTACTCCATAGTACTCCTATTTTTACTCTAGTAAACAATCTGAGTACTACTACTGCTGGTTTTTGGTTTTGGTAACTGCCATGTGTGTTGTAAAGGGGAGGGGAAAAACAAATCGGAGTGCTCAGTTGTATTTGTTGTTAACGTTACGTCTGCAGCAGTGGAGAACAGCGTTTCTGCTGCGGTGTTAACCACCAGAAAAGGCCAGCATTTTCCAAAATGGGCACGTTTGTAGAAACAAGGTCTTTTTTTGTCCCAGTAGTTTGATTGAAGTGCTGCAGTGTGTTGCTGAGCTGCTCCTGTTTGTTAAAAAGTTCACTGCTCCTCTGTTTGTGATGATAACAGTCAGTTTATTTACGTAGCACCTAATAAAATCAGCGATAACAAAAACCTGGAACATTTAAGAAACACAGACTCTTCCTTTATTTCAGGTCAGATGTGGTTTTAGACTACTCTTTTTCTATGCTCCTTTCTTCTGCATCCTCCTCACCTCTTCCACTGTATCATGCCCTCCAGGTCTTACACAGAATACTACCAGCAAATGCATCAATACCAACAGTATCAACAGTACCAGCAACAGTACCAGTACCTCCAGTATGCCTACACCAATCCTCCTCCGCCTCCTCCACCTCCCCCAGCCACCACACAGACACAGGCCCCCACCACAGCCACTGCACCGCCAGGGACGTACACGGCACCACCAACATACACTGCATCAGAAGCGTATGCGCCACCAGGAACATACGATGCTTCTGGAAGTTACAGCGCCTCATCGGGGAGCTATGATGCTTCATCTGGGAACTACGATCCCTCGTCAGGAAGCTACGACACCTCGGCTGGCTATGATGCATCTGGGGGCTATGGAGCATATGATTCATCAGGAGCTTACGCAGCAGCGGGAAGCTACACAACATCCACACCGTATGAGCAGACACCCGCACATGGGCAGTCCATGCCCCAGTGCAATGATTACCCTTATCACACGCCAGAACCCCCTTATCGATAGTCCTACCCCCATACACTCCTTCCCCACTGCAGGTGTGTGTGTGTGCGCGTGCGCATGTGTATTTACATAAGGGACCGTTTCAAGAGAAAAATCAGAGATTGAGCCAGGTTGTAATTCAAATGTGCTTTAACTCGGAAGCATCTCCCCCTTTGTACATCTTAGCTGACTTGTGGCTAACTAGCTTGCTTGACATTTGCTGCCTGTTGAGCTAAGTGGGTGATTATAAGTAAATAGAGTTGGGAGTGAGACAGCTAGTCTTGGATTATATTGAAACATTCTGGTTCTGTTGAATGAACATCTGGTTCATTGTTGAATACAAAAGCATAAATTTTTCTTGTGACAAGGTTTGACTCGGGTCAGAGTTGGATTTCATAAGAGAAGCTTTCTGGATCAAGGCCTCCTATATACTCTATATTCAAGTTTGCAAATTTGGAGTCTTCTTTCAATGGTGCATTCCAGAATGCGCAATCCAAAATTTATCAAACTAAATTCTTAATTGCATTATCAGTGTTTTGTGTTGGGTACAAAATTAAAACTACTCCTCAGTCATTACCTAACAATTTATATCTGTTTTGACAATGTTGTACTCTTGACCTGTATTCAGATTACTCAAAATTAACTTCTTAGTCTTTTTTGCAGTGATGGAAATCGAGATCTGCACAGGCACACATTCCTTCACAATGGCCCAATTTTAAATGTACCTCTAAGCTTGAAGAACACCTTGTGTGGAGTATGTAATAGGCCTTGCTTTGAATTCTGTTGCATTATCCTTTTTGTAATTTCCAGTGTGTTCGTCCAGACATTTGAGTGGTGCATCAGACAGATTTAATTGCCTTTACTCGAGAACCTTCAACTGGTAAAAAATTAAGCTGGTGTGTTAATTAGCCAGATATTCTTATGAATACATTTCAGGCTAGTTTTACTGTGCTGAACAGGTTTGGTGCTGATGAAGCAACTCGCGCTTAAAGTGGTGACTTATTTTTTTTCCCCTTGCAGCTTTGGGACATGGAAAAGTCAGTGTGGCAAAAGTCACGGGTCAACTAGTGGAATTGGCTATTAAATGTATTGTCGATCATAGTGTTTTTTTTCCTCTGATTGCATTTGGCCTGCTAGTGTCAACAGTTTTCCTGAGCCTGCCTATTGTTTTCAGGGTGCGAAGAGTGGCTCGAGTACATTTCTAGTCCACACAGACATCCTGTTTTAACTGGGAGAGTTCGCTTAACTTATGTTTATTACCAGTCTGTGAGTTTGCTTGAAGTTTCACAGTTAAGAAGGAACTTTTCATGCGACTATGATAACAACAGGTTATAAATACAGAACAGATGTTTTCAGCAGTGAAATTGAAATACATGACTTAGATGTTCTCTTGGAGTGGTTTGCCATGATTTACCTTGCTTGTATGTTTTGTTTTTTTGCTTAGCTCGGGCTGTCATTGTTTCGACACAACCAAGTCCCACTCTGAAGTGTTAAATATATACTTCCAGAGTTTTTGGTCAAACATCAGTGTGTAAAGTCCTGACAAAGGAATCTTGAAATAATTTTGTAGTCATTCACTTTTCTCTTTCTCTTTCTATTTCAGTTGTATGTTGAATTGCTGTCAGAGCATCCAGTGTGAAAAGCAAGTTGATTGCCCCCACATATTTCTATGATAACTCTCAGTTGAAGCCAGGTTTTGGATGTTTTTTCAGACTGAAGATGAGCAGTTGTTTGCCTTGATTTTGGATGTGTGTATTTGCATTACGATTGAAAAGACAGAGCAGTGGCTGTGATGTTGAAACAAGCTGAAAATTAGAGATACTTAATTTGTTTTTGACCTTTTCTGTCATTAGCTTTTGTTCAAGTTTCATCAGCTGCTGTCACAGCTCTCCTTACAGTAGAAGCCAGTGGTGATCTAGAGGGAAAGTTGTGCTAGTCTTCATACCAGAAAATGTACAATTTGGCACTCCTAAATACTTTAAACTTTATTTTAATCTCAAAGCAATGTCAATTAACATTTGGTAAGAATATTGACAATTAATAATAAGGTGAAGTGATTGTGTTTCGTCATGTGAAGATGGCGAATAGATGAGATGAGCTAGGACAGTTGAGTTGTCTGGCTGAAATTGGATTACCATGATGCTTGTAGCATGTAGTGAAGCATGTTGAGCCACTGTGGCACACAAGTGGGTGACCTGAACATGCTGTAAAAGCAGACGTTACATATAATTTGAAGTGCACATTCTTAAAATTGGAGAGAAGCGATTCATCAATTGAGCTAGAACAGCTACAAGTGTATTTTTTGCTAAATGCAGTGTAGTGGCATGGTGCCGGTGTGCGTAGCGTAGGGGATTGACTGTGGATATGATGTGACACACGCAGTGCTGTGGGTGAATATGAACGTTGTTTTGGACTCAGTAAAGGCCGCTGATTTTCCCCTGAGCAGCAGTGAGAAGGGCTGATGACCTTTTCTTTTTCCCTCTTCTGATCTCACCAGAAAAACAGTTCATTTAGACACATGGCTAGGATCACTGGTCTTCCCTATCACATCTAGACAACTGTTCAAGTCCACACTTGTATCTAGATATCATTTAACAGCGTTCTCATGTAAAGCACACATACAAATGATACTAATGCACACCTGATTTCCGCCTGTATTTCATTGACTTACAGTAGTTGTTTCGTTCGTGATTGTATCACAGATTAGTTGCTTATTTCTTGATCGCCACCTAAACTGGTAGTGCTGTATTAGGTTTCAGAGACACATAGCCTCCACATTTCCACATTATTCCACCTTCTCCATGTGAACTGTTAGTTGCATGCCTTGTTGTTGCTGCTGCTCCAGCCACCTTCTTCCTCTTGCTGATTATTACAGCTAGAGTGGGAGGGAGCCAAACTGAGCCCTTGCCCTGGACGTACGCCACACGCAGCTGTAGCGTGGGATGGGGAAAACAGCAGCGTTAGGCCTGAAACTGCTTTGGACGATGGGGTGCCCCCCCGCTAAGGTAAACACTCAGACCACACACTCCTGCCCCTCCCCGAAACACGTGTACACACTCATAAGCTCACTCATACACACTCATAAACTCACTCGTATGCAGATGCACCTTTTCCGTACTTTATATTCCTCGTCTGTCTTCAGGGATTTTTGATTGTCAATATTCCAGATTTTTGGAAATTGCTCTCCCATCTTTTTCTTTTTTTTTTTTTTTCCTTTTAATGGGACATCATATCCCTACATTTCCCTCAAGCTTACTGTTCTCATGCATTCCTTCTCCCAACATGCTGGCCCCACACCCATGATTTTTTGAGGACACGTAATCTGTATTTTAGTCTAAATCTGAACCTTTTCTGATGCAGACGTTGTTGGCACATCACGTATCTAATATCCTGTTGGTCAAGAGTGCCAGGCAATCGCAGCCAGAGCTGGATATGGGACATTTAGGTAGGATGCGTTGTTTTAGTTTTTGTACATGAGCCCCTGGGGCCACTTTGGGGTTAAGTGCCTTGTTTAAGAGCACATTGGTAGGCCCTCCATTTCAGAGTTGAATAACCTGGCTCTGGATCGGTTGCTGGTTCAACGCTCAACTCCCCCTCTCCCCCAAAACAGCAATTTTTGATGCCACATTGAACTTGTATGAATGACAATGAACACAAAAATTATCATTTTGTTTTAAAATACATTTTGTCCTATGTTCTCTGAAATGTTTATCAATAAATAAATTTCAACTGAACTTTAGCTTCTTTGTGTGAATATTTGAAGATGCAAGTTTCACTCAGTGATGAATCAGTGCTTTGGTATTGACTAATTGCCGTATCATTACTATTGAAGTGTTTGTGGAGGAGGCATGAAATAACTATTAAGAGCTCAGCATCAGATGACATTTTATTCAGTTTTCTTCCAAAAACATCAACCTACGCTTTTGAAATAAAAACCGATAATTTCATAACAATCCAAACCTGTTGATAATTCAGTCACTTTGATTTACAAAAAAAGAAAATGAGAAGTCATTTAAGGTATGGAACCATACTCCCTGCTAATAAGACCTTTTCATGGACACTGCTTAGTTTCATGCCCTCAACAACAATGAACAGTTCACAGATGGTTACTAGAGTATTTGAGTGTAGTGAATACAGTATACACAATATGGAGGGTATACTGAGGTGATATGATGAGTTAGTAGGCCTATGTACATAAATGGACAAAGGGTGGAGCCTGAAACTGCATAGACATCATGTGCCTTTCACTGGTATAACATGGAAATGCAGTTTCTGCTGTGGTAACATGTAACTCTGGTTTCCAGCCACCAGATTAGTCCATGAAGTAGCTTCAGTGATGAAAACAAAGGTCTATTTTGTAAAGATCCCTGTTGACTATCTGCAGACAGTGAGAGTCTTCCATTATTGAAAATAGAAGACTACAAGCAACCCATTGTTGTAAGTACAACCTGACTTTACTTCCTTGGTCTTTTCTGTGAAGTTAGAGTGCAGGTAGAAGCTTGTGTGCTGATTATTTACGTAGATACTGGGGTGGAAACATTTTAGAAATGCTTTGTTAAATCCAACCCCAGATTACATAATGTGAACAGTCTCCCAAATGTTAATGCTGTGTCCCTTATGTTGATTTAGCAGGGTATAAAAGTAAAAAATAGGAATATTATGATAAACTATTGGTGCAAAAAATATGGTGTATAGAGAGATGACTGAAATGTAAAATTGACATGTCTGCACTTAATAGAGCTGAAAGCTATCAATCTCAAAACCTTTTGTCCAGGTCTGTACACTAGCTGGCCTTGTTTGACAAAACTGACTCAAAAGTTGCAGCTTCAAGTGAATCTAAATCTGGTTTTAGGAAACCAGTCTGTGCTTTAGAGAATGACTGGGAACTAACAAGTCCAGTTGATGGCAACAGACAGGACAAGACTGGGCAAACACGTTAAAAACACCACACAATGTGGACCAGACCAAACACATATTACAGTACTTTGACTTTCAGTCACAGCTTCCCATGATGTTTCTGGCATAGCATGAAAAAGGAGCAAACATTCCGACACACGTATTGAAAATAGCAACGCTTTAATAAAGAGCAATTTTACAAGACTGCAATGTCTAGCTAGCTAGGTGATGACTGCCATTGACATCCATGGTGTTTTACAAAGATGCGGTTATGGTAACTGGGTTTGAAGTTTGATGGGTTACTTGCAAGTTGCATTTCTGCATGCGAGGCAGCCTTCAAACAGTTACAGACCCTACATTGTAAAACAGTTAATGTCAATGAATGTTCATGTCAAGAGGTAAGTAAAAAGAATCTCATGGAGAAATTTCCTTAACGTTTTCCAAACACACCGGTAAGTGAGAGTTCACACAATGGTCATGCTTTTACCGGTCACACAAGCCAATAAAAAGACGACACTTAATCATGCAAAAAAAGTTTTTCCTCTAAAAATAAAAGAACAAAAAATCCTTTTGAGTTCTGATATCCATCCGTAGTGACCTTGAGTAAGAATAAGCTGCGCTTTGATGATGACTTTGGTGCAAAAAAATGTTCCTGTTTCGAAGAGGACAGAACTTGTCCTGTCCACTTCTCAATGAAGACACTCTTGGTATAGACCAGTTGTGAGAGTTTGCCCATGACCCCACCAGACCCCCTTCCTCCTCCAGATGAGCACAATCTTCAGCCTCACCCACCCATCCCTAGATGGTGACACCTTCAAAATACAACCATTCAAACACAGATACAGCAATAAATTGTCCCACGTACAGTACGTCGTCCAATGGGGCTTCGATCACTTTACAGAGAACACGTCTAAAAACACATGAACAGCATTACCTATGTACAGAGGACACACTAACAGTCAGAGGTTGGCCTAGAATGGATAGAGCTGCATTGTGGGAATGAAGTGCACAATGAAAAGAGCATTCAGCTGATGAAGAAAGACAAACCGCTGGAACAAGGAATAATGGGGCAGAGGGAAACAAGTTTCCAAAAGAGAGATCCAAATGTGACCTGGCTTCTTATGTAGAAACCTCAGAGAATATGTGCCTGCTAGGTGGTGACGATTTCTCACACACAAGTCTCTCTCTGCTGGTTGTAGACTAGTTATAAGGGAGATTGGTTTTTGCGTAGCCAGCAGTTACAGTTCAAGGGTCATCGTAACAATATGTCGCCATACAGTCCCAGTTCTCTGACGACTTTGATAGAAGTCATCAGTCTCTGCAGATGAAGAGGTTTGCCTCAGATTCACTGTGAGATTCCAGGTCTGATGATTTGGCTTTTTTGCGTTTTTCAGCAGATGAGTGATCCCAGAGCCACCTTAAAATAATGTTGTGTTTTACAGACAGACACGGTCACAATAACACTCACTGCTAAGTTAATACACGCTACCAGCTCGCTAGAGACCTTTCATCTCTAACCGAGGAATGTGACCCTGTGTTCCTCTATGGGAAGGCATGAGCACACAAACACACAGAACATGTACATAGAACAATCAATAGAAAATGACTTCATCCCAACTTGATTATTGCCCCTTTCAACTGTACATCCCAGCAAAGATTTTAGGTTTTTGTGCAGCAGAGCATTATCCCCTCTTTGAAGGTTTGTGCTATATATATATACATATATGTATGTATGTATATATATTGTCTGTCTGTGGGTCTAACTTGACCTTGGATCTGCCCCAAAAAAGCCCCATTAATATTTAACATCTTATTAAAGCCTTCCCCTCTCTGGCTGTCTAGATGAATGTGTATGTCATCACTGCCGGCATTATTAGGGTCCCGGTCAACAGACATTAACCTCAATTGCTTTGACTCCTCTGACTGACCTTTAGTGGTTCTGTCTACCAGCGTTAACACTACATTAACCATGTATATGTTCAATGCCATTTGTTCCTCAAAGTGGAGGTGAAACGTCTTTTGCAGTAATTACACTTATCCAGTTTTTATAGAGTGTAAAGGGCTTCACAAGAGGCTGATTTTGGACAGGATGAATGCTCGTACAGTTGGGTGTCAGACCATGTCTTATTGGCAAGACTGAGAATCGCCGCCTTAGTTATATTTAGTCACCTCTCTGTCTCCCTCTCAGTGCATTTCTTTCACTAATTTTAGAGCAAATATAACAGAACAATAAAAAAAAAACCCTGATGTGGACATCCAAGAAGTACGACACTAAAGCAGGAAACAGCTTCTAAACAGGCTACAGATGGGTGGAAAAGACAAGGTTGCCTGATATTGCACAGCTGTTTAGGAGGGGGAGAAAAGAACACAGAGTGTGTACAGCATGTCTTAGAGTAGCTAAGCTAGTGTGAGAGGTTTACATCCAAATGTGATGCCTGGGTCTGGCTCAGTGCTTTCATCAGTAGTTCCAGTGCAGTAACACATTGGTATCTGGCAACATGGTAATGACATCAGGTGCCAAAAGAGAAACACAAAGGTTCACTGCTACGTCCATACACACACACACACACACACACAATTGTGCCTGCAAAGTATCGCCCCATGCCAGATTCTTGATGTGAAGTTGGCAATTAAGAACAAATGGAGCTCATAAAAAGACTCAAACAGTAATGTTGATGCAGCACACTGAAATGTAGAAAAAAAGATCACGCACACACGCGTTCAAATCGATTACCTCTGACATCAGGTGATGGATGATGCAACCAGGAACCAATCTGAACAAAATGCTTACATCACCTACATAGACACACACCCTTGGCAAAGTTCACACTGAGTAAAGTGCCAGCAAACGATCCAATCAGAGAAAGAGACGCGTGTCCTCCAAGTTTGATTCAGTTGTGGGATGGCAAGAGAAGTGGGTACATTTTTGTACAGGAAATTATCAGGATGAGGAGATCAAGAAGTGGCAGTAGAGCTTCTGCACTTCCACAGAGGTGTCATCTGAATTGGCAAAATCAAATGGGATGAGTGGGACTGATGCAAAGCCTCTGGTCCCCCAGCTTTATTGATCCAAAGACAGAGAGATCAGTAGCCACATGGAGAGAGGAGAGGAGACTAGAGGGTCAGGCGACACAGAAACAGATATCGGCATTTCATCTTTTATCCCGTCTCCTCCTCCGCTCCTTTTTCCCCTTTGTGCTCGTCTTTCTTCATCCTGCATTGGATTTGGTTCTGGATTTGTTTTCTTCCAATTTTCCCATCTCTTTCCTCTCGCCTTCTCTCTCAGCTTTGCTGCCATGGTTACATCATCCCTACATGAAGTGCATCTGCAGAGGACGAGGTGAGAATGGAGAGTAATTTAGTTCAACAAAACACCTCATCAAGTGCTTAGGCATCTATTGACAAGCATATTACCTGCCGCAGTGCCATAAAAACAGATTCCCGGGGGCGTGAGTGCTCAGTAAGCAATTATATTACTGTTATATTTTGAATTATTGGTCAAAATACACTTGTTTGAGAGCTGTGTAGCTTTACCAACTGATAATTACATGCAGTGGGAAACATTTTTCACACCTGCTGATCAATTTTAAAATTATTTGACAACATGATTCATCCTGCTTCTTGAGCGGGCCACAGCTTGCACGCCACTTATCAGTTGTTAAGAATAGCCATGAATAAGTGCATCAATTATTCCACAAGACTTGCAGAGATGAAGTGTGTTTTTGTTAAAGGAAGTTCTTGCTCTTGGTTTTTCTTACACTGTTGGATTTTATATCAGTTTAGGACATCCAAGCTATCACAGTCATTTAGAGGTGACAACATTTATTTACTCTTATTTGGTCAAGTCAAGATTTTATTTTTATAGTCCAATATCACAAATCATAAATTTGCCTTAATGGGGGGGGGGTTCAACATCCACCGTTACTGGCATTAACTCTATATCTACTGCGCTACACATTTCAAAGCATAAAGCATAAAAGCAAGTGCAGCCTTTATAGCTTTATGTAGAAATATACTGTGACTTCCTGAGAGATACAGTATCTGAAAGTATTAGACTCGAGCCTCATATTCATCCCTGTAAGTTAAAAGAAAAGCTACATTCATGCATATGCTTCTGTAATAACATAGTTCATAGTCAGATCAACTGAAGTTAATCATTAAACTGCATTGATGTTGTATTCAAAATTGCTCAGATATATAAACTGTAATCTGAAAGATCATTACAGAAATAAACATTTCAGAAAATATGGCAATTTTTTTTCTTGCTGAGGGTTGGATTGGAATATTGATACCACTCTGATGTCTGGTATCAGCCTTTGTATTTGTAATGCATGTAACTTTTGGAAAGAAAGCAACCGGCTTATTTCCCAAAATGTGAAACTATTCCATTAACTATGTTGTATATAAACTAATATACTGTATGCACTCGTGGGTGTTTGTTTGTGTTACCTGTGTCCCCGGAATAGGTCCAAAGGGATTGTTGGGTCTCAGGACAGGCTGGTTGTACATGACAGGCTGCGGGGGCATCATGGGAATACCTCCCATCTGATGAGTCATCTGAGGAGGGAGCTGGCGAGACGGCAGGTGAGCGCAGGTGGAGAGCAGAGAACAAACGAGGTGGGGAACAAACAGGACAATGTGGATGGAATACAACAACATTATTTCAGAGTAGATCAATTCCAGCAGAGGATAAATGAAATATTTCTGAATGTATGACTGAAAGTAGATTGGAGGACACTGTTCTTTACCATTCCATACACAGGCACTTGGGGTGTCGTCATAGGAAAAGCCACTGGTGCTGGAGCCTGTACACAAAGAAGCACAATAGACCACTTTCCAAACTGAGCTAGTTTTACGTCTAACCTGTCAGACAAACAAAGGCAGAAATGTCCTTACTTTGTTACACATTTGCCAGCAAGACGCCTAAACCTCAGCAACAAAAACACTGAACAAAGTTGAACTGAGGTAGATTGGCGACCTGTAATAACTACAGCAAACGAATTGTTTTTCCTCTCGTAATACAGCAGCAACAACAGCACAGCAATAAAAAAGGATCTTAGCACAGATGTTTAAAAAAGTAAATTAAGAGGGAGGTGAAGTGAAAAAATGTACTTACATAGCCAGTATAGATCATCCCGTTCTGTGGAGAGTCACAGAAACATTAAAGGTTTTTAATGCAGTTCTTCATACAACAATAAAAGCCATGGTTGTGCCTTTTTTTTCAAAATGTGCAGTCAAGATAAACTAGACCTTTGCCCAGTCCTCATGCTCCAGTCACTTCTATGTTTCTATTCAAGTCATGCCCCCGGCTTTCTGAGCCACTGGCTGAACAAATATGCGGTTTGAGTTGAGAGGTCAATCAGTCGAAAATTAAAAGATGAAACCAGATTGAATGGAAGAGACGTGTAAGTAATTAGAAGGGAGCACAAAGGACGGAGGCACATTTGGGATCTCCTTCAAAAGCCTCGAATGCAGCAGAACGTTGCATTTGGCCAACAGGTATATTTGATGAATTTCAATTCGGAATGAGATATATCATTAATGAGAAACTGACTTCACTGATAAGATGATGGATGGCACCCAATTTAGATTAGATAAGATAAACATTTATTAGTCCCGTGACAGGCACTCAGTGTTAAAAATCTAAAAGTAACAGGCAAGGTACTATCAATATAAATATAAAATTGGTGTGGCATTTAGAGACAGCTGGGGTTTTTCTCTACTTCATGACAGCAGAACTGCAAAACAATTAGTCAATTAATCGATTACTTGAGTGACAGAAAATTTATCAGCAGCTATTTTGATAACTAGTTAATCATTTAAGCCATTTGTCAAGCAAAAACTGGCAAATATTTTCCAATTTTGGCTCGATCTGATTTCATAAGCTGAATATTTTAAAGGGTTTTGGAGCGGCAAAATAAGCAATTTGAAGGTGGCACCTTGGATTCAGGGAAACTGTGATGGACACTCTTTTCTGATATTTTATAGCCTAGGTGATTATTCAGTTAAAAATAATCCTAAATTGCAGCCCTACAGTACATTATAAGGTAAGGGCAGGAAAAACTTGCTTAAGTGGAGAGCAGGTGGCGTAGGAGGCTGTGATGGGAGCTCACCATGAGCTGACAAGTGTGGTGGAGACAGAGAGATATAATTAATCTTTAACAGGTTTTAAGTGTGGCAGAGACACAACGGTGTCTTCTTCATTTAGATTTTACCACAAGCTGTGTGAAATATGTATTCTATTAGCTGTAACTGCTGGCAATATGTGACATTTTACTTCCTGCATTGAGCCATCGATTTAAGCCAGCACAAATGCTATTTTTTCAGTCGCTGGTCTGTACAGTATGTATACCCGCGGTGCACATGTGACCATGGACAGCTCTAGTCCATTAAAAAGACTTGATGAATGTGGTTTTTAATTTACCATCTGAGGGACAGGCATGGGTGCAGGCGCCATGGGATGGGCGGTGTGAGTCCAGTTGGTGCTGGTGTACATAGTCTTAGACTGCCAGCCACTTCCTCCTGTTGGCTTCTTCTCTACCAGCTGACTCCACTGGAGCTCTGGCCTGATGCACACACACACACAAACCCGCATACATACCGGATTTAGAGGTGCGCAAACGATGCAGAAAAGAAATTGTGACTCAACTTTTGTTTGTGGCTCAGTTTTGGATGTCAGGAAATCCCACTCACTTTTTGGCTGGCGTCCCCCCAAACTGCAGGTCTGGGAGAAGGGAAAACAACACACAACATCAGCTGAAAGGAAGCAACAGAGAGAAGAAGAAGAAGAACAGGACAATAGAAAAATGAGAGTGATGAGTATCTGGAGAGAGAAACTGTATACTCACTACCAACAAGGCTGGCTAATGACGAGTCAATATCATTGGGCAGCATTTTCCCAGAGTGTAACGGGGCTCCAGGGCTGTGAATTTGAGTGGGCGGGGCTGGTTTCAGCAGGTCACCTGACATTCCACAGTTACCATGGTAACATGAAAGGGGGAGAAGGGGGAAATGAGTCAAGAGCATGAAGCAACTGGACTTCACTGTCACAGCGGATCCAGCTCTGAGCATTGTGTGTTTGCTTGTTTCTGTAAATGAGTGGCCATTTATTTGCGTGTTTTGTTGTATATTTGCATTAGTGTGTGTGTGTGCGTGTGTTTGGTTATGTATGCAGCCCTACCTCCCCAGGCATTGTTGTTGTTGGGCACAGTGTGTGTGGTCTGGATGGGGGAGAAGTTTGGCTGCAGGGTGAATAGCTCACTGGTCAGGTTTGGCACACTGCAGGATGAAAAAGTAAGCGGAGAGCACAGATTTGTTTCTCATTTTATTTTTGTGTAACCAGAAAAGTCCACTGAAAAATTTTTTTATAGTGACAGCCAGGCGAAAGGTCTCTTGGAGTGAAGGGA
This sequence comes from Monopterus albus, assembly GCF_001952655.1. Lineage (NCBI taxonomy): Eukaryota > Metazoa > Chordata > Actinopteri > Synbranchiformes > Synbranchidae > Monopterus > Monopterus albus. The sequence goes on along the minus strand of NW_018127922.1, from coordinate 1,879,211 downwards.
TGGAATGAATCAACAAGCCAAAGGCCAGCAATTTGCAGGTGAAACAGAAAACAATAAAAGCTCTTCAATCTTTCTATAATATACAGAAGACTTTCCCTTTTCTCTGTGTTTGCACTGTGCGTGACTGCAGATATAAGACTCACTGATTGTTGACGGGGACGATGGGTGAGCTGGAGAAGAGATCTGTGGCCCCTCCGCTGCTGTTGGCACTGCCCACTGACTGGGTGCTGGGCGATATATTTGGCGTCTGAATGTCGACCACCTTATGTCCGTCCTCCTGCTTGGACAGCATCAACAGAATGTGACTGATCTTGTTTGATATTTCCATTGCTTGTTAACGGCTTTGTGGCACAACCTGAGTGTTAACCTTCTCTGGAAAAACAAAAAAGAAGCCAATTATCTCTCATTTTAAGTAGGTTAGCCATTTGTGTATATATTACTTTTTTCTGTTTTTTTTAAATCAGGTTGTCCTGGATACTTCTTTATTGGGATGAACAATCCACTGCAGAAGCTATTTGCATTGTGAGTTCATTTCTATTCTCTGTGCAGCTCTGTACCCTATGGGCCAGCAGCCAGAAACAGACAGTGTATTTCACTGTACTGCAGGATTAATGCACATGTCTATTCAACTTAAACAACTGTGTGGAGAAGGAAAAAAAACTTGGGGTACCGTGGTGTACAAGGTTCACACAAAATAAAGACAGTTTGCTTTTCGCTTGTGAATGACTTGCAAATGTCTCGCCTTGTGTTGCTGCAGTCTGTTGTCTTCTGTCTTGTCGTCCATACGGCTGAGAGAGATCCCATTGCTGGACAGAGAGGACACTGCGCTCGACAAGGTGCTGGATCTTCGGGTGAGACACACACACACATATTTTTGCAAAGCTGGTGGAATTTACACAGTTGCTATATTACTTTATTTTGTTTGTTACTGCTCTTTTTACTTACTTTGTAACCTTAACTTTAAGACTAGGAATCTACAGCAACATTAGAGGCTCTGAGGCTAATGCAAGAAACACATTGATGAATCGATCAGTTTGAAATTTTGCTGATCAAAATGGAGGGGATTACTAAAGACTACAAAAAATACACCAAAGTGAACTGTAATCCATCCTGCAGATGGTGAGACGTTCCTCTCAGAGCACAAATATGAATACAGTAGTAACAGCAGAAACCCTGGTAGTAGTAGCAGATCAGCAGTATAATAGAAATAGTGGTGATAAGAGTAGACCTTTAGTAGCCTAAAGCCCAGCAGTTGTAGTATTAGTATTAATAGCTGAAGGAACAGACGCAGCAGCTGTAGTAGGAGCTGAGATCTGTAGTAGTAGGAGATCTGAGGAGTTGCTTTGTGGTCTGAACATACCTGCTGGCTGTGGAGAGGTCCTTGAGCTTCCTGCCTTCCAGAGAGGCTAGATGCTGCTCCAGAGCCTCCAAGAGAGAACTGGGTGGGTTGAGGTTTGGGGGTAACTTTAGAACCACAGCCAAGACAACTAAGTTGGACACATTCCTTTCTCTCACTACCCTCTCGTCACCTCCTCATTTTATCTCAGACACTTACAGTAGATACACACACACAAAGCAGCAGCAAAATTACAGTAAGACGTTGCCCTCTACTCTATGACAGCTCTGGGTTGTTTTTTTTTGTTTGTTTGTTTGTTTTTATGCATTTGGTTTCATCAGGTTTGGTTGACCAGCATGCATACATCAGCCCTGGATCATGCAAGCGAGTCCACAGAAGAACTGACAGGTCAGGACAGATTAGAGCATCATCGCTGCAGGGCCACATCTCTGAACCATCTAACGAGCCCATGCAGACGCCAGCAGTGCACAAACGCTCTCATAAACACGCACATCTACACGCGCATACACATAAAGAAAATCACAATCCGTAAAACAAAGAGTTAACCCGTGGATTCCACTCTAGGTTATAAATCAGATTGAAATTCATCATTCATTTGATTTAGTTTGGAGAATAGGCAGCAACTTTATCCCACTGGAAGCCATGGATGTTAACTCAGTGAAACATAAACATCTGGTGAAAAACCAGGTATACACATTGAGCTGCTGGTCAGCGCTCTTTGTTGGAAAACAAAAAGGATGGATGGGTTCATTTTGAGCACGTGATACCACGGTTTTCATCCAGAGCTTCACATTTCAGCGCCAGAGAACACAATGCAAACACAACAAGCAAAGAAAAGATTTCTCATATACTTATTTTAAGGGGGAAAGAGAGTAAAATGCGAATTCTGGATATCCTTCTTCAGAGAAATCTAGAATATGCTAAAAGTTTTAAAGTAAAACAGACACATATCTAGAGCTCAGTATAGGCATGGGTCACTATGTTGTTGAATAAGAGCATATAAAGTCTTCATAAGCACTACAAACATGACATTAATTTTTAAAAAGGCAATCCTTTTCAGTTTGTTACCTGATTTGTGAAATTGTAAACATCCAATTATGTGTCTATTGGAAAGGATACGTTGCATTCGAGGCCTTTAGCATGCTATGCAGTACTTATGATGGCATTATATACACCTATCCAAGTCATATTTGCAGAAACCTATTTAATAAAAACCATTCGCTGCTCTCCCCACAGCTAATGCAAAGGGACATAATCTTTTCAGGAAAATGATTTGAACACTGCTTATATGCGCTAAAAACTACTTCATAAAGCTGTGCTCAATTATTTATACAATAAGCCTTTGAATCAAGAGACAAGCCTTGATATTTACTCTGGGAAAATGTCAGGAAGACTGCTGGGAAAAATCAGACAGATACTAAGCCCCAGTCATGGACATGTAAAATAGAAGTATGCAAAAAGAGACTAAAAACATTTGATATTCAGCTGCTTAAATGTTGCTTTCAAAAGCTTACCTTAGAGCAAAATTTGTTCTGCAGTGATTCACATAGGAGGAAAATTGAAATTCCTAGTGCTTAAAAATTGTGGAGAAAAAAATGTTTCAAGGCTGTTTGTAGGTCTTCATTTATTGTTTCCTCTCTATTCTAGACTGTTCAGACAGAAAAGGAGGAAAGGCAAAGGAGAGTGAAGAGAGGAGGAGGACGGGGCAGCTGCAGTGTGGGCAGGTCTGTAGGGTGAGTAGGGAACGGGAGCATTTAGAATGAAGCATTATAGGACTGACTTGACGGATTTATATACTGGTTGACTGACTGGTTGATTGACTGACTGAGATGAGATGTGGACTGACCTGTGTGAGATCGGGGCTGTCGCCCTGATCTATCCCAACTCGCTGTGTCACAAAAAAGGAGGGAGGGCGGGGGGGAAAGGGGGAGGCAAAATAAAAATAAACCAAATGTAATAACAAAACAAGGAATAAACCAAAAAACCCAACAGATCACAGGTTAAAAATAGGGAAGAGGTGTGTGAAGGAGGAAGAGGAGGAGGAAGAGGAGGAGGAGGGAGAAAGAAGAATCAAACCCAAGCATTCATTACTTCATGCAGTGGCTGGAAAGGAAAACAAATAAAAGACAACAGAGGAGGAGGGGAGGAGGGCACATGCACACGCATACAACACCTATATATGCAGTATACTGTATGTACACACACACACACACACTTATAAGTACGCACTACACGTGCGCGCAAACACACACACACACACACACACACACACACACACACACACTGAGATCTGGAGAATGGTCTGAAATGGATGCTGAGCGCACCGACTAAGTGAACAGGCGGGGCAGAGAGGGCAGACAACAGGTCATGTGACTGCGAGGTCACAAACATCCAAAAGGAAGACACTCAACTAATGTTGACTTTGAACAGAAAGAGAAGGGAGGGACACGGATGACACACAAACAGACAAACACACATTTTGTTAGACAGGTAAAATGAATGGATCCTTAAAGTCAACGTTAGTCTGTTGTTGTTTTTTTATCTCTTTGGATTGAGCGGCCGCACCCCAAACCTTCTTCCACATGGGAACGAAACCAAGCTGTGTGAGAAAGCCTTTGAAGATGGTGCACGGAGGAATGCTACGCAGTCTAAAACTGCTGATATTCGCTGCGAAGCCTAGCAACTGTTAATTAAATAACAGCCATTATAAAGAGAAAAGTATAACTGTTTTTTTAGAAAAAGGGAGGGAATAACATAAGAGGAAGAGGAGACAGAGATAGTGATAGAAGAGCTTGCTTGGGCATGCAGTGCAGGCATGTGAACAGGCAGCACGCGAGGGGTCCCTCAGCTGGAAGCTCTATATGAGTGGCTCTCTGATAAACTAAAACTCAGCCATTAATCACTGTCTTGGAGTAACCCCCTCCCCAGGTCAGGGCAAGAGAAGGGCAGAAACAGCAGAAAATCTAGAGGCAAAAAAAGACTTGGAAGATTATGAAGAAGAAGCCTCTGGACACTGATCTACGGTCAGTTTTAGGTTTGAAAATGGTGACCGTAAATCAGATCCCAAGGCTAACAGGAGTCTGAAGCAAATCTCAACAGGTTTAAGTGGATTTTCTTTGCAGGTTAAATTAAAAAATGGAACATTTAGATATGTTTATACAAAACAAGAGGAGAGGAGACCTTTGAGATTTGCTCCAGACAGATTTTCCCTCTACTGATGTTTAACTCCGTGGGTGACCAGCAGGACGAACAGATGTTACCTCTGCCACTTTGAGAAACTCGGACAGTTTGGTCATCCTGTTGAGAAAGGTCTTGTAGATCTCCAAAGCTTCTTTGCACTGGTTCTTCTTCATGTCAAAGTATTTTTCTGTGTACAAAAAGCCCAGAATCAGCACCAGATTATCATCATTAATGCACAAAAAAAAGAGAAGAGGGAAAACTTTACTATAGTGTGTATTTTAGTGCACTGAGATACCAGATGATTATGTTAAAAAGTGTAAACAATCATAACTGCAAAAAAATAAATCTACCTGGTATTGACTGGTCCTGATATGCCTGCCTACATGGTGATGAAATCAATTCTACATAAAGTTACTATATAACCATAGTTGAGGCAGCCCCGATCATGCCAATTAATCAATGAATCATTTAATGAACTTCACAGTAAAGAGTCCAATGGTCTGTTCTCAGTCTGTGCCTCCTCACCACTGTAATAAATCATGGGAGAAAGGAATTTCTAGTGTTTAATTGGCTTGAGAGACAGTAAGAGGAAAAATTGATTTCCCCTTAAAGGACTGAGCGGAGTCACAGTGATGTGATCTCGACATCAGAGGAATATTATACAGTGTGGCCTCAGTAGAGATGAACTCTGGTATGTAGTGTGTAATGGTTTACCCAGCATGTTGATGACCCCTTCATTGTAAGCAGCAAACAACCGTATGGAGTCTTTAAACAGCAACATGAAAGCTGTGTTGATCACTCCGTTGGTCAGCTCATTGGAGTTAGGCTGGATGGAAGAAGACGAGACTGTTAGAGATGGGCTCAAGATATTTCAGTGGTTGCTACGGTTTTTAGGTACAGGTTTTGTGTGGTTCTGTTACATTTACCTGGAAATCCAGCAGTGCATCCAGCTGGTTCTGAATGATGGGAAGGGTCTTAATCAGCTTCTCTGTGTTCATGGTGCGCATCACACCGTCAGCCCTAATAGCACAAGAATATGTGCACACAAACAAATGCAACATACTCACAGGACTTAGCAACCCTCTGGAACCAAGAAAAGGCAGAGAAATGAGCACATTTTGTGTACGTTCTGAAATAAACAGACACATTGTTTCTCCTCCAAATGAAAAGTTCAATTTACAAGCAAAGCAGCAGCCTTGCTCAGTTCAGTACACTCGAGGATTTTGCCACTAGAGCCATTTTTGATCTGGTCTGATGATTCTCTTCTATTAGAACATTTAGGATTTTACCATCCCATAATTGCTCTTTGTGGCCACAGTAGCTAAAGTTCAGCAAAATTTCAAGAGGCTTATTTTAAGGCAAAATAATACATTTGTTTGGTACATATCTATTTGTTGTAAAGAGCCACGGCCGACCGGTGCCTTTCTGTGTGGAGTGTCCATGTTCTCTCTGTGATTGCGTGGGTTCTCTCCGGGTACTCCGGCTTCCTCCCACAGTCCAACGACATGCAGGTTAGGTTGACCGGTGACTCTAAATTGCCCATAGGAGTGAATGTGAGTGTGTGGTTGTTTGTCTATGTGTCAGCCCTGTGATCGACCAGCAACCTGTCCAGGGTGGACCTTGCTTCTCGCCCATTGGCAGCTGGGATTGGCTCCAGCTCCCCCACAACCCTATTCAGGGATAAGCGGTACAGATAACTGATGGATATCTATTTGTTGTAAAGTTGAAATAGAGAAGCTGGTCCCATTGAAGAGTAGAAAATAATAGTCACCTCTTTTTGTTAAAATGAACTATAATGCCCCTCTATACAGTGGCAAGAAAAGGTACGTGGACCCTTTGGAATGACCTGGTTTTCTGCATTAACTGGTCATGCCATGTTTGTCAGTAGCGTGTGTGTGAAGGCTTGTTACCCTCTCTTCATCTTGGTGAAGTCCACGGCTGCTAGTCTGTAAGACATAGCTTTTTCATTCAGGTAGCGACTGTAGCGTCTGATGAAAGTCGACATGTTATACCCTGCAGAGTGGGATAAGAGGCGTTGCTGCAGTTAGAGACGGATCACCTTGGGCTACTTTCAGTCAGATTTAAAAAAAGCTATAATCCCTTTTATATGACGTATACTAACATATACAAACAATCTATTTGTACTTGGTGTTTCAAACTGGCCACCTTATTACATGTATTCATGTATTCATTTTATTACATTTTAATATATTTGAAAACAAGCAGCTTCAGCAGTTTCTTTTACCAGACAAAGACAACATTTGTCTTTAGCTTTGCAGTCCTGGACGGTTGCTGGCTTTGAAATAGGCTCTGATATAGGCTTATTAATAGTGCTACAGTGCCAGGGAGAGCCTGACATAAAGTAATTTTGTTAGATGTATAGCACTGCTGAGTTTACAAACAGCCAAATGACATTAAATCACCTTGTAGTGCAGCCTTATCTAGAAAGTTGTTGAGGCTGAAGAGCGTGTTTCTGGAGGCAAGGTACTGCATCAATCTCTGATGGGAAAAGAAGAGAATATTAGAGAGAGTGAGCATCTTATCTGTTACTGCTTTCTGAAAATATCGAGTCATGTCCCCACGGACGCGTTGAGTGTGTGCATGCTACACAAAGTGAGGAGTTCATTTGTTGCTGCTGCATCTTTACAAGCATTGCACAGAGGTCAATGGACACTTTGACTTCTTAGAAAACTGTAGCTGCCCTTGTTGTGTGTGAGGTGGAGTTAGATGCCAAAAAACTCACATAGTCACAACAACCAGAACCATGCAGAAAATCAAATGAGCATTGTATCGTTCTCTATCTTTCCATAAAACGGTCACTGGTCAGCTGCAATATGCTTTTATCTGTTTGTGTTTTTGAGTCTTGGTTGCCAGGTTGCAGCAGTTCGAGCAGCACACGGTGTGATGCTAATTGATTGCATCCCCTTGTACATACTGTATTAGACTCTCACTGGCTCTTGTTTCACATCCATGTCCCTTGTTTTAATATGAATTGCTGATGGTCCAGGTGAGCTCTGGTTCATCCTGCCTAAGCCTTCACACAAAAAAAAACTCACCAGTAAAGCTACATATGCCCCTTTTATCAATTCCACACCTTTCTTTCTTCAAATGAAATCCCATTGGCATCCTGTTTTAAAAGCACATTAAGGAAGTAGAGAGGCCAATTCTTGGTGCTTTAAACTACACTGTTTTTCTACTCGTATAGAAAATGTCAGGCCAGGCAAAAGCCAGTTTAGGCATCACTGACAGATTTTCTAAACGTCATGTCACTACTCGTGTCACTAAAAGCTTTGTTGTTCTCCTACTTTGAGTGCATCGTCATGCCTGAAGTAATTGCTGCCACTTCTAGTCCGAGATGCTTATCATTTAACATGTTTGATGTTTTGGTTGTTGCTCTTGTCATAGGGGCGGTGGAGTGAGGCAATTTGTCAGGGTGGCCATTGAAATGTCAGCAGCATACTTCATCAGTCCTTGCTGGAAACATGGAAGGTGCGGTGTCAAAGAAACTTGCTGCAAGAGTTGGAGAGAAATTGCTACAAACTGGTGAGTGAAATGTCAGTCTCAGGACTGGTCAATAATTCATGCTAGATGAACATCCACATCACACTCTCTCTCTCATTGTGTGTGTGCAGGCAGAGAGCATTAGACAGTACAGGAAGTGTCTTTGTTTCACTGACTCCATTTCACATGTGCACTGTTCTAATGGAAGTTTGCCATCTAGTGTAGGGATTCAACTAATGATTATTACATTATTGAACAATCCGATGATTATTTTATAGATGTTTGATTTATGAAATAATTAAAAGACAAAACATTTCTCCCATCACACGTTCCCAGGAGATAGATTCTACAAATTGCCTGCTTTGTTTGATCAACCAACCACAACATAAAAATATTCCATGTACCGTGATATTTCAAGAAAATGTTTGGCCATTTGTCTTGATAAATTACTTCAGTGATTATTAGATTATCTAAAATGTTTTTTTTTCTGTCCATCAGCTGGTTTAATAATTGACAAATTAATATTTAGCACCCTAAAACTTGAAATGTGAGAATAAGATACTTGTTAGAGTGTAACTGTGTACACCTATCAAAAATAAATTAAAACACCCTGAATTATATAAAGAATGTGCATAAATATATGAAATAATCACTGATAGATTTATTTATATTTATAACCGTGTAGTGTAGTGTAGTTTTCTTACTTTAGCAAAACTGCACCCCGACCAAAGTTTTGTATGACTAACTCACATTTGTGGCTCATTTGTAATTCTTATATTTCTGTTATGTTGACTAGTCTCAAAAAGTTATGAGAAGAGATTGTTTAAAGCGCTTGCTTTGTTGTTGTCTTCAGCACCTTAAAATGGACCTAGTTCCAGAGGACAAGCCATTTTCTCATGTGTGTGAAAAATAAGTGTATTTGCCCTTTATGGGCTTTTCTGCTTTGGTGTTCAGCTCACCTCGTTGCCGTACATCATGAGGTGGTGTGTGGTGATGAGCGCTTTGAAAACCACGATCCAGCTGTTGCTGGCTGTGCGCTCCAGCAGTGTGTCTGCAAGGTGGGGGATGCTGACGTTCAGCTCATTGGTGCAGTGGATCAAGTCTGAAGGACAGATTAAAAAACAACGTTAAAAATCTGGAGATTCAGAGAAAATTGTTTAAAAAAAAGAGAGAGAAACATGGACAATGACACGGTTAGCAGAGACACATTTACAGAAACAGCTGTAGGGCCAAGAGGTTCATTTGTGAAGTTGCAGATTTCAGCCTGTGTCCATAAACTCCGACTCTCCTTGGTCACTTACTGGAAGTCACCAATCATAATTTATAACCTTAGAGAGCTTAGAAAGCAGGCTTGGTTACTGTATACTGAATCAAAGGAATGAATGAACCACCCTGATGAAAGCAATCACATCAACTGGTACATTAATTTTGACTCTTCTAATATCAACACACAAATCAATTATGAAATGATCATCTAATGACAGAGACTGTATAGACAGATGAATCAGAACCAGGTCTGCTGTATCACAGAATCCATTACCTGGCTGTAATTCAACAGAATTACCCACCTACTTCACTGATGAAATATCAGCTCAAAAGATGGAAAGTCATATTACAAGGTCACTTCTATTCAAGCACCATCCACTCAAGGGCTACATAATTTAAAAAATAAAACTCAACTGAATAGACTGGTGATGAATAATGAATCTGAGTTTTCTTCCAAAGCATCTTTGTGAGCAGTGGCAGACTATAACCAAGCTGAATCCTATGTTTACCCCTCTGAAACTCACATTTAGAGTGTAAATTGCCTGCTCAAAGCAAATGTGGAACACACAAAGGAAAATAGCTCAGTGGTCTGCTGCGTGTCAGATTCAAAGGTCTGACAACTGGCAAGCCGAGGGTGTAAAGAAAAAGAAAGTGCTAAGAAAAACTGCCATGTTAACACAGAAGCAGTTTTATATTTACAGCTATATGCACCATAAACAGATAACATGATTCAGAATTCAATGATGAATGTACAAATAACACACTAGGGACTATGCCCTATATTCCTTAAAGATTTTGGCTAAAGATCACAGTGTGAGGTTGTTCAGCATCTGTAATCTCTGAGATTTACTGGACCAAGCCTAAACAGCTCCAACATGAGTCTTCTCATGTGCCCTGTATGTGCCGTGAATATGAAAATAATCAGCTGTGATTCAAAAAAAGTAAAGGTTATAAATATCTTCAATGAAAAATCTTTTCTAAACTTGACCTCAGGTATTTTTACAGTAGAACCCTTCATATAAACAGACTGCAGTGTGCACTTAATGTAAAACTGTTTCATGTAAGGTGTTCTCTGGCATTTATCTGTGAGTTAATGTTATTTTCCTGGATAAACCAGTTCCATTTATCTCACTATTTTGCTCTGAAAATCCCCATTTAGAGTAATGAACACAATGTTCTGAGATTGTGCTGATTATTTAAAACCCAGCCAGGAATAGAATCTCAGCTCATAAACCACATATCTGGTTTAGTGAAAAAACATTGGAAGTGATAAAACAGTATCTACAGAAGGGGGAAATCTCACAGTTGATCAGTTAAGAGTAAAAAAAAAAGTGAATTATATAAAATCAAGCACTGTTGTTAAGCTATTTTCCAACAGATGATAAAGAACAGCACATTAGCAACAAATCAATATGCAACGACAAGTAACAGATCTAAACTGAGAGGGTCCGGATGCACCCTGGTGCACTGGGGGAGTGACGGGGAATGAACTTGCAATCAAAGGCAGGCAGGCAGAGAACTACTGAGAGGAAACTTCAAGCAGTTTGGTTTCTGAGGCAAATTCTCTGCCTCTTTCTCTCATAGGATCAGAGGTTATCAGGATTTATTTGAAAGCACTGTGATGTTTTCTGCGCCCACTAAAACGCTGAATACCAAAGAGCCGCAGATGATACCACAATTAAATGTGTAGTGCATGTCAGAGGCACCAGCAACTCACAGCAGCAAACGCCTCAATCCTGTTCATCTCCATTTCATTATTTTTTGTTATTTTTTGAGTGTGCAAACCTCAGTGGCAACGGCACAACCGGTAATAACTATAACAATCCAGCCATGCTAACATCAGAATTGATATTTATAGACTGTGACATTTTGACTGGATGACTGTCACTATAAAGCACATTTATACGTGATTGCTCTGACTCTTTGACCGCACATAAAAATGGCTACAACCCTAATCATAGCTATATATTGCTATTTTATTCTGAGCAGTTGTATTAGTATTGGTATAGCCCCTTGTTAAACCATACAGTAGTAATGGTAGTGTTCAGTCATGCATTACACATTGTTAATGGTTTGTGATTTTCCTTTTGGCTCAATAATTAATGGGACATTATTGATTCCAAATAATTAAGGTTTCCTGTCAAAAGTGAACCCACACAGACACACTGTGGAAATGCCACATTTCTGCCTTATGCTTCTTAGTAGCCAGGTTAATCGTGTTGCTGTGTCAATGATGGCCAAAAAAAAACAACAACAACTAAATGTTACTTTTAGCTGAGTAATTGCAATGTAGGCTTGCTTCTGTTTGAACATAGCTGCACCTAAATAATGGCGCTTGTTCAGTCAGTTTAACTCTGAAGCCGAGTCCACCTCTATGTGTTCCTGGGGGTGATAATACATCAGCTAGGATTTAATAATCATAATAATCATCATGTGGCAGTGTAAATAGCTAGAGGTGTGTGATGGGGTATCAGCTCTATGACTACCAGCTCGGATTATTGATAAGCTGCAGTCTATCATGGGAACAGAGGTACATCAATAACGCAATTAGAAATAAAGTTTGGGACATCGGTGTGCAAACATTTATACAACAAATGAGATCACAACATGGTGTCATCAAGTTCAATTCAAGACATTTGTAATGAGTATAGTGTTTAAGAGTATGTGGTACCGCAGAGATTTCCCATCTTAAACTTTCTGTAATAAAAAAACTGCATTCAAGATGTTTTAAAACCTTGGCTTTAGATGAAGTGAGTAGTTGTCAGGGCTTGAAAATGAATTGCAAGATTGGGTCATTATACTGACACATACAGTAGGCTAGCTGTGGGAGTAAAATGCGTGGGTATATTCATTAATGCTCAGCTTGTGTGCTCCCATCACGTCAAACCGCCTGTGAGTCATTTCAACCTCTTCTCAAAGCCCTTTTTTACTTAATTTGTCTGAAAGGCCATAAATGTGGCTGCCAAGGAGCATAAGGCTCATGATTAGTCTCAGCTCATGCAAACATCTACAGTATGTCATTATTACAGCCTTGACACACAGCAAAAAAAATCATATGCTGACTAACACAGCTGACTGTGCTCTCAGAGCAGAAGGTCATTTTTGGCCTGATTGCAATTCCACATGTAATAAATCAGGTTTCTCTTGAAACTCTATCAGCCATGCATAATATTGCATAGTGAAAGTAAAATCCCATTACTGTCTGTCATGCTCAGCATTTGCTATAGGTAGTAAATAATCAGCATTGTCTGTTTATGTTACCCACCAGTCAGACAAGGTCATGACATTATAAGAAAAACAAACCTGCAGGTGAGACCTGGGTTTGTTGACTCTGAATACCTTTAATTACCAGTGTTACATTTGATTAATCAAGTGTTGCATTTGGAGAAATGGCTTAGCAGTTCATCTTTTTCTTTTGACTGTGCCTGGAAAGGACAATAATAAGTCAATAACAAGCTGAATATATTTTAAATGTAAATGAAATGTCATCTGTATTTATCCAACCTCTCAGATTAGGTAAACAGATCCAGAATCAGGGCCCAGGTGTTTGATGTTATTTCTTTCTGATCCAAACAAAAATAGACTGAATTAGCTCCAAGGGGATATGATTTAAACTCCCACTCATGGGCAACTTGGCCGGTAACCTCTGTTTCAATATGTTTTGTTCCTTAATCCTTAATTCCTTTAATCCTACAGAGAGCCCATGTGAAACTGGAATGTCTGGATTCTGTTCCAACAGTAAGAAAACCTCGTTCAAATCCCACTGAAATTTCTATCATTCTAATAACTAACTAAAATTACTGCCTTGCGTCTGCATGCCTTTGCCAGTCAGTGACCTTGACGTTTGACCACCAAAATCTAATCAGTTCATCCTTGGGTCCAAGTCGACGTTTGTTCCCTCAAGAGATATCACGTTCACAGGAATGGGACGGAGAGACAACCCGAGACCATAATGCCTCTGACCGTGGCTATCACCGCCACGGAGGTATATAAATACAACCCTGGTAAACCAGCCTTTCTCAACAGCATGCTGTGTATCTTGTTTCGTATGTATAGATAGAGATGGAAGTTGTTTTGTTGGAAAAAAATGTTCCAATGGTGTCATCATTTAATATTTCTGATCTTTAGCAGCATTTAACAAATACCATTTTCCAAATGCCCTAAACCTTCACAGGCTAAAAGTCTCGACAGAAGAGACGAATCCATGAGCAAGTCGAGGGGTCACAGTTAACTGCAATGTAGTAGATCAGAGAACGGTGTTTTAGTAGAAGAGTGATTTTATAAGGGAATTTTATGGATATGTATGAAACCGAGTTTCAGTGATGTAAGTACCTATGCTGCCATAGTTGTAAATTTTTTTTGGGAGACTTACTTTCCTTATCCTGAGACAAATCCACTGCAGCACTTGCTATTAGAAACTGAAAGATCATGATTTTAACACGACCTGTCCAGGGTGGACCCCGCCTCTCACCCAATGTCAGCTGGGATTGGCTGGATGGATGAATGGTTTTAACTAATTCCAAGGCTGTATTTTAAATTTGTCATATTATTACAAATGTCAGTGGGATTTTGAACAGGATTTTCTTACTTCCAGACCAAAACCCAGATGTTCTGGTGTCACCTCAGCTTTCTCCCCCTGCTTACCTCAAAATAGAGAGCATGTTCTGTATCTGTCACTTTTTATAACAGAAAAGACTCTCAAATCCAAATGTGATCTGGGTGAGTTGCACAACAAGAGCACGGGTAACACGTCTGAACTCTCAGACCTGAGATCGACCCACAGTCGATACAGTTGTAGCTGACTCATCAGAAGCGCCTTTAGAGCTATATAGCTCATTGCCTTTTCTTTGCACTTTCTTTATTCACTTTCCACTAAGGTCATTTCAACCAGTCGAGAGATTAGCACCACTGACCTTATGATTACAAACACACTTCCTTCCTTGGTTCTTCTCTAACTCTGAAAGTGCAGCCTCTACTCTACTCTGAGCCAGAGAGAGAGTTGTATGTTCTATCATGTCCTGGACAGAGAAGTGAGGCCCTCTAGCAGGAAATAGAAAGCGTTTTATGGTGGAAGCTAGCTATGTCTATTAGAACAGCTGCATTTGAATGGCTCCAGTACAAAACACTCATTCAACGAAAATTTCAAGCTTCAAGCTGCCAGAGAGGTGAACTGAGCCAGGCCTACAGTTTCTCCTTTGGCCTGGAGCTTTTTATTCCACTAACGATCTGAACTAGAGCCGGATCAGAACAAAAGCACCTTGGCCAGAATAAACCGACCCATTCTAAAAGACACTTCAATGTCCTTGCAAGCGGGGATATTTTTGTAGTCCATTTGACAAATGAAATTTTGTCGTGTAAATGCTCCAGTTCTATTTTGAGAATATCTGCTCTCACCCTTGAGTTAAGTGACATTAACTGGTTTCTGAGACTCTGACTCACAGTGAGCACAGAAGATGGACGATCTTCTGTCATGAATTAACTGCAGGGGTAATATGTTCTAATAAAGCGTATGTGTAATGCAGTAATGGAGGCAATCGCTTGCTGCACTTAATTTGATTATTTGTTTTGCACTTATAACAATTTTTTATTTGGAAAACTCATTGGCTTGGTTTTCTTCCGAGTCTTTATTCACTGTACTGCAGAAATCTTCCAGTTTCTATCTGTACCTGAGGTTTCCAGGTGGTTCCTGTGAGTAACAGCCGAAATATAAAATATCATCCTCATAGATACAGCAGTAATACCGCTGAATCATCCTCATAGATACAGCAGTAATACCACTGAAAGCTTAAATGAATAGCCTTTAGTGCTGGTCACCATCAAGATAAGGAGATTAGTATGAAATCAAAGCACAGTAATTACTCATTTAAAAATCGAGTTATAAAAGGTTTGTGGTAAATGCACACAGACATGCTTCTGAACTGTTTTGAACACCCCCGCTAGGTTTTTCTGCTTTAGTGGCCTTTATAGAGCAAAGTGATGCAGCCCTGATTTAGATGAATTGTGTTTGAATGGCTGTGGCACATCTTATGAGGGAGCCCAGAATTCCCAGTGTCACCTCTGCTGTAGATATAGCTGACTAATCCAGTGCCAAACTCGCCGGCTGACTGGCTGGGTGTGTAGCCGGACGACTGACTCTGGGGCTGTTTGGCTACCGAACTTGCTGTTTCTCTCAGACTGATGCATCTACATTTCCTTATGACTAGCCATCTTGCTATTTGCCTGTCTCTTTGTCTGTCTGTGGCTCTGACTGGCAGTGCCATTGATTTCCTGTGCTCTCTATTGACCATGTCAAGTAATTATAGTGAGGCAGAAAAGTCAATAACCACTGGTAAAATCTACATGTGAGGAATTCTCTTTCCCCATGTGTGCACACCTGCTGCAGTTTGCACCACACTCAGGTGATTAGCGGGAGATAAAAAATCTGTACTGACACACAAACAACAAAAAAGCCCCACTGTAACACCCCCTAGCACAGCTACAGTACACACAATACACTCACTGACTCTGCTCCTGGAGAACTCTGGACTGATACCAGTAACCCATTCATTAATGATAATAAGGCACTAAAGGACAGGGCAGTGAACTTGAATGTCAGATGATCAAAATGAAGAGAAAATGTAAGTGATGCTGCAGGAATAAGGCGCATTCTGTACTAGAGTGTCTCCAGAGGATATAGTGCTGCTGCTGATAGTGGCTAATGGATAGGCCTACGCTGTAAAGCGTCTGGTTGCAATATGATTGGTCTATACCAGAGTGGCCTATTTCCTCTGAATGACATGCACTGATGCTACCTGGCTGTTCTCCCCTTGCCTTAAATTAAATGTAACTGCTTGCTTTAATGACCAGGTACATTGTAGTGTATGGTTTACTGCGTAAATCCCATTTTAATCCAAGGGAATGTAATGGTGCCCATTTAAAGAGTCTACAAACATAACGATAGAGGAAGAAAGCATAATAGATGCTGTTTATACAAGCCATCCTTTGTGAGGAAAGATGCTGGTAGCTTGATGCATGCATAGTAATGGTAGTGATGTTATGCTTAACCTACAGTCAAGGTGTTTCTTCTTGGGTCCGCTGACTTCGTGCGTCGTGGCCTTGCAGACGGCTTTGCTGATGGCAGACCCGGTCGTGCTGTGCTGCGCGGCGGCGATCCGGTCCGTCAAAGACTGTCCCGACATGTTACAGAGGAGGAGGTGGAGGTAGTGGATGGGGAGGCAGGCGGAGTGATGGTCGAGTCCGGGTGGGGGGAACCGGTGAGGACGATAAAAATGTCTTTAGCGGCAGGGAGGAGGGTAGTGCCCTCTGCGAGAATGGGCCGTGTGAGCAGGAGGAGGAGGAGGAGCAGGACAGCAGTGTACAACGACCAGGATCCGGTGGGAGAATTCATGCGGCGGCCAAATAAAACATAAGACGGTCACATCCAGGGAACCATTTAATATTCAGTCGAAGGCATCGGGATGACCCAGCTGCTGAAATAATGCATTACCCGATAGGCTATAAAAAGCTGTGTATAATTAAAGAGGCCTGCATCAAAAACAGCTCAGTATAGGCTAATAATATAAGACAATGTACAGTGAGCAGCTATCCCTGAAATAGCCTCTGCCAAGGGTGAGATGCCGGCGGCGGAATGCGCCTGTACGAGGACTGAATCCAAAATAATCGAGAGACTACCGGTGATTATTATCAGATCTATGCGGCATTTCCTATGACTGAAGACTCATTTTCAAATGCGATATAAAACAGCATTGTCTTTCCCTTTCCCCCTCTTCTTCACCCGGTTTCACCTCTGAATCTATGCAGAGATCCGAGCGCAAACCCCTCTGTGATCCACACGGCACCCCGCGCTGGCTGCATCTACCCTCAGCAGCTTTGATTTCTATCCCCCGTCTTTTTAATGTTCTTACAAAAGGGTGTATTTCTGTGTTGAGGTTGCCGATAGGCCAATTCAGTCTTTTTTTGTCAGTCAAACTTGTGTGTAAAATGGCAGTACATGAATCAGGTGACTGGGAGAGGAGGGCGATTGGGCCACTTCTCGGGTCCGGGGAGGGCATCTTAAAGCAGAAGGCTGCCCCGGGTTTTCTAGGCAAAGAAAGCATCTCAGTCGGTGCATGTGGAGGGCAGACTCTCCCTGATTACCTGCTGTCCAGTGACAGGGACAGACACAGGGAGTAAAAGCCATCAGTTTCGTTTGTGTCATGCTTGTGCCCTGCTTCAGTATGATTTCTCATAAAGACTAAATCTATCTGCTGGCCTCTGTTTTTCAGCAGTAATCCCATGTTAACTACGTTGTTTTATGCAGTTTTATTATGGCACTATAATAAAAATCCGTTCAAACATATAGTCATTATAATTTGTTTTTGGGTGACATTTTCAAAATAAATTTCCAGCAATGTTCCAGTTTGATTCATTTTATTCCAATATCATGCATCTAAATGACATTTCTACCATCAGGAAGCATTTAATAGTTCCTACTTTATTTTAAAAACTACTTCTGAAGATGGTTTTTAAAGGTTATACTTTCCATTGTTAAAAGGATTTTCTGTGGGAACCACTTCTGTTATTACAGAGAATTATTGCAGTTTCCTGGGAAACTGGAAACATCATTTGGGAACCATTTGAAAACATTCACTTCACACAACCAAAACCTGTTCCTGCAGGGACTTCTGCTTCTGCAACAGCATATTATTATTTTACAGTAGGTATTAACTATTGTTTTTATTAACGAGTAATCAGCTGATTATCTCAATTAATTGTTTGGTCTATGAAATTTACTAAAGCCTAGGGTGACATCTTCACGTCTTGTTTTGTCTGACCAACACTCCAAAACCCACATTTATTCAGCTTAATGTTACTGAAAACAGAAAAGGAACAAATTCACACAAGTTGAAAGCAGGAACTAGGGACTATTTGACATTTATCATAGAATTCCTGACTGTCATATTTTGATGGTGAAACATGCTGGTTTGAGGTGAGATGATGTGACATTTGACTTTTTCTATATGCAATTACTAATGTGTTGCATGATGAGGCTAGTCCATGTCTAAGGAGGCTAAGTAACGCATAGAGCAGGTGCCTGACTTGAAAACATGGAGTTTGAACTAACATTCGAGGCGGACTCAACAAAGGCAGTTTAAATAATAACCTTTTAGAGATGTTCAAGTGTAGTTTTGGTAGAGAAATGTCAGCACTACTGAAACCACAACACACATACACAATAAAATGGAAATCAGAGCCTAACAAGAAGGAGACTGTACATCACGAAAAGACAAAAGAACCACAAAAACAGTTTACACATTACCACTGCTATTCCTAATTAAAGCAATTCTCTAACCACTAATAGCCTTTAGGTTTCTTCAAGTGATTGAATGGTCCGTTTAATGGACATATCTGTTAAATTGCCTCTCCTCCATTATCTCTGCAGCATTTTTGTTTAATTCTGACTTCAACAGATTCTTGTGGGCTTTTCTCAGTAGCATGCAAGAACAGATTTAAGGTCCATCTATTCAGGATGTGAAAAGAGATGTCTGCACATTTACCAGCCAGTCGTGAATACATGGGATGTATCCTTCAAATGCTTATTAATGTTACATAAAGGGATTGCACTTTATATTAGCAAAGAAATAAGGCTTCAGCAGATGGATATTGACATATAGGAGGCTGTAACTGCTGGACATATAGTCCAGAGCCATCAGACAGGTCATTTGCTCATTTCTTGCTCAGTTACAGAAGACACTTGAGAACACTGCATGTTTTGATGCGTGATCGTAATCACAATTTGACCACGATGACTGTTTCTGAATGTTGAGGGGAGAAAATATGACAATATGGTTTTAAGGTTTCAGTCAGTTGTGGAAGAAGTACTAAAAGTAGAAACACCACAGCAAAAAAACTCTGTTAAGTACTAAAGCATTAGCATCAAAATATACTTGAAGTAGCAAAGGTAAAAGTACTCATAATGCAGAATGCCACATTTCACATTAATGTAGGCCTATATCATATTAATGGATTATAACTATTGATGCTTTATTGTGCACATTAATGTCACAGCAGGTAAAAGTGGAGGCAGTTTTAGCTACCTTATACACATAATTTGAACTACTGCTGCATAGACTCTCACCTATGGTCATGAACTTTGGGTCATGACCGAAAGGGCAAGATCCCGGATACAGGAGGCCGAAATGAGCTTTCTCCGCAGGGCGGCTGGGCGCACCCTTAGAGATAGGGTGAAGAGCTTGGTCACCTGGGAGGAGCTCAGAGTAGAACCACTGCTCCTCCACATCGAGAGGAGCCAGCTGAGGTGGCTCGGGCATCTGTTTCGGATGCCTCCTGGGCGCCTTCCTAGGGAGGTGTTCCGGGCATGTCCCACCGGGAGGAGGCCCCGGGGAAGACCCAGGACACGCTGGAGGGACTATGTCTCTCGGCTGGCCTGGGAACGCCTCGGCGTTCCCCCGGAGGAGCTGGGGGAAGTGTCTGGAGAGAGGGAAGTCTGGGCATCTTTGCTTAGACTGCTGCCCCCGCGACCCGGTCCCGGATAAGCGGAGGAAAATGGATGGATGGATGGACTAAAGTACAATATTGGCCTCTAAAATGTAGTGAAGTCAAAGTATGAAGTAGCAGAAAATGAAAATACTCAAGTCAAGTACAGATACTTCAAAATTGTATTTAGGTGCAGTACTTGAGTAAAGGTACTTAGTTACTTTCCTCCTCTGCCAAGTGTTGGTAGAAACTGAATGTGCACAGATTCAGAGAAGGGAGGCACATTTGTAAAATGATAAAAATATGCCTAGACTCAAATTTGAAGCCCTGATTCTTGTGTCTCATGGTAGTCATTTCATTTGTAGACATTTTTTCTCTTTGTAGTTATTTTGCATCACTTTGTGTTTTTTATGATTTTGAGTCTTTGGGATTGTTTTCCATCACTGTCTGGTCATTTTGTCACTTTGTGCATGTTTTGTGTCTTTGTGGTCATTTTGCAGGCAAGCACAGTGGTGTAGCGGTTAGCACTGCTGCCTCACGGCAAGAAGGTTCTGGGTTTGAAACCTTGTGGCTGATCGGGGACTTTCTGTGTAGAGTTTGCATGGCCTTCATGTGTGGGTTTCCTCTGGGTACTCAGGCCCCCGTCCAGAGTCCAAAGATATGCTCCATCTGCACATAGTGACTTTTTACAAACGGTTCCTGAGCCAAATTTATCTCTTTGGCTGTGGCCTCCCAGCTGTTAACTTCCTGGTTGTCTGCGATTGGTCAGGAGGCCATTATTTTGCACATGTCGAGCAGCTGAGATGATCCTTTGAGCTGTTGGTGTGTCCAGATAGGATGAGGGAGCCAGGGTCTCGCTCTGTCACTGGGCTCTCCTCGTTGTTCAGGATGTGCTCTACCAAGCAGCGTGCTGCCTCCTCAATGTTTGTGTTTTCCTGAGGGAGGTATAAAAAAATCGTAAAGGAATCACACTATTGGTGTTTGTCCATCAGTCCATCCGACACTTTGGCAAAGACAGAAATATCCCAACGAACGTTGGATGCATTACCATTGGTTTTTGTTCAACCATTCACAAAGCCCAGAGGCTGAATCTCAATGAGGCTGCAGATCCTCTGACTGAGGTTTGTGACCCAGTGTGAAATATCATGACAATGTTTCACCTAGTGCCATCATCAGATTAGTGTATGACCAAACAGCTGCAAAAATCAGCCTCAACTGTAGTTGTGTTTACTTCTAACTGGCAAATGTTAGCATGCTAATACACTAAACTAAGCACCTAAACATCAGTGTTGTGCGTCAGTGTTAGCATTGGTATTGCAGTTTGTAATGTTTAACCATGACCTCAACAATCAGTCTGGTGAGTAAAATGTGATAGGAATGATGGCCAAAGCAATAAAAGTAAAATACATGTTGTAAAAAAAAAAAAATTACTTTAAGAGCAAATACAAGCCTCGTCCTTTAAAGTAAAACTATGTACTTTTAGCAGAATCGCGGCCACTGTGGCCACAAGTGACAATTACAAGATAATGACACTTAATTTACCTTCATTTTTCAATTTTCTCTTCAGTCAGTTGCTAAAACTAATGCCAGGCTAATGCAAACCAAGACGTCACACTGGTATTCTTTCTGTCCTGAGCTGTCCGCTGAGCCTTCATGTTCACCAGCTAAACCTCTGACTGACACTCTGGTGTGTAACTCATTAGATAGGCTCGTAAAGAGGAGGGTAAGCAGAAGGCTTATTCACACCAGACTGCAGACATTCCTCTATTTACCTCTTGAGAGCACAGCAAGTAAAGTTCTCTAACATGCACAGTGTTGTAATAGCTTTGCTATTGTTTTAATGTGCCAATTATCTCTAATGTGAGTGTGCAAATTAGGTATAGAACAGATGACTGAACTATTTCTTTCAGTCCTAAATTAAGACTTTTGTTTTTGCCTCAAATCAACCCCCCTGCTCAACAATAGCGCACAGTTAATTTGGGGGGTAAGCCAAACAAGGCCTTTGACATTTTATATTGCTGGCTTGCATTTGCACAGAAGCCTCTATTATATCAAATGATCTGTGGAATTTTTATGACTGCATCTAATTTTGTTTTTCAATATGAGTTGGCTTCTTCAGAATGCATGGGCCCTCCTGCGTCTCCCCTCTTGTACCTTTGCAGAGGTCTCGAACCAGTCAACAAAGCCATTCTCCTTGCAGAAGGAGTCGAGTTTGGGTTGCAGGGAAGCCAGCTGGTCTGACTTGTTGGCCAAGAGGACAGCTGGAAGTGGTCTTCCATGGTTCAGAGTCACCTTAGGACAGAAAAAAAGATGATGATTTAGTGTCTCATCTAGTCTTCTAAACATCTAATGCTTCTACAGCTGCATCATTGAGAGCATCCTGACCAGCTGCATCACCCTCTGGTATGGCAGCACTACTGCTATGGACTGCAAGCGCCTGCAGAGAGTGGTAAAGACTGCAGAGAAGATCACCAGGACTCCACTGCCCTCTCTGCAGAGCATTTACCACCGCAGGGTGTGTAGGAAGACTGCCTCCATCCTCAAAGATCCCACCCACCCCCAGCACAGACTGTTCACCTCCCTGCCCTCTGGCTGGAGGTTCAGAAGTGTGAAATGCAGGACCTCTAGACTGAAAAACTCTTTCTTTCCCTCTGCCATCAGACTCCTAAACAGCTGAGGAGTTTGTTACAAGGAAATACGTCATGTACTGTCGACCTGTACTGTTTACATTCTCAGTTTGCACATGTATAATTGCACAATGACTGTTGACTGCTGCACATGCTGCTCCCATGCAGCATACATTCTGTTATACTCTTGTATATTTTTTTTTACTATATTGCTGCATCTGCTGCTCCTTAAAGTGCCTTAGATTCTGTGTTATTTATCTACTTTATATTTCATTTGTATTTTGTGGCATTCATGTGGACGGCAAAGTAAGAATTTCATTGTACAGGGAAACACGTTTCCTAACTGTGCATATGACAAATAAACACTTTGAACTTGACCTTGTCTTGTGTCACCTCACTTGCCCCAGCTTTACCCCGGTCTATAGTCACCACTCATTTTTCCCACCGCAGGGTGTGTAGGAAGACGCCCTCCATCCTCAAAGATCCCACCCACCCCCAGCACAGACTGTTCACCTCCCTGCCCTCTGGCTGGAGGTTCAGAAGTGTGAAATGCAGGACCTCTAGACTGAAAAACTCTTTCTTTCCCTCTGCCATCAGACTCCTAAACAGCTGAGGAGTTTGTTACAAGGAAATACGTCATGTACTGTCGACCTGTACTGTTTACATTCTCAGTTTGCACATGTATAATTGCACAATGACTGTTGACTGCTGCACATGCTGCTCCCATGCAGCATACATTCTGTTATACTCTTGTATATTTTTTTTTACTATATTGCTGCATCTGCTGCTCCTTAAAGTGCCTTAGATTCTGTGTTATTTATCTACTTTATATTTCATTTGTATTTTGTGGCATTCATGTGGACGGCAAAGTAAGAATTTCATTGTACAGGGAAACACGTTTCCTAACTGTGCATATGAAAAAATAAAGACTTTGAACTGTTATGTTTGGAAATGATGCTAGCTTGTGACGCCACCGTGACTTCCTGTTTACATAGTTCTTTTATTGGACAGCTGCAAATGTTTCCTAGCAACTGATTTACAAATTGCTAAAGTTTTTACTAGTTAAGAGTTTGGAAATGATGCTAGCTTGTGACGCTTGTGTAAAGTCTTACTGGCGCAACCACATTTTGTTAATTACTGGTTAGTAATTGCTAAGAACTTAAGAACTTAACATTAAACCTAAAACAAGGTAGCATATATGGAAATATGTATAAAAAATTAAGGCTAGTTGTTAATGCATTCAATCTCAGTGCTTCTGTAAAATCTTTTTCTGCTGTGCTTTCAGCACACCATGACAATATTTATCCATGACAGTAACATTACCCTTACTTTTACATGAACTATTTCAGTGTGTGGTTGTGACCCACCATGAGCTGGTGTACTCAGATTTTTTTCAAACACGTTTACAAAAGGAACAGAGGTCAGAGGGAAGGCCTCAGCCTTCCTGTCAGATGTTGACCTGAGGTGGGTCAACTCTGCGGCGCTCCCAGAGCTGTCATCTGACCTTAGAGTCCAGGTCATCTTTCCACTTCAGGACTGCATCAAACGTGGAGGCCCTCGTCACATCAAACACCACCAGCGCTCCCACCGCCTCCCGGTAAAAGACACGAGTCATGTTCCCATAGCGCTCCTGTCCTAGGACACATGAACAGCCATCAGATGAACAAACACACCCATTTATGTTAAGGTACCTTTCAAGTCCATAAAATCAGATTAACTCACTACACGGTTTATTAGTGACCAATACAGGAACATGTTTTTGTGTGCGTTTGAGTCTGTTATAGCCACCATCACTGTTATTATGAGCCTGGGATCACGAGTCACAGCCAGACTCAGGATCTACATTCCTCAGCCAGGCATTAAGTGACAGGGAGGGACCCAGGCATCCAGCAGACAGACACACATTTTCACTAAGGAGATCACTTCACTCACTGCACAAATCTCCATCTGACCATGTTTATGTTGTATGTCTTTTTTTGTTATCAACATAAAGGAGTTGACTGTATTGGGAACAGTTAATAAAATCTAACAGTACTGGCAGTACCTGATGTATAATAATCCTGTAAAGTGGGAGGTATGAGGTCATTAAAGTTTGACAGACCTGCTATGTCCCACAGCTGTAGCCGAATCACCGTGTTATTGTCCCACTGCAGCACCTTCAGGGCGAAGTCCACCCCGATGGTGGCTCGGTAGTGCTGGGAGAAGATCTGATGCACGTACCGCTTGATGATGGACGTTTTTCCGACTCCCAAGTCTCCGATGACCAGGACTTTGAACAAAAACTCCTGCTGCATTGCTGCAGCTCTGCGAAAACTTCCAAAAAACTCCCCCGATAGAATTATGTAAACTTTACGACGCAGTTACAAGGATGTTATATCGGAACTGAAAGAAACATTTTGGTGTTATGATCCAATATTTGCAAAAAAAAGGCACAGGTCACCCTTCTTTAATCACTCGCCTGAAGCCGTTTGCTTCACTGTCGACTCTGGGCTGTGAGCAACTTCGGGGCTGGCGCGACTGGTGGTGCGTTCCCGTGCTCGTCGTAAACAAGAGATTCAGAGGATCTTGAAGTAAAAATAGTGTGTGACCATTTAATTTGCAAGGTAACTAGTTATCATAGCTGTCGGATAAACGTAGTGGAGCCAAAGTGAGTCACTTTTAGGTTGTCAGTTTGTCACTAGATTATTTCAACATGATCACATCTAGTTATCATAAAACCTGTAGCATAGGTGTGGCGTTCAGTTACTGGACGTTTTTTAAAATTCATGCCTAATAGTAATTCACAAAAGATTATATATATTGTCTTTTTATAGTTTGTTTCTTTCTTTAATGTTTGAGGTTATAGGAGATTTTGTCGTTGTGCCATCTCTCCTAACATATTTGTTTGCTGGTGTGTGGATATTTTTCCTAAAGATCAAAACTAATAATAAAATCACACTGTATGCCGGTAGTTTACAAATGAGGATGAATAAGAAATCATTGCATCATCTTATCTGTCAAAACAAACTTTAATTTAATGTGCGCTCGCTTCCTGTTTCACAGCCTTTGAAGGCAGCAGTGTGAAGATCGCTACCGCGTCTCTTTGCCTGCATTTACGGTAATGGTGCTGATGAGGGCGAGAAGGAGATGCGTGATGCTGTTGTGTCCTGCTGCCATTTCATCAACGGGTCATCGCGGAAATATCAACACTTCTGCTCATATGAACCAGCAGCTTGGCTCGCACAGTGATGGTAGATAACAGACCCGCTTAATAATATGATGTTAGTGGCGGGTTACTTCTGTAAGCCACAACACAACCACTGCTAGTCTGGATAATCATTTTCAGAAGATTGAATCATCGATATGGGTTTTATTTTTTACAGATACTGAACTCTGAACTTTGAGGTAGGTCATCACTAACTGCTATCCAAGATATTAATCACAGAAGTAAACTATACTCATAACTGGCAATAGTCTAAAACGACCGGGCCTCGTGATTAACACAGTTAGCTCATTATTTGTTGCAAAGTTTATGGGATGTCTTATTATAGCTGTCACTATTGGCCTTCTAAGGGGAAGCGGTACATTTCTCATCTCAGGTATCAGTCAGGTTTAGCAGCGATCTCCTCATTAAGCTGAGTGTAGCTGGCTTCATTGTGTGTTTCTGCTACCCACATGGGGGCTGACCACGCCAGTGTTTATTGAGCTGGAAAGGCGTGGCCTCCCCCTCCCTGCCCTCAAATTAGATCACCCAGCTATAAAGCACACCAGCCCTGCTCAGGTGGGCTGAGCCTGTCATTCCCAGTTTAACCACGTGGTCAACACAGTCTGTAGATTAATAGATCATTTGTTTAATCTGAATATAATACTGATCTTTTTAAAAACACAGTCCCTGTGGTGTGTTCAGTCTACGTTGTTTCATTTATTGCCGTTTTTGTCATTTTCTTTCTTATGAAAAAGTTTGAAAGTGTGGCAGAAGATTTTCCATAATGTAGATGTGGTTTCTTGCTATGTCATGTTGGGGGAGGGGGGGGGGGGTCTACATATGAAACAGATTTTTTTTTATCACTAGTGAACAGTATTAACTTATGGACAAGAAAAGTGCACAATAACAAAAATTTGTAATATGGATGATTATGAGTTGTTTATTTTACTTTGCCACAGATTTTATTCTCGTGAGACATGGAGACAATATGGCTTTATCAGTTTCGTCTGATCGTCATCGGAGACTCCACAGTCGGCAAGTCGTGCCTGATCCGGAGGTTCACTGAGGGCCGCTTCGCCCAGGTGTCAGACCCAACCGTCGGGGTGGACTTCTTCTCCCGCCTGGTGGAGATTGAGCCGGGCAAAAGGATCAAACTGCAGATCTGGGACACTGCAGGACAGGAGAGGTTCAGGTAAAGACAGAAGCCTCATCAAACAGCATCTTGACAAACTAAGCAAAACTCACACCACTCTCTGCTGCTCTTCAATGTATTCTTTTATTTTTTGCAAGTGTGTGTGTGTGTGTGTTTTAACTGGGATAACATGTTTCAACACATATAAATGTGTGATTTGGGTTAACTGGCCATTATTGATTTATTTTATTTTATTTTCATGAAGATTTTCAGTGACACGTAACCACCACAGCTGAGAGTGGCCTGTGACTGCAGCCCAGCATCTCTGGGGATTTATTCTTACTGAAGATGTAACTCTTAAAAATAGGGCACAAACACTGGGCACTACCGTCTTAGAAAACATTTGTGAAACAAATATTTTTATAGAGTAAATTGTGCATTAGTTGGAGACTGCTTTCAGCTGTGGATGTGGTTTAGGTTTTTTTATGACAGCACTGATGAAGGAACATGTCAGCCAGCACAACAGTCTGTCTCACTGATGCTTTGTGTAGTTTTTGGACATCAACATTAGTTTCTGTCAGCTTTTTATAAAGCACATTTAAATTTCTCTCTGTAAGTCTTGTGACACACAGTTTCATCAGACTTCAGGCAGATGATACCTGTCAGGGTTAGTTCAGTATACTGGATGGCTAGATGAAGGCTTTGAAATGATTTGTTTTGACGCAACAACAGGAAGTTTTTTGTAGCTTGCATTTGCCAGTTTACATGCCCAAACTCAGTCCTACTATCATTCTATCTAGGTCTATTACCAGAGCCTACTACCGCAATTCAGTGGGTGGTCTCCTATTATTTGACATCACAAACCGTCGCTCCTTTCAAAACGTTCATAACTGGGTGGAGGAGGCCCAGAGCCACGTCCAGCCGCACAGCATCATCTTCCTGCTAGTCGGTCACAAGTGCGACCTGGAGGCCCAGCGTCAGGTGACCCAGCAGGAGGCGGAGAAGCTGGCAGGAGCCTATGGGATGCGCTACGTGGAAACGTCAGCACGAGACGCCATCAATGTGGAGAAGGTGTGAATATTATTTTAGTTTGATCAGGATAGATGTGCATGCATTTAATCTTCTGCCCAGTGACACATAGGGGTGACTCCACTTACTTTAACCTCTCATTAAAACAGCCAGTAGAATCTGATGGAAAAGGTGCTAATATTTTAATTCTCAGTAAACCTGTATATTGTATAAATAAACCAGATCACAACCACAAAAGACTTCTCTACCCTTTACAGGTAATCTGCATAGCTGCTTTCTGGCATAAAGCAGGAAGAAGGTGCAGTAAAGCAGAAGCTGACATAAAGGGAAATGTAGTCTGGCATGGCAGCTATAAACTATCTCAGTCATAGTAAAGTGATTCTACTAAGCTCTCAAATTTAACTGATAAAACTGTTGCTTAAAAACACTTTTTGCCAAATAGTGCAACCACTGGCTGTTTGTATCATCAATTCATCTTGCTGCTTATTTTCCTAATCTTTTGGTCAAAAAATAGTGAAAATGCCCATTGAACTTTATTTATCAGAACAGCAGCCCAAAACCCAACAATACTCAGTTTGTTGTCATAAAGGACAAAAGCAAGTAGAAAATCTTGACAGTGGAGAATCTGTAACTGGATGTTAACCACTAGCTGCACCTTAACCACTAGCCTACCAGGGACAGCTTTACAGTGCTTTAGATTTATTGAAAACGGTGGTAAATCTGAATAAAATATACAAAAAGTACCTCAAACTGTATAAAATTTCTGTAAAAAAAAGAATATATAAAAGAAGACTGTCAAAGCAAAGATACAAAACTAGGCCGGTAACTCTTCATTATCACAAAGCAAACTGTGTCACAGACAGTCTATTGAGGAATCAAATCTTTTTTCATCGTGCCACTTCACATAACAGTTCCTTTTAGGTAACAGGCACAAAGCAGCGTTGCACTTCCTGCACGTGACCTGTGTTTTGTTTCTACAAACAGCGCATGCCTTCCTTCCCTTGGTGGGGTCTGTGGAGGGAAAGATTGGTCCATGTGTGATTACTTGTTGTGGCACAGAATGCAGGTCATTGTTAGTCAGGTTCTGGATCAGGAGCTCATAGAACTGCATTTGTGTCACTGGTCTGGCACCACGCCCAGCTGCAAGCTGACTATACAATATGTAGCTATTAGCAACAGTGATGTCCACTATATGGAAAAAAAAAAACCTTCTTGTACCACTTCATAGTCTTATGCAGAACACTGTCATACCTGATCAGTGCATGTGACAAGTTCACTCCTTCCATGTATGCGTTATAATCCTTCACTGCATCAGGTATTGGAACATCGCTCCTTGAAATCGCTCCGTCATCCCCCCTCACCCTCTGAGTCATGGTGAACCCACTGAAGGCTGCATGAAAGTTTGTCAAGACAGAAACTTGTCTGGTGTCCATCCACTGCACAAACAGTAGTTTCCCAGCTCTTAGCATCTAAAGTCCCCCCTCTTGGCCTTCTCTGACAATCTATTTAGTTTTGTGTTCAGAAATCCTCTGCGGGTTTCCCAAACCATGCCACAAGCCATAACGTTGTTCTTATCCAAGTTGCTAAAGAGTTTTGGACTGGTGTAGAAATTGTTCATGTAGATTTGATATCCTGCACCTAAAAGTGGAAGCTCCAGAAGCTTCATGACTGCAGAGTAACCTAATCCCACTGTAAGATGCTCTGGAGTCTTTCCTTCGTAGATGAAATAATTCCAGGTGTAGCCATGCATATCAGCTATAACAAAGAGTTTTAATCCCCACTTGATGGACTTGAGTGGAAGATACTGTTTGAAGCCCAACCTTGCATTTGTGGCTACTATTCTCTCATCTATAGAGAGCTTTTGGTGTGGGTGATACAGTCTCTTGCATGCTACCATAATGTGAGTATAGAGGGGCTTGATTTTGAAGCGTTTGTCATACTGTGGTGTTCCTCTCTTTATGTTGTTCTCCTTGTCCTCATCTGGGTCACTAAGGTGGAGACACCAGAAAATGGCATAGAAACGATTTCTGCTCATCACGCTGGCAGGAAACCTGAAATTGTACGGTGGTGTTTTCCACCAGTAGTGATCACTCGTGGGGCACTTCACCAGTCCACAAAAAAATCACAATTGCCCAAAACTGAAAGGACTCCTTTCTTGTCAGTGGTTTCCAGAGGAACGTCTTCCCCACTGCTTTGAGTTGCTGTGCCATTTTGTTAGTGTTTTGCAGTATTGTCTGGACCACTGGGATGCTGAAGAAAAGCTTGGATAGCTGAAGAGGTGACCACCTGGAAGTTGGATCAATAGTTGGGCCGGATTGTTGCCTGGGCCTGAAACTGTGTGGGGGAGGCTGTGTGTCAGGATCATCCTTCCCAAACCACATGTCACCTTCTTGCTGTTGTCCATCACCTCTCTGGCATTGTGCAGGCTGAGGGGGGGTTGATCCGGATGAAGCTGTTGAACCAGTTCTCCTACGATTTTGGTCCCTTGCAGGTTTGGGGGAAGGGGGCGACAAAGGTGGCAATGGCTCTGTCCTTTGTGAACATCGTGCGATCCTCTTTGGGGGATGGGGGGTGGCTGCAGGAGGAGCTGCTCTTCTCTTTCTCTTCGATGGCTGGGGTGGGGGTGAAGATGATAAACAAGGTTGAAACTGTAATACCCCAGTTCTTTTATTGGACAGATCTGAATGAAGACGGAGTCTGACTTGTTTCATTTTAGTGCTGGTTTATTTTAAAAAGGCCACAAGTCAAAAGTCACAAACGCACAACCCGGGTGGCTCTCTCCCTCAGACAGGCTGCTGGAGAAGAGAGCTCCCTGGAACACAGAGCCTAATACATTTATACAATTTCTTGGGCTAACCCCTTTACGCAAACAGATATAGAATCATCATGAGTCGGAGACAGTCCGACGCCTCCTTCTCTTATCTTATGCTCCACATGCGTCAAGCATTAATCAGAACAAATGAAGAACTCCATGTGTGTGTACAGTATATTGTTACGTGGTGTGTAACTAAAACAATCATTCAGACATAAATCTAACACAAGATTAATACAAGAAAACAATTGATGTCAAGATACACTTTACAGATTTAACGTTATCTTCTAACCTTGAAGCAAAGCACACTAGAGCAGACTTCAAATATTACTAACTGCATTAATAACACATTAAACTCTAACTCATTAATGTCTAGAATTATCTGACTGAATTATTAATTTCTAACAAAACCCTGAAGGTCCTGATGACTCATCTTGCTCATGCTCCTCCTCCTCTTGACTGTGAGACAAAGAAACAAATCTAGTTAACTTTGTGTTTTACAGTCACCATAGTCAATGACATTTACTTAAACGTAAATATGGACACAAAATGACACAGTAAAGTAATACAGTACACTTCCTGCTGTTAGGTATTTTTTTAGTCAGACAGAAATTGGTTAGATACTTGTTGTATTAGAAATGTTTAGCGGAGACAGGATGTCTAGGTAGGCTGTTAAATGCTTAGTCATTCTCATGGGTTTTTAGCAGGGTGCATATGGTCAAGGATAACTAGATAGAAAAAGTTTGATTGTCAGCAGGCAGGATGATTATTGTTATTATTATGATATGTTTAGCCGTAATCTTAATCATAATATCGTCCAAGGCTTAATGTCCGGACATGTCCCTGAATGTCCTGTATGTTCTTAGATACACACCACGAAATCAACACTCACTCATTGATTCTCTCCATGTTTTGTCTACTGCTCTGGTCAGCTGTAAAGCTGGCATATCAGGTGACGTCACGGTTTGACGTCCCTGTGTAGTATGGGGCTAGCCCAACCAAGTGATAAAATGTATAGGCATTAATGGTTCAGGGTCTTTCATTCTTCGTCTGCCTGCGCACAGTATTGGAGGTGGAAGTTACCTGGACGTGTAATGTTAATTTTACCTGTGATTCTTTGAATAAACCAGCACGGTTTTTTTTA
This sequence comes from Monopterus albus, assembly GCF_001952655.1. Lineage (NCBI taxonomy): Eukaryota > Metazoa > Chordata > Actinopteri > Synbranchiformes > Synbranchidae > Monopterus > Monopterus albus. The sequence continues at coordinate 1,847,503 of NW_018127922.1, read as the reverse complement.
TATATCCAAGTGGTCCGCTTCGTCTCTCTGAGTTCCTGGTTAAAAGAACTGGGAAATATCTTTCAAGTAACACAGCGACATGTTGACATGGTATACAAACCTTCTCTTTGTATGCAGTTGAGGGGGCTCCCATTCATCATCTTCATCCTCCCCCTCTTTTTTCCAAGGCTGAGATAAGGACATGATATAACTTTAGCACAATAGCAGCTTTATTCAATAACATATGTGCTTTTGCAAACATAAAACACCAGGTAACACCACATCTTACTATTTACAGTGTTACAGTGCAATCAGTTATAATAGGCTCATAGAATGAAAGACAATGCGCAAACAAATCTTGAATAAAAAACAAGCCTTCTTGAGAAGTGTGACCAAAGGAACAAAACGATCTGAGAAATGTGGGAAATATTATTTATCATCATGGACTCCAGTGCAACAGAGAGACAGAAGTTCACTTCAGTATGAATCAGAGGGTCAGGACAATAAACGTGGTAGAAAATGGCAAGCACAACTTACTTATCAATGATGGGATCAAATCTTTGTAAAAACAAGTCTTCCTCCTCAGAGGCGTACTCCTTATCAATATACGAAGAATCGTCAAAAACTCCGAGCAAGGCTTCCTCACCCGTGTAGTTGGTCCCTACCGTGTTTTCCGGCATGGTTTCCACAAAATAGCGGCAAAATCGCGGAACTACTCTGGTACACACGACGGTAAGCAGGGCGCGGACGCACCGTTACGCACGGCTTTATTGTCGCTCTGGGTCGCCCAGTTAGCACGTCCCATAGCTCAATGGAAAGCTCAGAATCTCCACTTTACAATGGGCGTGACACGGTTCGCCCGAATCCATTTTAGAAACGCACGCAGTCCAACACAGTGTGATGGGTCTGCTCTCCACACACACCACCTTTTACTGAAGTTATGTGCAGTGTTGTTTCTTCCAAGGTTTTATTTAGATATTTTATGACTTTTTTTTTTTTTTCCCATTGTTTTTTTTTTTTTTTTTTTTTTTTTTTTTTTACATTTTACTGTGTTTTTATTTGATTGCAATTATCAATTAAATATTTTAATCTGTCCTTAAAGCACTTTGGTAAACTTTTACTGTTTTTAAATGTGCTCTATCAATAATCTGACTTGACTATATTTTTGTAATCATGAGTCATTTTGGCTTTATCCTCCACAATTTCTTCTCCAGTTTTGATTTTGCTTCTGGTTTTTACTTCAGGCATTTGTGGATTTGACAAGGACCATTTTTGAACAAGTGCGCTGCGGGGACATCAAGATCCAGGATGGCTGGGAGGGGGTTAAGAGTGGATTTGTTCCCAACACTGTCCATTCCTCTGAGGAGGTCACCAAGGGCAGCCGGCAGTGCTACTGCTGATTTACCTGTCTGTAGCATGTGAAGGTGATAAATCCTTCAGTGGGCTCCACCTGTAAGACACTTCTGTCTCTCTCTCACCATGGCTGCACTCAGGCCAGTTTTTGGAACTCATGGTACTGTACCTCCCTACTCAGATAACACATTTACTTTCTTATTTCTATATTCTACACACAATACATTGTTTTGTCTTTTGGGTGCTTATTTATGGCTTTCACCAAACCTTGGACACTTTGTCGATGTTCCTAACAGCGTAGAAGCACAAGAAACATCCTAAACCCTCACTGCTCTGTGTGCTTGTCTGTGGGGCTGCAATAACTGTCAGCTCTTACCAACACTTCAGCTTTCCTCCACCTTCAGCCTTTCCTGATGTAAACAGTTCTAATCCAGTGTGTTTTATTTGTTGTTGCTGCACATTTCTAAAAGGTCAGCAGTGCCAAGACTGAATTATGCTTCTTTCTTTTCAACCATAACACTCAGAATATACAAGATTTTACACTGTGAAAATGTTCAGTGGTACATTTGCTGTTTGCTGAAAGGAAAACTACTGTAGCTGCTACTTATAGCCATTATGGGTAGCTCATAGCGAGGCTGTGTATCAGTATGGAAGTACCTAAACACTTGGTGTTGGTTTACAGGTGAGGACAGTTCAGATTTAAAGCCTTTTATGGAAACCCAGAGTGTTCAATAATAATAATAAATAAAAACAACATTGAAATTAATAATCATATGAATTGTTGAAAATATGGACTTTCACAGGCCATTTGTGAAATTCAAGAAATATTAAAACCTTAAGTCATTATTTTGAAATGTATTTCATTATTCTTACTTAATGGAGTTTGTGGGTGTTATTTTTATTGTGATTATGGACATTATTATTTTAAAGTGCTATTTTTCAAAAGTCTGTTTTTATTTTCATGCCTTTTTATGTCCCGTTACTACAGTAGCCTAGATGGGACATTATGTTCATGCTGCTGTCTGTGACTCTGCAATAGACATGTTCTTGAACACAGTAAGTCTGGAACAATTCAAAGCAGAAACTCTGTACATATAAAGTAGATGGTCTGGTAGGAATTTGCATAAATGTGCATTTTAATGAGGGGACTGATTTCACAAAAACTACATGTCAACCTAACACATTGAAATGATTACCAGATAGATACCATTATGCAAAAAGACTATGTATGTTGGTAGGAAAATAATACAGACAGAATGCAGCAAAGTGCAGTACAACTCACGTTACCAGTAGGAATTCTGACTATTGACACATACATAGTGATGGCTGATCGAGGCTTTGTTGAAGCTTCCATACTTTATTCAAAAAATGGTTCATTACTCCAGGCTCCAATGACACAGTGCTCGAGCAGGACATCTGGTGGTCAATAAAATTAAGTGCAATCGAGACGTGTCATTTGTTGGTTCATGGATTCTTTGGGATTTGATTTGCCATGCACATTCCTGTTCGACTACACTACATGGCTGTATGGTTTCATGCTGACACTAAAGTATAAAATGAACATGAACTCATGTTGAAGACCATGTTTCTAATTTGGCACGTCTGATTGTAGTAGGCTATAGCTATATGCTTAGCCTGACATTTTGTGCAATGACTCATATCCTAAAACAAGTCTGAATAACCCATAGCTTAAAAGATGTTGAATAGTGGGTGTTCAGTAGGCTGGATGGCAAATGTGATCTCATTTTAAATGTTTAATTGATGAGCTAAAGTTCTGTTGGGAATCGAACCCATGCTATATTGTTGCAAGACTGCCGTTTTCACCATAAGTTCAAATCACATTACCTCCTGCTCATTTCATCTATTAGAGTAACATTAGCTACTACACTCCGTGAGCCTTCATCAACTTCCACCAATGGGCATGTTACAGCGCTTACATCAACTGTTTTCATTTGCTCTGAGTATCATGGTCTAGTAATGTTGTAGACTCTTTAGTACTGAATGTCAAACCAAATCTCTGTGACACAGTCTCTATTTGCTTTAAAGGCTCAGCTCAGCTCTTGCAAAGACCCGAGACAACCAAACCAGTGACAGGGTTTTCACAGACCGTCAGTCTAGCAGTACTACATAAACACCGACCAGGCATAACATTATGACCACACACTCCAGTCTAGAAGGTGGCGGTAATGCACTAAAGCAGTTCGCCAACCGCCATTAAACAACAGAAGAAGAAGAAAATAACAATGACCACTGACAGGTGAAGTGAATCACACTGATGAGCTCGTTACATCCACCTGTCAGTGGGTGGAGTATATAAGGCAGCAAGACAACAGACTCTGAAGGAGGACGGACGGCCACAGCTCGCTGGTGATGAAGGCTGTCTGTAGGTCTTGTGCTTTTAAATTTTGATGTGTAGCGTTCTTTGTGTATGCAGATGCCTAGCTATTACTCTGAGGTAAAGCAGTTAGCGAGGCGTGTAGTTTTAGCAAAACTCTGCTAGCAAGAAGCCTTTAGAGCTGAAGACAAACCAGGCGTGTGTCCTAATTAGCTCCATGTGTGCTTAGCCTTCAGGTATGCTAGTGTTTTGTTTTAGCATGTTCATTTTAACAACGAGATTAACTGTTAAAACTTGCTTTTGCCATGACTTAGCGGTAACTAGTCACCTATCCAGTTAGCTCTGTAGTCTGACTGCCAGCGTTATGGGAACGGTGTTGTATATCAATACATCTGGACTAGATTGATGTTAGCACCCTCTTGTTTTAAACACCAAGCAAGTTCACTAATGTTTAGAGGACACTGGTCTTGGACACAGATTTCCTTGTTGTAGTGGAGAAACCTTTTTAGCTAAGTGAGTTTTTCTGCCTGGTCTGTGTGAGATGGAGCCTCCGTTTAGATTGAAGTCCAGACAAACCATCAGCTGCCAGTCATTTAATGAACGGCCCGAAAAAGGTCATTCAAAATATCAGCAGGTTTTATTGACGGTGGAAGTAATGCCAGGATTTAATGACGTTTTTAGGATGCAGTGTATGGGGTGACTGTCTGTGATGTATGAAGGACGTCTTTGTTCTTTATGATTCTCACTTGAGGTGGCTTCATTAGCTTTTGTAGAGCCTTTTCATTATCATTACAGGCTTTCTCATCCATGTTTGCGTCCTACTAAATGTTGAATATGTACCTTGTGGTACAGGGAAAATGTACAGAGCTGCTAATATATTTCTGTAACATTTTGTTGAAAGTAATAGATCAAACTTGCATGACCTGCTTCACAAGTTGAGTAAATAAAATGGGAGTTAAAGTGATTGTTCCTTATAGACATGATGGCGATGAACCAGCAGAGGGAGGACATCGCCTTTTCTTGGAACTTGCCACCAGTAATTCGGAGACTATTTCAACATTTGGTGAGATCTCTTGTATTTTAAATGGCTGATGTGGACTTGAACTTTGCAGTGTCCACTTCCCAGGTACAAATGTGCCTGCTAAGTCATTTTATTGAAAATGAAGCAAAAGTCAAAGAAAACATGATTACAATTATAGAGCATATCGTACTTTAAAATCCAACTTTTTCCATTTCCCCCTTAGGCAATCTTGAACCAGATGCCCTTCCATGGCCAGATGTGCATAAAGACAGGAATTTCATTATTGAAATCAAATATTTACAAAGCTTTTTTTTTTCTCCAGGCTTTCCATCCCAGCTCAGCCAGCTGCTGAACTTTTGGGTAAGAGAGGGAAATCCCGACTGATGGGGTCATCAAAGCAGAGTACCTCACATTTTCTCCATATAGTTACATGACTAGTCCAAGCACATGCAGTAAGTGTTACTCTGCTTTGCCCAAAACTTCAGTGTTTTAATGGTACATTGTGTGTTCTTCAATAAAGCTATTACAACAGAAACTTTCTGGTTCTTCTTTTAATATCAAGGGTATCAGGCACTGGTTCTTCAGTGTAAAAACTAAGACCTGAACCAGTGTCATTAAAAAGGTAACTTGGTTTTGCTTTAATGTCAAAGCCAAGGCAGTGGTACAGTTCTTCACTGGATTCCAGCACAATCCACATCTGGGAAAGTGGTCTCTCTGAAACAAAAGACAACATTAACTCATGTCCAGATGTAAATCTTTAAATGACTGCAAAGCTGAGTTACTATAAAATTCAACACTGACCTCGTTATGTACACAGAAGCTATCAAAAAACAAGACCTACCACCTGGATGTAATGGTCAAACAGAACACAAAGTTCTGACTAAAGCAATACAGGCCTTGAACTTTTGGCTTAAGGCACAACAACAAAGCTTCATTATCCTACAGTGACTGAAACTGTTACACTACAGTTCATTCTGACCCTGTGTACAAACGTGGTGGATACAAATGCAGAGTGAAAGCACTTATAGAGACGCTAATATGCACAGCTGTCTTAAAACACCTCATATTAAACTAGGAAGGTTGTTAGTGGAAAAGATGGGTCAGATTGGAACAAAGAATGAAATGTTATATACAATTACACTGTGCTCCATGTTAGTTTTGAATCAGAACCTGTGACAACAGAGTTAACTCAATCAGCCAATTCCACCAAACACGTTTATTCACAGTGAATTTAAGAAATTCTGTTTGCCATAAACATTACAGATAGAAGACAGTTTTTACTAAAGCAATACAGGCTCTGATCCTTTGATTTAAGGCACAACAACAAAGCTTCATTATCATACAGTAATGAACCTGTTACACTACAGTTCATTCTGACCCTGTGTACAAACGTGGTCGACACAAATGCAGAGTGAAAGTACTTATAAAGACACTAATATGCACACCTTTCAGCTGTCTTAGAACACCATATATCAAACTAGGGAAGTTTGTCAGGGGAAAAAAAGGGTCATTGTAACAAAGAATGAAATGTTGCATGCAGTTACATTGTGCTCCATGTTAGTTTTGAGAATTTTCATTACAATTTATATCAAAAGTTTCTCAAACACTTCTGAAATTAGATTGTCAGGAAAAAAGAGCTGAGAAATTACAGTCTGACCTGAACCTATCAGTACTAGTATAGTACTCTCACTTGAACTACAACTTTAGAATGTTTTTCACCTCATCAACTTGATTTTGATGTCCCTATGTAGGAGTGACAAGGGCCCAGAACACTGTCGGTCCTCCTCGTATATCACGCCCGAAACTATTTAAGCTGTGCGAGTCCCATATTCTAGTCTGTGTGTTCTGTGGCCTATTGAAAGATACATGGGGTGAGTTAGTCCTATAATGTTTGTCCTACTTATAACAATTACTCTTATCACAGAAACCTGTACAAACTAACAGTGACTATTATTTTTGGTAATTTAGGTACATTTCCCTGCTAATGCCTTTACACTATTATTTAAGCAACATTTTGAATGTAGCACTCTTACCTGTAACAGGACATCTCGGTAAAAAGACGCCGACCGGTTCAGACCTCACCTGGTCTTCATCAGGGCGGAAACATACAGGTGCAAACAATTTGTTAGGTTTCCGTGCTGATGAAGACTTGGTGAGGTCCAAACCGGCCTGCGTTTTTTACTGAGCTGCACGATTAATATCAAAGATAAAAGACCTTTACATTAATGGAGCATGTAAAACCAGAGTACGGGACGGCTAACGTTGCCCCTGAAATTTTTCTTGCCAGCTACGTTTGCTAACATCCTACATTAGCATTCGGCTAACGCTAGATAAAATATCCCACCTGGAATAGAAAACATACATTTGGACAACTGTGTTAACATCGAAGCACCTGCGCGCTGCCTACATACAGAACGCAATACAATAAAATGTTTCCTGTGATTTTCTAAGGCGACCCACCTGAGTAGAACAGCTCGTCCATCTTGAATCTCCACTGCAAACCAAACTTACAGATCAGCCACCGGAAACTAATTTGAAGAACCCAGCTACGACCTGACTGGACAATTTCACTCTGCTCTGTGATTGGACTGTTACTGTCCAATCAGATTCAGGTGTGATTCATACTAAACCTCAGTACTCCTAAATAACCTTCTTGCTGTAAGGCGACAGTGTTAACCGCCCCATTTATAAAGGTTTATCACAAACTAAATAACTTTAGACAACATAGAAGAAACCTAGGTTCAATGGCATCAAAGACTTTGTAAATAAACTTCTATATACAGTGAGTTTGCATAGTCCAACAGATCTAAAATAAGGCTGACAGCGATAACCCAGTAATGGGTCACACTTGTAAAGATTGGTGTAATGCTGTGTGCCACCACTAAAGGGCAGCCTTACTGTGTGCTGAGGAGAAAAAGAAAAGTTACAATACGTTCTAGGCTTTTAGGCAAAACTGTGGCTTATTCCTACTATTTATCCATCCATTTTCCATACCGCTTAGTCCCAAACGGGGTCACGGGGTCCTACTGTTTATTTTTTTTAACTACTAATATTTAGTATGAAGAAAATGGAGTGTCAAATAAATTCTGTACAGAGATAAATGTAAGAATTTAGTTTTCAGCTGCTTTGGCAAGTCAAGCTAGAGATGCTGAATCTTCAGCTTGTGGTGTATAATCATCAGTTTTCAATGCAGCTTATCACACATTGTTGAATGTAGTTCACAGCTGCTTGTCACTTCTCAAAGTTTCAATACCTAGGGCGGTAGTGGGTTTTTCCACATAGGTACCACAGATACTTAATATGGACACAGCAGACCTGAGAGCGAAACAACAGGCCTCGAGCTCAGGAGGGAAGTAATGTTAAAAGTAGTCAGCATGATTATTTTTGTTTCCTTATCTTACCCAGTATTTGCCAGTTTTTACAGCCAGTTGAATAAACTAAGTCTCAGTGAGAAATGATATAAAAACAAACAATTGTCTATCATGTGTCTGTCTTACTTTGACATACAACTACCTTGACTTAGGCAAAAACACCAAGGTCATAGCATAAGGGGGCTCTTTAGACACTTTCAGTGTTTTGTTAAGTGAAGGGCTTTTGCTGCCTTATGGAGTGTTGTGCAGGAATTATGTGAGAGAAAACTACTCAGGGGTAGATTCATAGTGTAATTACCAAAATTATGCCTAAACTGGTAGAGGTGGGTCTAACAGCTTCTGGCACAAGTCCTACTGAGCAAATGTCTTTTTTTAAACTGAAGAGGGACATGAAAAGAGACTTCTAATCTGCCACTGACAGTATTTTATTTTAAAAACATTGCAAGTTCAACTACATTTATACATGATGGTCATATGTACAGTATATTATACTGAACAAAAAGCAGATCATTAATGAGAGTATTGGGATGGGAGATGATCATACTGATTGGTGAAAGGCACAAGGACTGGGGATGAAGAGCTTTGTGTGATTATAGCCACATCACGTAAACTTTAAAGCTTCTCGAGATCCACCAGTGACAGGCAGCGAAAAAAGTTCCACACTAAAATCTCCACTCAAGTCTTCAGTGTCACGTTTCTTGACAAAGCAGCTCATGAAATGTCTGAGTATACAGACTGCTGGACTCCTTTAACCTGGCTGAATCCAAATGACTCTTTCTCCACACTTTTTGGGAGACATGTCAGCTTCTGACATGTTTAAAGGGGAAGCATTTTCTAAACAGTGAAGCTGTTTAGGCACATCTTTTTTTAATCTGCAGAGATGATTCAATATTTACAATTTGATATGACAAGAGGACTAGAATTTGTATAACTTGAATTTCACTAGCATTAAGTGCCAATGAAATGCCTTCAAATGTGCTTTACATTGTTACCAAGTTATACTTGGTCATATTTTAAAGAAAACATGTTTGTAAAGTTTACAGCATTACACAAATAGTTTAATTATTACTGTGCACTCTACAGTAAAATACTTTACTAGAAAAAAAAGCTATTAACAGTACAGTTACAACTCCAGACAGCTGGGGTAAAAGCATTTGAAACTACACAAATTAGAGACCAACTTTGAGTGGTCTTTCAGAAAATTCATCTGACTGCTTATCCTGACAAGGGTTGTAGGGGGTGGGGTGGGAGCCAATCCCAGCTGACATCAGGTAAGAGATGGGGTATATCCTGGACAGACTGCCAGCCTATCACAGGGCTGACATTAAGCGAGACAACCGCACACACTCCTAAGGGCAATTTAGAGTGGCCAATCAATCCAAGCTGCATGTCTTTGGACTGTGGGAGGAAGCCGGAAAGAACAAACTCAGTACAGAAAGGCACTGGGTCAGCCGGGGCTCAAATTGATACCTTGTTGTGAGGTGACAATACTAACCACTGCACCACAATTTAATCATTTGCTGAAACAAGACATTTTCTCTCCTCCCCACACAAAAAAAAAACAACAACAAAAAAAACAATGTAGAAACAAAAAGAAGGATCTGCACTCTAAACTGTACACATGATTAAAATACATTAACATCTAAAAGCCATGAATAGATTATTTTTGCGCTAAATATTTAAATATTAAACAGTCCCATCATAAAAGGTAAACCAAAGTACAAAACAATAAAACTGATGGGATCTCAGAAGACAAAGCTGCCAAGAACAAGGTTCAACTGAAACTAAACTAGTAGTGATGAAAGATGGGCCCCTTTCAGAAACAGACCCCCAGCTCCCAGATACAGAGGTGGACAGTTACAAACAATTCACTGTGCACAAACCACAGTTTTAAAACATCTTATTCCCTGACCCATCAGATAATTAACGAAGTTTCTACGTGTAAATCTACAAACCTCCCGAGACCTGTAGAAATGTCTGGGTGCGGCTCCAAGCATTTCAGCCTGGACAGGTGCAGGTACATAAACGAAATTGGCAGAGATACATGAATAATTTAAAATTTATACAGATCTTCCCATGTTGTTTGGGAATAAGTAATAATGGGGTTGACACTTCAGTTAATCCCAGAAGGTATAAAAGAGAGGAGTATGTGGCCCTTACATTCAATAAAAGCATCAAAATCATTTTAGCTACCTGGTTTTTGTTGAAATAGAGGTCACAACAGTCTATATGCAAGATAAAAACATAACATGGATAATTAATGATAAACAATTCATCGCACACCATTTAAATGGTGCCGTGTACACCTTCTGTATAGCTGTTCTCTGGGAGCAGGGGGGACAAGGGCCATAGTGTGTTCAAAACAAATCCATTCTGTAAATCATGAACTTTAACCTCAAACACTGAACCGCACAGGGTAAACAACGTCACCCTTGACCACTTGCTGGTGACCTAACTGCACCAGGGCCCTGACTGGCACTGTAACCCACGCAGCTTCGGTGCTGCTCCATTGTTATTCCAATAAATAAGACATGTCAACTCTATTGAAAGTGATTCATAACAATTCAATTCCATCTGTGAGCCTTTGTGGTGGTTTCTACTTTTTAAAATGGTTTAAGTCACTGACACAAGGTCTTTGGGTTATTAACTCACCAGCGCAATTCATAAATTTTTGTCACATACATACAATTTTTCATCGATTATGGCTCCACAGGCCACAGTGCACTACTAATGGAAAGGAAGCAAAGAAGTGACATTTTTCAAGTTAACGGCTTCAAATAATGAAAAACAGAACTGAGGAGTACCGTGGTACTCTGTTAGTCATTCAAAGCATATGTTACAGGCAGGTAAAGATATCCAGAGGGCGCGTGCAGACACGCAGATGAAAACAGAGTGTCTCTGTCACAGTGTCTAGCCATCAAGTTAGTCAGCCTCCAAGTCAGGGGTAAGATTTGTGTGGCATTTTCTCACACCTCCTCTTAAACGCAGGACTGTGTTCCAGGCCCCCTACACTGCAGTGTTTGTCTCTCACTTTACCCAGACTGCCAAAACAAGTGTAGCTGCTCTGCAACACCGCCCAGGTCCACATCAGTCTTTTATCAGGGGCTGCTTGCTTCTACGTCACTGCCATTAGCAGCAGTGTAAATTGGGCACTTGCTCTCTGGTGCAGACTTGTATTTGCCTGGGGATGACCTTTTGGCAGTTTCACTGCTGTTCCTAATACCATAGATGAAGTAGATGGCAAAACCTGGAGGAGAGAGGCAATAGGAAGTTATGAAACAGTTCTATGAATATGCAGCAGCAGAAATGAAACCAGGATGTAAACATACCAACAAACATCCAGACGGTGAAGCGGCACCATGTACTCCAGTCCAGTTGCATCATGAGGTAGATGTTGACAAAAACACTGAACAGGGGCAGCCAGGGCAGTAAAGGGACCTTGAGAAGACAGAGACAAAGTCAGCAAAACTATACTTTAAAGTTGACCTGGTTCTGCTCCAGTGGGTATCAACCATTCAGCTGTCTCCAAATCACTAGCATAAGGGTGTAGTTAATCCAAGACAAAGCACTTGAAAGACAGACAAAAGGCCACATTCTCAGGGTTTGGCACTTACCTTGAAGGTGAGGGCCTCTTTGCTCTGAGGCTGCCTCCAGATGATGATGAAACAGATGCCACAAAGCAGAGTCAAAATTACACAGGCTACCACAATGACTGCACATCCAGCCAGCAGCTCTGTCAGACAGTTGGCCAGGATTATGCACAGTACCGTCATGAAAACCGCTGCATAAAGAGGAGCAGGACAAAGTCAGTTGCAATCTTGGTAGTAATATGCACATGGAAATACAGTGTTTGTCTTATTCTCTAAAAACACCACACACTCAGCTGAGAGAAGTAAACCACAAGCTCCAGCCTTCTACATGGCATACTTACAAATAATGGCAGTGGTAGCGTAGACGATGTTCCCAGAAATCTGTGTTGGGCTGTCTTGACTTGGACAGAAGAGCAGCTTGGCAGTGAAAGTCTTCCTTGTCGCCATACTGTACTCGTCACTGCTCTCCCCCCCATTTACAGAGACCTTCCTTTCCATCAGCTCTGCCTGCTCCTCTGGCTGGCTGGACAAACTCAAGGTGCCTGGCTGATACCTGTGGAGCGATGGAAGTGTGTCAGAACAATTAAAGTAAGGGATTATTTTCAGAGGTATACTGGGGGGATAAAAAACATATAGCTATAAATTTTGGATGTTTACAAAGAGGGCTCTCATAAATTTACCAACATCCCGCTAAACACAAGTCCAAAGCAAACATGAGAATGAGATCAGCCATCTGAGAGCTCCTGTGACCACTGTGTTTTGGCTGTACTCAGATTATGACTTAACTCTGCGAGCGGAGAATAAAGGCGCTTACCTGAGAATGAGGACACAGATGGCCACTAAAGAATATGCCAACAGAGTTCCAATAGACATAAGATCAACCAGCGCTGCCAAGTCGAACAGGAGGGCCATCAGAGCTGTAAGAAGAGGTAAAAACCGAGTGTTATAGAAGTTATACAGTAGCCATGTCTAAGGGCATGTTCAGACTGCGTTTCAAAAGTGTGAAAAATGCAGCCTTCCCCATTCATTTCAATGAAGGACTGCATTCACCACAGCAGGCTCCGGCAAAACAAAACAACCCCGTACAGTGAAAAAGTTTGATCTGGTTCTACTTTTACCACACCAGATGGTGAGATCATCTGGCAAAGGCACTGCGTTGACCAATCACATACAGGGGACAATTGGAATGTCGACGCCCACAGGAAGAAAACCTTTGTTTACCTTGTTAGCATAAGCATTCGTTGCTATTCAGTGTGGAATCTGTGTCACCAAAAAGAAAAAGAAAAAAAAACACCACACACACCTTGAGAAATTGACCAATAAAGACAATGAGCTTACCTGCAACAATGCCAGAAACAACAGTAGCCAGCAGAGGAGTCTTTGTACGAGCATTCATCCTGGACAGGAAACGGAACAGCAGCCCGTCTTCTGCCATGGCGTAGATAATTCGAGGCATGGGAAACATAGAGCCTAGGAGACTGAGAGACAATAAACAGTAATCAAAATAAAATAGGGCTTTACGGCGTCATGTCAAGGAACACATCTCGACAAGCAAACAATTCTTTCCTTCCCTACCTGGTGGACAGAGCGCAGAGAGAGCCCACAGCGACAATGTATCTGGCAGGATCCCAGCCGACGTAGCTGAAGGCCTGAGGCAGAGGGCTCTCGGTGTTCAGCTCATAGTACGGCATCATCAGGGTGAGAGCAGCAGACACACCGAAGTAAGCAACAAAGCAGATCAGCAGTGAGGCCACAATGCCAATAGGTATAGAACGCATGGGGTTCTTTGCTTCTTCACCTGAAGATTAAACAAAAAGGATCAGATATAAAGTGGTCACATGAGACGAGGGGATTTTGTGCTTCTTTTTCCAAAATGATAAACAACAAATGCATTACAGCCTTCACAGAACACAAGTCTTGAGACAGAAGGTGACATTTCTCCCATTAAATTACATAACAGGCAACAGGTGTTGCATCAGTTCAGCTTCGCTCAAATATGTCATGGAAGTATGTCACATGTACTTAATATACTTGTATTACTGAAAGTATAAGGGTACTGAGTCAACAAAAACAAATTCCCATATCAGAGAAAAAGTCTAACCTGCATTCTCAGTAAGCAGTCAAAAGAAACCTAGTAAAATAACACTCTGAGTAAACAAAAGCCCTGACTGACTTGACAGTATGACTGAAGAGCCATGCTCCCAGCCCCCCAAAGAAATAATGGAGGGCTTATACAGTAATGATGATCTACATGTTTTTGTTTATACCAACTAAGAAAGAGTGAGGAGCAACTTCAAATATTTGGGTAAGAATTTTAGAATTTGTTAACTGGTTATCAAGCAAGTTGCGATCCCTTTCTCTACATAGTTTATCTGGAAATTAAAATCACATACTTGTTGTGGCAATGCAGTCAAAGCCCACAAAGGCATAGAAGCAGGTGGCGGCACCAGACAGGACTCCAGCGAGGCCAAACGGAGCAAAACCACCCACACCAAACTCCTCAGCTCTGAATGACAGAACAAGAGATATGGTATTTGGTTGGCAGTTAAAAAATGACAGATTAAATTGATTGAAAAGTTTATGTGCTGACAGGCAACTGTTAAACGCAGTACTGACTGCTTTAGCGCACTGTCGTTGGTGCTGTTTTTGTAGCTGATGTAGTCTTCCACTGTCAGGTTCCAGTTGTGTTTGTTCCCCTTTACAAAGCCAGAGATGATAACAAAGCCCAGAACCACCAGGTTTATGCCTGTGAAGATCTTATTCACCAGTGCTGACTCACTCACACCAAAGGCCAGAAGTCCTGAGGGCAGAAAGAGAAAATTCATTTTTCAGCACCAATAACATCCTGCTAGGTGGGTGGATGCGCTCCTGCTTCACTTCCAACATATCATCCGTCAGCTACACCAATCTATCAATTATTTTTCTAACACTGCTACTGGCATGACACACTAGCTGCAACACTAGTGTGAGAACTGTTCGGGCCGTTATGTAACATTTTTAATGCAATGCTAACAGCCAGTCCTGCATGGACTGCAATAATTGAACTTGATGGCCCGATTTTAAATAAGATAGCATTTGATTCAGGCGGTTTCAGAGGGTTGCTTTTAAAACTACTCCACTCAATCCAATTAGTGGTTCTCAGCCTTTTTGGTTTATGACCCATCAAAGTGAAGCAATGTCTATTTAAAAACCCTTTGTCATGGGTTGCATTTGTTGAGGGGTTGGGAGTAATTAAACCAAAGATGTGTGTTTAATATACACTTTTAGAAGTAAAACTCTGCAGTATTTCTCATCATATTTATCCTCTTGTAATCTCTCATGTGTATCACGCAACCCTGTGAGCCATTGAGAACAATGACAGAGAATATGCAGAGCAAACTCACCCGTGAGCAGGAGGACCAGGATGAGCGCAAACAGGTCAGGGTATTCTGCCAGCACACCACCTGGCACTTTCATTTCCATGAAGGCTTTAAAGAAGCCAGAGATCTTTTGCTCAACCAGGTTGTCAAAAGTTGAGCTCCACGCCCTGGCCACACTGGCTGTACCTAAAGGAAAGGACAGAAACTGACAAGTCAGTGTGGTGGCTTTCTATTCATCTTCATGTTCCTACTGGGGATTTAGGCATGGGCAAACATTTATTAATGTTGCTGCTACATGAAAAGAAAACAACAAAGTACTACAGCTCTACAAACTTTAGAAATCTCACCTATCACATAGGACAGGATGAGGTTCCAGCCTGTGATGAAGGCCCAGAGTTCTCCAACTGTCACATAGCTGTAAAGGTACGCAGAGCCTGTCCTGGGCACGCGGGCACCAAATTCAGCATAGCACAGGCCCGCCAACATGGAAGACAGGGCAGCGATGAGGAAGCAGAGGACAATAGCGGGTCCTGCCTTCTCTCGAGCGACCTCGCCAGCAAGGACATAAACACCAGCGCCAAGTGTAGAACCAACTCCCAAGGCAATTAGGTCCAGGACGGATAGGCAGCGGGCAAATCGGGTCTCTTCACTAGAACAGTCTAATGCCCGACGGCGTAGCAGCATTTTGCCAAAGCTGGACAGCTTGTTGGCCATGTTTGCTGTGATTGTGTGTGGGCGCTGAACCAGGCTGTGTGTTTTAAATTCTTCTAGTGTGGGTGTGTGACTGACACAGTTTACACAGAACACGTGTACAGAGTGGACAGAGCAGAAGTACTTCAGTCAGATGAGCAGGTAAACCAAGCACCTGTTTATTATTGGTCCTTTAGTGTAAATGTGTGTACAACTTTCATTCCAAAGAAGAGACCAGAAAACGGCAGGTTTGTGGTTACAGTATTTTGTAGCAGCAGATTAAAACCTGTGAAGAAACAAGAAAACAAGGGCTCAAAACTGGGCACTAATTCAGTAACTGCCAAAGGTTACATTTCTTACAGCTCTGTTGTTGGCACTGTGCAGTGGGATTACTCCACTTACTTGCAACAGTGAAAATTATAAAACCAAGCAATAGTTAAAAATACTCATTTGTCAGCTTTACTCTTGCACGTGTTCTCTCCCACCAAGGCTATACAAATAAACTTGAGGACATGATTCGGGCAGGTAGCATCGAAGACGCCTGAAACTTTCTCAGAATATTCTTCTCTTCAGCAAAACCCCAATCAGTCAGCAGGTTTAATCAGAGAATCCGTATAAATACCAGTTATGCAATTTCCAGGAATTCATACCTCAGCCTCTTACAGCTTAGTAGCACATCATGAGATGCAGTGGGGCAGAGAGACACCAGGAAGACAAAAGAAAGCCTAACATTATTATTCTTCTAGCCTTGAATCTAATCTTAATTTTGCCATAACAAATAAACCTGCTATAGTACACACTTTTATAAAAACAAGTGAAAATCTAATTCCTCACCACTGCCTTGCTGTGAGAAAGGGCACTCTACTACTTGTGTTATGTTTTTTCAGGAGCTAAATTCTGACAGAGAGAAGCCTGAGAAAGCCAGAAGCTGTGAAGGCATGATATCTTCTGCAAGCTAATGTCAACAAGAGGCCAGCATGAACCAGCAGCGTGATAAGGTGTGCCAGCTGTGCTGGTGGAAGGCTGATATACAGGTAAAATACACTATCTGTAAAAACTGACCCAGCCTTATACGTAAAGCTACAAGAAAACGTCAAAAAACATTTCTTTAAGTGGATTTATATGTAAACGTGCATTTTGCCTATTCCAAGAACAAATGTTGCCATTTAAGTTATTAATTATTGTCCCATGTGTCATCAATAATTTGAAGGTACAAGTTCAGAGAACAGCACACAGAACGAACCATCCTCAAGGACAACAGAGATATGATTTATGTCTGTAGTAATGAACTTGGCATATTAGGAAAAAATGATTGATAATGATTACATTCATTTCTGCAAAAAATGTGGGTTGGTTCCAGTAACACATTTTAAACAATGGACTCTAGATATTTTTACTACATTGCTTGGAGCCATTTAGCTTATATGCAAATTTTTAAATATTTTAGTTGCATAACATTTTGTTTTTGTTGTACTGTGCTTAAACAGGTTAGAGTGGTGGCTTTTCTCCACCTTAATTAAATGCCAAACCAGTTATGATGCAATGTGATCTGTCCTGCAGCTGGTCCAGCTGAGCTTACCAGACAATGCAGCACATTATATGTAAATATAATTTTATAAGCAGTAACTTCCCAGTGTTTATTCTGACAAGTTAAAATGTCACTATGTTAACCTGATTTCATACCTTTTGGAGCCACAGTATAACGCTGGGACCAAAGCACATTGAGTGTGTGTGAGTGTCTGTCAGCGCCAAGCCAATATTTGAATTGGATAAAATGCCTATTTTTTTGTGTTATCACTGGTAAATTCACTAAAGCAGCTGTATGAATTGAAAGCGGGGGCGGCTGTGGCTCAGGAGGTAGAGCGGGTCGTTTCCTAACCGGAGGATTAGCGGTTCGATTCCCAGCTTGTCCAGTCAACATGTCGAGGTGTCCTTGAGCAAGACACTGAACCCCCAGTTGCTCCCGGTGATGTCACCAGTGTGTGAATGCGTGAGTGCTTGGGAGTGCGAATGGATGAATGGCCGAATAATGTGAAAGCGCTTTGAGTGTGCTGTAAAAGCATAGAAAGGCGCTATACAAGTATAAGACCATTTACCAAATGTGAAGTAATGATTATTGATTGCCAAGTAGTCATTAAACATTGCAACTCTGCCTACACTTACATGTGTGAAATGTATTACTTCAAAGCCTTGCTTCTAAAGTCAAGGGTGATACAAGCTTATCTGCAAATACTACACACCCTTTTATAACTACTACATCCATAATGGTTATGATCGATCATTAACAGCTAGACAAAATGGACAATGATTAACTCAAGTGTACTGAAAGGGGGAAAGAAGACAGCTTTTTAGTTATCAATAGATTAAACTCAGTTCAGTCATGGTACTGAGAAAACTTGGTGTCCTTCTTCAGTAGGAAGGATCAACTTTGCAACTTTTCCAACAAGAAGGACTGACAGCAGGACCAAATGCAATACTGCACCATATCTGAGGCTATTAATGCAATGACACCAGACTCCTCTGAGTGAATGCTGAGAAGGAAGACATCTGCCAGGACTGTGACTGTCTACCAGGATCAGAGGTTGGGTTAAAATGACTTTTCACACTCGCTGAATATACTGGAACTGAGAACGCCTTCTGCAAGGGACAGTATTTTTTGTTGTGCTGTCATGTTTTGGTCTAATCTTGTGTACAACCCAAGTTAAAGTACTGCTACAACATGCAACATACCCTTTTCACTTTAGGAACTTAATGAACTGTTGTGGTTTTCACACTTTGGGGACAAGTTCCAAGAATAATATTTTATCTCTGCTCAGGAGGTTGACGCCTACTCAAGTGCAGGTGCTTTTGGGCAGTGATGATAAGATAGAGCAGGAAGCAGGTGCAAAAAAAAAAAAAAAGAAAAAGAAAGGGGTAGCGTGATTTTACAGCTTTAAGGAAAACTATATACAAAATTATGAAAAAAGACAATCGAAAACGTAGCAGCAATCCCTCAGCCATGCTAATCCAGCTGGGGCCTGGTTGATACTTGGATGGGGGCCCCCATGTGGCTACACCAAGTCACTGGGGGCACACAAGCACTCTGTGCCAGGGCAAAATGCAGGGCACACAGCAGGTGGACACCTGCTTGTATAGCTGAAGAATCCTTGTTTGTAAAATACACATTAAAATGCCAAGAAGCATCTAGTGCCACAAATTATCAGGTCAGTATGTTACTCAATAAAATGTCTCGGCTATTGATCTTGTTATCGTGCAGTTTTGGCCTGTCCTTTCTCATTGCACAGGATACACAATGTTGCAGTACAATAACAATATTCTAAAAACACCATAACCTCTTCAAAGCACTTGTAGCCTTACTATTTCAAAAGAGAATATCCTGCCTAATACAGTAAAGCATTGAGAGAAAAAGACAAACACTGTCAAACAATGAAATAAAAACACACAGAGCACCAGACCACCGCAATAATAAACACTCAGCCTTCTGAAGACTGATGGGAAACTGGTACATGGTGGAACTTGTGTGACATTTCAGAAGCATTCCACACACCAGGAACAGAGATCTGAGAGTGCTGGTTGTGACAATAAACAGCACTGCCAAAGTACTGTGCCCAGCTGGCTGTGATCTCCTCAGGGTTTCACCCAGCACCACTTCACTAAGTGGGACAAAAGCACTCAACTGAAACTGCATGAACTGTAAAGATGTAAAAACACCCAGAGGACTCAACACTGGGACAATTACATTTTTAACTCAAGATAAATATTAATTTGGTGGGGAATGTTCTTGGATTTTCCACTCAAAATCCAAGTTTTCTTTTGTTGTGGCACAGTTCCCACAGTGCAGGCTTGCACTGGTCTCATTAAAGTGATGCTAGAGCCACTTTAAATCTTTTCCTTGTGGTTTTCATGAGGGTGCCCGTTTCTCTAAGGGAGCAGGTTCATGCCAGCTTGCATGAAGGTGCGGCTCACAGATATGCCATATCCAAACTCCACTGCGTAATAGCAAACATACACACCTGAAAAGACTACTGTGCTTCTTGCTGCCACCTTGCTCCTATTGTTTCTTATATGGCAGCGTTCTTATATGGTAGTGTTCCTGTTATTAACATGAATACACAAGAAGCAAATATTAAGTGTGAACCGAGTTGACTTGTGCTTCTCCAACTTCACTTTCTTCAGCAATAACACAACCAGAGCATATTTTATTATACCTTAAACGGGACTAACTAAAGGGCTCTTTAACTTGGAGTACTAGAACAGCCATCTCGAGCGACTCTGGTTACAACAAGCTTCAGGAATAATGATCCTATTACTCAACTTAGCGCTGCTGCCATGGACTCTAAGAGGATTACCTGAAGTAACAAACATGCTAACCTCATTATACTGTAGCTCATGGCGGTTCCACATTGCGACTATATAAACAACACATGGTTTTGTTTTGACCTCTACTGTTGTCAACCATGGAGCTCTCTCATTATATGACCCGACCGGTAACATCCTCTCTGCTATGACAGTGGCACTGTTAAATGTGTAATTATCTATCATATAACCTGATATCAGTCTCAAATATACTGAGCTACAAAGGACTGTCCACAATTCAAATATTTTCCCATACAGTCAAATGTTAATTCGGCCCTATACAAAAGGACTTTGTTGCTGTTCTTGTCAAAAGGTTCATGGAAAAATCGTTTCAAAGTTAGGTAAAAGTGCTGCCATCTACACACACGCAACAATAATCCTAGTGATAACACAAGTGTATCATCATTTGTGGAACAAGGAACTGAAAAAGAAAATCATTTTCATTACCCTGCATGGGCCCAAACATCCACTGCACAACCCAGGAATACACACTTTATCATGACCAGCAGTACACAATCAGTGAACAATTCCTCAGGCACCACAAATACACAGTGGTTTTCCAGGTGTTTGAAGTGCAGTATGTTTCTGAGCCAGGAATACATGCTTATACGTGCAGTTTCACATAAAGCCTGTGTGTGCGAATGAACTAGTGAGGCTGAACTGTTACCTGGCTAATGTCTAGGCAGGTAGTGCCCCTGCCAAAAACTGTGCTCGCTCTGAAATGCGAGAGTGCAGTCAGTTGGACGTGTATATGTGCCAAATTAAGGTTAATAAGGATCACATGACACAGGCAAGAAAAGATGAGGTCACATAAGCAGAAGAACTTAGGGATCCATGCAACTTTTCTTGGGATTTAAGTATACAATTAGAAACCAGGTTGCCACACAGCTTCTCAGAAAAACTGATTCACAATAAAAACTAAAATCTCAGCATTTAAAAATGCAGACAGACACACATATGTGTGTCACAGTTAGAATCATGAATTCATGGCTGCTGATGTCAAAATATAGCTAGTGCACATCAGATGCAGACTGGTGCACACCCTTCCTGTTTTGACACACAATTTCTGGTAACTTTTAGACTAGAAATAACCTGTTAGTCACATCCAACTATAACTTGTCAGCAACCCCAAGAAGGAGTGACTACAGCTCAATGAGTTATCACATCCAACAATTTCTTCTTGTGCATTAATCGTGTTCATACTCTTACTCATACTGAGTAAACTCTGTCCTAGATGTTGTAAATTTCTCAGAGAACTTTTATTCCAAAATAAGGGCTGAATATGTAGCACAACAAGCTAGCAAAGCATAATAAAGAGAACTGCATTTGCAAGTACGTGCAGTGGTCTAAGTGGAGTGGTTGCCTCTACTGTAGAGTTAAAAATTCTTGTGATGATTACACTGTGGAGCAGGTTCTACTACAGCACCCAAATTTCTGAAAATGATCCTGCAACATGCAATCTAGTGTAACAGGATAATGCCTGATTTGTTTTAGCCCAGCAGTTTGTGGACAACAATAGAGTGCTTATGAAAGTGGGGAATAGACAAAATTTTGTTAGCTGTTTTGGTCTTATAATGAGATTTGTTGACCGTAATACAAATCCAGCAAAATCACCAGCCTTATCAGCCTTTGAGTACATCTTTGAACTTCAGCTTTGTTTTAAACAAATTTTTATCTCAGTGATGTAAATGGGGTAGACAAAATATCAGAAATCCCTCAGTATACTTAGCCCTGAAATGAATGATTATTGTTATTACTGATTAATCTGCCGTTTATCGTTTGACCATAAAATTTGAAAGTCAAGCAATCATTTCCCACACAATTTACCTAATTCTGTTTGTGTCTGCAAGCATCCCCAAGCTATCTGGATGACTCCTCCATATAATGTGTTCAAATGTTGAAAATGTACAGTAAATGCCCTGTGAAATCTGAGGCTGATGCTACTGCCCGGCTTGGCAATAATATAGACGAAGCTACAGCAATGACAAGCTACCATAGGCAGACAAAACTTGACACATTCAGCCTCTCATTTGCTGGCCCGAGCCAAGGTTTATAAAAACTAAACTAAAGTGGGTTGCTTACTATTGCAACAACCTCTACTCCATCCTGTCAACGCGTGTAGGTTTGAAGCACACGACCACACTAGTTTTACTACATTTTCACTATGGAGTGGTTTCTGATGCAACTCGGCACGGTGACACCCTCAGCCTGCATACCACTGACCAGCACCCGGAAACAGACTCACTTCGACTGCATTTGCCAATGCTCTTAATAAAGGCAAGGCGTAGGCAAGTTGAATTAAAAATGTCCTTACATCGAAGCGGTGTCGAACAGACTAGACGACGATCAGGTGTTTATCTATGATCCATCAAGGGCTAAAACACAAGCTAGCTACGTGGCTCTCGTTCGGCGTCGCGTGTGCCAACATCGGAAACATCGTAATTACCAACTGCACATAAACAAAGTGACATGATAAAACGTTAAATATGGTTCTGACAGCAGTATTTTCTGGTGCTTGTCTTATGCACAATATTAGCAGCCGGACACAATTTATTTTGCTTTAGTGCATGAAATGTTTAAGGATGATTCATTTGATTGTTAGAAATTCTGGCCTTTTATGGGAGTCTTTGAAAGCAGCACATGGTCATCCCACGCCTTAGTATCACATTCTAGTTGTGATAACCGGCTAGGACAACAATAAATAAAAACCTCAAGAGATAACACGGAAAAATATAGAGTAGTGGAAACTGTTCAAACGTTTTCCAGTTTTGGTCACCTCTCATTAGGTTAGCGCTGCTAAGTTGGCTCCCCGCTCATATGCCGCCGTAATAAACAAATAATTATAGCGAATAGACTCAAAATGTGTGTAAAATACTCCTGTTTGGAACACCTTCATTTTATCCTTTGGCATATAGCACTATTCAAAGACAAGACACGTTATGTTCTTTTCAAAATTATTGCGCTCAAAGACTGATAACACATGCGAGTTATTGCATCAGTCCACTTTTACGACTCGGTAAAGAGGCGGTACAATAGAGAAAATACATCTAAAACACGATTTATCGTACAGAAAATGTTTTATTTGATAAATGAAAAATAAATTTCATTACCTTTACTATCTTCTGGTTGATAAACGTAAAAGGACGCGGTCTCTACTACAACATCCCGCCGGTCTTGTGTGTGGTTTTGCCTTTATATTACGTGAGGGGCGGGACGTGTGTAAAAGAACTGACGCAACTTAATGGTGGAGTTTCCATCCATGAATGGAAGAATAAGATTCTTTGGGCTTCTCATAAGGCTGCAGTACACTACAATAATCAATATAGTTGAAGTGAGCTTCAACAACTATCAAGACAGCCAAACGATAACTAAATATAAGCGTTTAGGAGACACAAGGTGAACAAGCTCGTGAGTCAACCTGTGTCATTTGTATGCGCGTGCTTTTCCGTAGTAGTAATGCCGGTATTCTAAGAATTCCGGAATTGATGAAACTTCTTGGATGACGATTAAACACCTCCGACCTAGAAATCTAGTCCAGTTTTCATCTTACTATGACCCGGATGACTGAGAATCTGCACGTACGATATACATTAATGTGAAATTTCACATTAATGTATATCGTACGTGCAGATTCTCAGTCCAGGTCATAGTAAACTGAAAAAACTTGAGACGTGAAACGCCTTCGACCTAAAAACCTAGTCCAGTTGATTTTTTTTTTTTCAGATTAATGTATTGTAAGTATTGAGGTTGTTTACTTAAGTAAAAGTAGCAATACCACAGTGTAAAAATGCTCAGTTATAAGTTAAAGTCCTACATACAAAATGTTACTTAAGTAAACATATTAGCATCAAGTACCAAAAATAAAATTAGTCATTATGCAGAATGGAACAATTTACATTATAGTCATTACTAATTACTGCTGGTTAGCTTGTGAATTTCCCACTAGGGATCAGTAAACTCTTATTGATTATAGTCTACTTATTGGTTATAGTCTACTGCATTTTGTGTTGTTAATCTGATTTTGAAAAGTAGCTAGTTATCCAATAAAAACTGTGGAGTAAAGAGTACAATTTTTAATAGCATTTCCCCCTCTCCACCCATCACTCACTGTCTGAAGGTACTCTAGTAGCCACCGACTCACCTTTGTCTGTGCCCAGTCACACTGCTTTGGGTTGCTCTTTCAGTTTACTTCTACTTGATCAAGCTAACCCAACTGGATGTCTCTGCAAACACAGCAAGTGTCATGGCTGCACACTGGGCTCCAGTGTTAGAACCACTAACAAAACAGCACTTAATCTCTGCTTTGGCCCTCTGTGCACATCCTGTCTGCACACTTTCATTACTCAGGACAAGGCCGGCACATCAAAGCTCACTAGTAGGTCAAAGTCCTCAGTTACAATGAATGTCAAAGTCTGTGTGGGCTTCTGCACATTACCATTCATTATACTGTTGTTTTTCTGGATTGGAAAATGTATGGTTGTGCTTTGATTCATACTGCTGAGTATCAAACCATCATTACTAAACATCTTAATACTATTTTTCAATCCCATGATTAAACTGTATGGGTAAAGAACATTAGCATTTTCCTAATTTTGTGTCTAATTCCAAATGTATTCAGGATAAAAAAAGATAAGTCCCATTTCAACTGCTTGCATTCTGAGAAAGGAATCCCTCTTCACTTGCTCTCCTGGAGGTTTCTCCTTTTCCCTCAGTCTACAATGGTGTAAGGACAGCAGGATTTATACACTATACAGATTGTAAACACACTATAAATGAACCTGACTATCCACATCCCGGCGCCATGTCTTCCGATGAGGTAGCAGAGGCTGAGGGCTCAGAGGTGGACTCGTCCATCACCCAAGCTGAAGTCAGTGAGGTAATCAAGAAGCTTCTCGGTGTCAAGGCACCGGGGGTGGATGAGATCCGCCCTGAGTACCTTAAGTCTCTGGATGTTGTTGGGCTGTCTTGGTTGACACGCCTCTGCAACGTTGCATGGCGGTCGGGGACAGTGCCGATGTCCTCCAGAGAGGGCAGAGGGCAGCAGCTGAACAGCCAGCATATCACACCGAGATGCAGTATGCCAGCACACCCTCTATGGTGGTGAGGTAAAAGGATACCACAAGACTCTGGTATGGATGGTTCCTACTTACAAAGCACTCTGCTGGGCCTTCTTCACTACTGCAGAGGTGTCTGCTGTCCAACTGAGGTCCTCTGAGATTTGTACCTCCAAAAACCTCCATTGATGTAAAGGGGGGTGGGCTCTGCTCAGTGTCTACTGAGGTCTCTGATTTGTTCCTTAGTTTTGTTGGTGTTGATGGACAGGTTAGTTGCACCATTTAGACAGCCTCAGGATCTCATCTTTGTAAGCTGTCTCATTTCCCCCATGAGGAGTACAACCACGGTTGTGTCATCTGCAAACTTAATAATGGTGTTGGAAGGGTGGATAGGAGTGCTGTTAGGTGTATACAGAGTATACAGAAGAGGGCTCAGCACACAGCCCTGTGGAGAGCCGGTGCTGAGGCTATGGGTGGATGAACGTTAAGGGCCTTATTTCAAGGTTTGTGAGAAAGTCCCTGATCCAGGTGCGTGTGATGGGGAAGCCCAAGTTTGATAGTTTTCCAACTAACATGTCAGATTGACAGGCGGATCGGTGCAGCTTCTGCAGTAATGCGGCCGATGTACCGGTCCGTCGTGGTGAAGAAGTAGTTTCGACTCTCACCTATGGTCATGAACTTTGGGTCATGACCGAAGGGGCAAGATCCCGGATACAGGGGGCCGAAATGAGCTTTCTCCGCAGGGTGGCCGGGCGCACCCATAGAGATAGGGTGAGGAGCTCAGTCACCGGGGAGGAGCTCAGAGTAGAACCGCTGCTCCTCCACATCGAGAGGAGCCAGCTGAGGTGGCTCGGGCATCTGTTTCGGATGCCTCCTAGGTGCCTTCCTAGGGAGGTGTTCCGGGCATGTCCCACCAGGAGGAGGCCCCGGGGAAGACCCAGGACACGCTGGAGGGACTATGTCTTTCGGCTGGCCTGGGAACGCCCCGGCATTCCCCCGGAGGAGCTGGAGCAAGTGTTTGGAGAGAGGGAAGTCTGGGCATCTTTGCTTAGACTGCTGCCCCCGCGACCCGGTCCCGGATAAGCGGAGGAAAATGGATGGATGGATGGATGGATGGACTATCCACATTTGTCTAGAACCTTGTGTAACCAATTCATTCAAATAGAAGCCACAGTTGTGCCCAATTACAGTAATGTCTAATTTGAATCACCTACAGGTCAAGGTCTACATCACAAGATCACTATTCTGGGACAACTTTAATCCACCTGTACCCAGAATTCCCATTCCCGTTAATCCTTTCCTGAACTACAACAAGATAGACATTAGAGGATTTTAAGATTCATGTTTAGTGAAACAAAAAGACCCAGTGTTGCCACTGAAGCACCAAAATTCTTACTCATTATGAAGCCTTTTTTCCTGCATGTATAGGGTGCTCTGGTTGAATCCTTTTGTTTATATGATTAAGAATGCATCCTGTTTTTGAAATAAGCTTATTCTGCTCATGGTGTGTTTACATTTGTCACAGCCAAAAGTTCAGGAGGTTAGTAAACACACCACTGCTTATAATGAATGAACTAAGTGATCTCCTCTCTGGCCTGAACAGACACGTAGACGGGACACAGCAGGCAGCAGGAAATTTAATTGGTGGACAGAATTAACAAGGGGGTTCCTCATCACCCATAGTGGAACTTTACTGATGACATGTATTAATACACTTCACAATAATATTGACACAAAGAATAAGACAGCTGAAAATTAATGCAGAATAATCCTTATTTCAGGCCAGTGAACCAGATGCTGATTACACCTTTAAACAATATTGTTCATATACCTCTTATCACAGTGCTTATTTAGGTTACCTAACTTTCCTAGCAGCTGATTTAACAACACAGCCAAAATGCGCATGATGATGTGACTAAGACAGCAGAGTTAAAACACTTAATCATGAAGCAACCTCGACAAAGAGCATGTCCAGAACATAAAACTCAGGGGGAAACATTGACTGGATTGACATGTCACTGTCTTTTTAATGATGCTACATGTTGCTCATTTTTGGGAGGTTATCATCGAAATCACATCTTTGCTAGCAAAAGCAAACAAAGCAGGAAACTATGCCTTCTTTTTAAACTTGGTCGAATCAATTAAAAAGACATTCAGAAAATATAATCATCATTGTAAAAAAAATTCTAGCTATGACAAAATGATATAGTATGTAACACATTTTCTCTTTCACTAATTGCTGAATCAAAAATCATATGTGGAATGGCTGAATAGACCTCAACATCAAACAATTTACACATTGCAACTCTTAGTTTTGTCCAGGAGCAACAGTTGCATTTTTCCTACATCGTTGAAACTGTTCTGACATTTCCACCAGCTTTATAAGGACGTGATGGAGAAATAAATGTACAACGGGCAGGTGCAGCAGTCTGTATTGTCTTTGAAATAAAAGAGAGATAAAGAGACAGACAGTAAACATGAGAACCAACAAACATGTTCAGACTATTGGTCTACTAGGTCACTGTTCCTTAAAAAGAAGCCACTGACTACTGTAGAAATGCAGTAGTACAGTGGGTACGTAAAGTATTCAGACCCCCTTAAATATTTCACTATGTTATATTGCAGCCATATGCTAAAATCATTTTTTTCCTCATTAATGTACACACAGCACCCCATATTGACAGAAAAACACAGAATTTTTGACATTTTTGCAGATTTATTAAAAAAGAAAAACTGAAATATCACATGGTCATAAGTATTCAGACCCTTTGCTGTGACACTCATATATTTAACTTAGGTGCTGTCCATTTCTTCTGATCATCCCAGAGATGGTTCTACACCTTCATTTGAGTCCAGCTGTGTTTGATTATACTGATTGACCGTGATTAGGAAAGCCACCCACCTGTCTATATAAGACCCTACAGCTCACAGTGCACGTCAGAGCAAATGAGAATCATGAGGTCAAAGGAACTGCCTGAAGAGCTCAGAGACAGAACTGTGGCAAGGCACAGAT
>NW_018127922.1:1806922-1818564 GCF_001952655.1 Monopterus albus | reverse complement strand
TGACCATGTGATATTTCAGTTTTTTTTTTAATAAATCTGCAAAAATGTCAAAAATTCTGTGTTTTTCTGTCAATATGGGGTGCTGTGTGTACATTAATGAGGAAAAAAATGAACTTAAATGATTTTAGCATATGGCTGCAATATAACAAAGAGTGAAAAATTTAAGGGGGGCTGAATACTTTCCGTACCCACTGTATAACACAGCCCCAACCGTCCTCTCTTTCTGACCAACTGCTTGACTTATCATATAGTCAGTTTAAGACTTTGTATATTTGTCTTAGCATCCTGTTTGTTTTGGTGTCATGCATTTTTGTCAGAGAAGGCAGTTGCTTGGGTTTCAGTCTAAATGCAGTCAAAAACACTGAACAGGTGTCTAAAATCAAGTGCATTCTTGTTTTCCCACAATAAAAAATATAACTATGAAAGCATTTTTTGGACTTTAGTCATGCATTCATTCAAAATGCCATATTATGTTAATTTCAGAGGAGCTCTAGTTAGAGCTCTACAGTACGTGACACAGGGCTGCATGCAGAGTTTCATGACATGGTATCAGAACTGATTTCCTGAGCAGAGGTGCATCAGATTTCATCTGTAAGCATCATGTATTGCATCACTGTGTTGTCAGCTTCATGCTTTTTCGTGGCCAATTCCCATGTTCTTCCTGTGTTTCAAACCTTGCATATGACCAACATGGAATGTTTATTTACCGCTGCTCTATGCATGGACAGTAAACTGAACTAAATTAGTTCCTTAGACAGACTATGTCTAATGAACTGTAGGCATGGATGAATAGGTAGACTCAGAGGCAAGATACTACCAAACATAACTATGCAGGATATATTAATATTTACTTATCTATGCTCAAAAAGCTGAATTTAGGAGAACAAAACTTTGAATCAACAGACAGTGATCAAAGGCAGGTACAATAATTTGTCAGCGAGACCAACACAGACATTCAGCAGTTTGTTAGTTACACCAAACTAAAACTAACGCAGTGTAACAACAAGTTCTGCAATTAATCCCCTGCTCATGAATGTGATACTGTTCAGCTTTTATTGAAACTGTTTCAGAGGAGTGTTCATTCAACTGTGTGGTTTTGGAAAATATAGTTTGCACAGTTGTTTGTACATCACCTTCATGAAGAGAGGATTAACAGTGGAACTGGTGTTTGACAATGCATTAGTGTAATCTTGGTGTACCCAACGAACTGCCAATTGTGTATATATTGCAAAGAAAGTGCGCAAGCTTGCCATGCAGTCAGTTTGCCATGCAGCCAATAATTAGTGCTTGATGACGACAATGTATCAGAATTAGTTTGGAGAAAAAAAAAAAGTTTCAAAAAGAGCAGTAGTCATGAGTGACGTACAGTACATAGTCCCTGTCCAACAATAGTTCACATAACTCGCAATGAGACAGATGGTTTGTGTTTCCGCTGGCCTGAAACACTTGTGCAAGCCAGTTTCTGAGAAACATCTGATTTACTCTAGAACACTTATTAGCAATTAGAAACTTTAAACTGAAAATAAGAGTCTACAATCATTTATATTTATATGCCAGATAACAGGTAATCTAAAGGTGGCTTGCAGAGTGTTGTTCCCTTTGCAACACACCATGATCACTAAAACATTTTTGGGGAATAACTGGTTGTTGTGTGGGACAACCAGGGCCTACTTGTGGTATTTAGAAGATTGAAACGAGATTTCTGTGATTTTTTTTTTTTTTTTATATATTAACTTAAGTATTTGTGAACTATCGCCTTTGGTCTTTAGGGTGCCCATGCAACCACCTTTAACTTCCAGAAAGGTCTTAAGAGACATGGTAAAAGAAAGCAAACTTACTTCATTCATACCTAAAAAAGCAACAACAAAACAAAGAGAACAAAACAGGATCAGAAGTCTCATTTACAGTCCGCATGTATCCATATGGTAAACACTTGTGCCAACACACACATTTAGACATCATTCTACTTTATTCACATTATATTACAATCGTGAATATATGACACTCATTGGGGAATGGCTGAATGTATCATACATTATATTAATTCCTGAAAACTTATGAGCCAGATCTTCACGATATAGTCACAACTACTGAGGGGTGCTTTCCTTATTGTACAGTTATTAAACAAATGCACAAAGGAAAGAGGAGTCTCACAGTTGTCTGAAACATTATCACCATGTCCTGATGTATAGCAAAAGAACATACTCTAACTCTGAGATAAAGTGAATATGACTTTACATGATATACACAGTGAGAAAAAGATAAAGCAGAGAGAGAGAGAGAGAGAGAGAGAGAGAGAGAGAGAAGTTGTGAGGGAAGCAAAAGGCAAATCAGTCCGTTGTACACCCCAGAGTTTAACCCCCACCTGCCCATCTCCCTCATTAAACCCTAGTGTCGTACTTTTCCAGGAATGTAGTTGCGGTCAATGCTTTCCTCTTGCAGAAACATGTGAAGACAGCGCTCGTTCTGGGCCAAAGGGTGGCCTGCAATTCTACAGACACACACACAGAAAACAGATAAAATTCACCTACTCTTCTTTATAAATGTTTTTCCTAGGAGGTGGGTGAAATGCAATTGTGGATTAGTTAGCTGACATGGGGCTGCTTTAAAGCCCCTTTCAGACATGGTAGCCATGAATTTCCAGGCTTCATGCAACAATGCAGGGGTTCCTTTTTTTACAGTGAGATTTAGAACCGCTGTGCATAAAATTCCTGCCAAGGCTTTGTTCAACCATAATGTTCACGTGATACTCAACATCGTGCAAGAGACACACACAGAGGATAAGCAGTTCTTTATTTCCATGTCAGACCAATGTCCAGCTGTTCTGCGTTAGCTCACAGTGCTAGACTGTATCTTTTCTGTACCAGTTAAAAATAAACTTTATACTAGCTAGTGATGCTGTTGTTTTTAAATGTGTGCCCTAAATCCACTCCACTGAGAGAGCAGCAGTGGTCGAGTGATCTAGAGAGCGGCCTTAGCGAGTACAAAGCAATCATCTTGAGTGCGCCCCTTATCGGCAAGTTGACCGCTTCAATTCAGACATTTAGCCAGTTAGAACATAACCGACTATTTGACTAGGTCTGACCAGATAAAATTGCCGGTAACACTTCGCTGGCTACATAACTCAGGGCTTTGCTCAGACACTATGCCTAGATGTGACAGAGCTGGAAACTTCCTGGCTTGTGGTCCATGTCTGAAAAGGGTTTAAGCCTTGTGTAAAGCTAGACATTTTATGAAAATATCTGACTTGTAGTGAATATGTGATTTCTGTTTAGGTAAACACATGTTGTGAGGCAGCACAATAGGGGCTTTGATTCATGCTTTACTAGATGTAACAATCCCACAGAGTTCACTGATGAAATACAAAACTATCCTTATCCTATAGCTCCTTCTTCAGCTTTCCATTAGAATTACAAACTCATACTTTCCACATTGGGACAAATGTATTTGTTGGCTTTATACCTAGAAAGACAAAGCATATACTTTCATTTAAGGCTGCTGAACTGGCTGACCTGTTGATGAACTGCTCCAGGCCTAATCGCCGCTCCTCAATGAATGACTCCTCAAAAAGGCCCTCGTCTCCACGGAATGGCAACTGCCTCTTCAGGGCTTTGCCTGGCAGAGGTGGTACTACAATCTTAAAGTATCAGGAGTCAACACAAATAAGAGGAATGATTAAAAACATGACCTGAAAACTAAACCTCACACTCATTGTGTTGTAAATTCAAAACTGCAAATTAGCTCATGTGAGCCAGGAGTTTAAAACAAAATGTATAATTTCTCAAATTAACATGAAACACACGCCTATAGCATAACCATAATCCTTATATGATATGTGAGAAGCAATGTATGGATTATATTTTTACACCCATGATGTGGGATGTGACCTCTATCCTGTAACCATTATTAGCCTGAAACATGTCATTATTGCTCACTCACCTTACTGTCTCTTTCCAGCTCATTCTTTAACCACTCAAAGTCACTGTATCTTCTTCTCACACAGGAATCCTTCAGTTTGAAAATGGGAAGGTTTGTCTACACAGAGTAGAAGAAAAATACAAAAACAGCTCTTGATTTACGCTAAACTCAATCACTTGCACATGGCTGCTGCTGGAAAGCAATAAGCGAGCCTGTAGAACCATCGGCAAATATCAAGGTTTACTGATGGTATGGTGGAAGACCTCAAGAAACAAAATCCAAGTATCTCTTACCACAATAAAGTGATCAAACCATTGGCATGAATGTCAACAATTAGGCCAAGTTTGAAGTGAGGGTGCAGTTCTTTTTGGTGTAAGTTGTGCTGCAAAACAAATCATTAGTTTCCTTATTGATTATAGTCAACTGAATTATTTAGGGGCAGCACGGTGGCACAGTGGTTAGCGCCGTTGCCTCACAGCGAGAAGGTTCCGGGTTCGGGCCCCACCTGGGACCTTTCTGTGTGGAGTTTGCATGTTCTCCCCGTGCTTGCGTGGGTTCTCTCCGGGTACTCCGGCTTCCTCCCACTGACCAAAGACATGCAGCTTAGGTTGATTGGTGTCTCTAAATTGCCCATAGGAGTGCGTGCGTGTGTGTGTGGTTGTTCATCTATGTGTTAGCCCTGCGATGGATTGGCGACCTGTCCAGGGTGTACCCCGCCTTCGCCCGATTGCTGGCCGGGATTGGCTCCGGCCCCACCCGTGACCCCGTTCAGGGACTAAGCGGTAGAGAATGAATTAATTATTTAGTTCACATATTGGCAACAATTAGTGCAAAATCGCCACACAAATTTCTTCAGATTACTTGTATCTTACCAACTGTCCACAGCCTAAAGATATTCCATTTCAGTATTATTTAAAAGGAACCAAATCCACCCACTGGAGCAGCAGATTATATTTTTTAATCCTCTACAAATGATTAACTGATAATCAGGATTGCCCATTAATTATTCTTTTCAGTATAGTTACAGGAAAATTTCTACAATATGGAAAGTCAACTGAACAGTATAACTGGCTGTGCATTAGGGGAAAAAAAAAGGCTTAGGTGCAGCTGATTTCATACATCTACCTGTGATACATATAAAGATGACTGCCAAGCAAAGCTCTTTTACTTCCATACTGAAAAGTGGCAGTCTGATAAAACTGCCAGTTCTGGTGCTATCGGTTAATTATGGGTTTTAGTAGCTATAGAATGGGTGATCCAACTGCATGCCTTTCCTTTGATTCACTACTGTAGACGCTTACAGGCGGTGTGTGTGTGTGTGTGTGTGGGTGGGGGGGTGTAATGCAATACTATGCTTTCCAGGTAAGACTGGCTTGTGTTAACAAGACTGTTCTGGCTTTGTTCAGGTTTGTCTAAGTGTGAGATAGTGGCGTTCGAATGTGCAAGTTGGCAAAAGTAAGCTTGCTCCACCTGTTGACCCAAAAACTCCCACACATGGTAACAGACCTGTAGGAGTCTAAAGAAGCTTAATTTTATTTTCATTGTAACACCTACAACGACATTTTGAATGGAGCTGAGGGCTTCGGGCCGCCATCACGGGCAACTTCGGGGGTACACAGTGTCTTGCCCAAAGACACTTCGACATGTGGACTGCAGGCACCGAGATTCTAACCTTCAACCTCTGCTCTACCCACCGCACTACTGTCGCCCCCCACTGTCTATGAATGTCGCATTAAAAATAAAATTTAAAAGGAGAAACCCCACTGGTTAAAACTGGAATGTTTTTGTAAAACGATAAGGATACTCTCCCAGGAAAACAGGCACAAGCACCACAAAATGAGGGCCTGTAGGCAAGACAAACCTTGTAAGTTGCAATTGCGTAAGTGCAGTGTTAGCACCAGCTTCCCGAAAATGTCTTTAAAATAAGCTGTGTCAGTGATTTTTTTTACTGCCCGTCTACTAGAAACTTTTAACTAGCTACTCAGCTAACAACAATCACAAAGTGTACTGTTTAACAACGATAATGTCCGAAAATGTTACCTTAGTCAATTAACAACATTTACTGCATGCTATTCTTCCCATTTATAACACTTGTTATTTAGCTACGTAACATTAGTTTTCTTGATTAAATACCAATGTGTACCTTAACTTTAAACACAGAACAGCAGTAACCAGCAGTGTTACCGACGTACGTACTTGTCATTAGTTGTCTATGTAAGCTGACAATACTAAATTAACGCTGGTCTTTATTTTGTTTACAATGAAAAGCTAACGTTAGCTTTGTTCGAGCAGCTAACATTAGCAGTTAGCTTTGCAGTGTCGACTGGGACACCCTTGTTCACCCACTGTCGCTATTTTTCGTTACATTTCTCAGGATTTAATTCTAACTAGTTATATGACAATTAGTTTGAAACGCATTGACGTTACCCCTTACGTTAGTGTTAACTCTACACCACTGACATGGCTTAAAATTGTAAATCTGTCTTCACCATGTATGCTCGAAGACGCTGAATGTTCATGAAACTTCTCTCTAACGTTACATCAAGCAACCACCATAAGTTACGCCCTTAACAATGCCCAGTCCTCGAGTTTTACAGAAGCGCCATGTTAAGGCACTTCGAGCGCCTACGCCAATGTAACAACCCGATACCACGGTGGACATTTTAGCACAGCAGCTAAATACGCTAACGCTAGCAACAACAGTTAGCTTCGGCTAACTACCGCATCAAGGTGTTTTGGCTGGCGGTGTCAACACTTACCCGCATGCGAACTTCGTAAGTTGTGTAACGGTTGCGTCCAACTCCAACGATTTGTGGATCATAAACGTCTATTTCCAGAAAATTGCTGGGGGGACCGTATGCATCCATCAGGTCCTGAGGCTTGGAATTCAACCGGCGAGTGTCGGCCACCGCAGGCTCTGACATTTTGTCGGGTTGTATTTTCTGAACGGCCAACGTCAGACAACTAAATGCACAGTAAACGCTTAAATCTCATCTGAAGACATCAATTGATTGCGGTAGCTGATCGGTTCAGCCAGGCAGTAACTGACTTGTAGCTATCTCCCTGTTGTTGCGGGGGCTAGCTGCCCTGCACCCTACCCTTCTTGAATCCGAAAAATGCGTTGAATCAGTTCTGTGCTGTGTGGGACAGTCTGCACTCCCTCTAATGGACATGGGGATAATTGGACGGAGCGGACTGAACAATCAATCCCATAGATCAATTCGCGGGACAGAACCATAAAACAGAGGAAGGCTATGTTTTTCAAAAGCAAACCAGGGAAAAGATACAAAGGACTGCAGCTGTTAGCCTCGGTAATGACAGATGCCAAGGGACATTAAGTAACCGCAAAGAGATGCAAAAGACCACGAAGTGATGCAAAAGTAATACAAAGAAAAGCAAAAAGACTGAATTACTTGTTAATAAGTAAATAAATGCTAATTTTTTAAGAGCAGAGTTGTTCTTGATGCTCTGCAAGCTTTTCTAGCTAAAAAGATAAAAATATGGTATTGTGTTTTTAAGAATTAGTTAAATATTTCAAACTATTAACAAAGCTAAGAGAGCATAACTTTATTTGGTGTCTAATAGAAGATAGATACACAACAATGCTTTTTAAAATCACAATAATTCCATGTAAGAAATAATAATCAGGTAGTCACATCACCAATAAAGTATTTTGTAAAAAAAAAAAAAAAAAAACACAAAAAAACACCTTCACCAAGCAATTTTATACAAACTTGTTGCCCTGTTGAAAGTTTAAATTAACTTTCTATCAGCAATTACCATGTTTTCCTTAAGCAGCAAGTCAGAGGAGAGTCACTTGAAACCAATAATATTTAAAACTTGGTCTTTTGTGATATACATATGCATGTGATTAATTGCACAATGGTTAAACATATGAAAAATATATATATAGCAGACTCCCTTTATGTAGAATATAACAAAGAGTGAAAATATAGGTTTTGGAGTGGTAACCATTTTTAAGAAACACTTTGGGTATAATTTTGTTCATGTTTCCAAATCATACACGTTACCCTTTATATACTCATAAGCAAATATCTAAGTGAGTTAGCAAAACAAAGCAGCTCTGTTAAAACCTCCTGAAAATACTAAAACCACATCTAGTCATAAACTGACTCAATAATGAAGCTCTCATATAAACTTGTAGAACAATCAGTAAGGGGTTAGAGGAAGTAGAAGTTAAAAAAAAACTTCAATTTGTTCTCCTAGTGTTGTGAAATCAGTTTACTATAGATAAAGTGGAAAGTTTAAGAGGAAATTTGTTGCCTTATAGTTGTTGTTAACAACTGGACAACATATACAACAAACAAATGCAGTTTTAAGGGCATTTTAATAAAGAAAATGGTTGTTTGGAGTTTATTTGTCGTAGATTAAGCTAATAGGATCATGGATTTTAAGGAGATTTTGTTATGGTTTATGAACTTGCTGCCTGTTTTGTGCTTTTATTTTGGTTAGTTTCCTGTCTTGTGTCATCTTACCTGCCCTAGCTTTACCCCGGTTCACAATCACCATTCATTCTTTCCACCTGCTGCTCGTTATCCTCTGGTCACCTACCTATATATACTCCTTCCTTGCGCCTCAGGCTCTTGCTGGTTTGTTTTGTCTCCATGCCTTATTGCCTGTTGTCTCTGTTCTCTCAGCTCACCACTCCTGCATCTCTGCCCCGTAAGTTCAGTACCTGTCTCTTGTTTGTTTCATTTTTTTTGAGTTTTTTTGATCAGCAGTACTTTGGTTTATTTGACTGGTTTGGTTTTCATTTTTGTACCCAGCTCCCTGACCTAGTTTTGCACTTGTGTTACTACTACCGGTTGAGCCTTGTATTTTGTTCCTGTTTCTTGTGTTGCATTAAAATCCTATTGACCTTTGCCTTGGCTTGTCTGCATATTTGGGTCCTTCCCATGCCTGAGACTTAACAGATTTGGTTTTTTTAAACCTGTAACTACTGGAACCCTCAAACGGTAATCCATTTTAATTGCTGTGGTTTTTTGTTGGGGAAACTGAGGCCATGCATCATATCAGTTTTCTGATCTTTATAGCTGTGCAGCAGATGCATCTAAATAGACTTGATGCTACTTCTCAGATGAGACGGTAACTGTGGAGGCAGCAGAGGAGCAGGGGGTGGGCAGGTCTTCAGACTGGTTCACAGGACTGGAGATTGAACAGTCGGTTTGGTTGGTTGTGACAGAGCAGGTGAAGTCATCAGAGCTCTCGCTGTCGGACTGGGAGACATGGCAGTACTCACGGACAGGACAGGCACGCTCGGTGTAGTTGGCCTTAAAATTCTCCTTCAGGTTTTTGGAGATTTGAAGCCAATTCTTTAATAAAAACAAAATGTATAACTTATTTTGCTGCTACCTCACAGGAGAGTACATTTCTGTCACAATGGATTTTCATCCAATGAATGAGCATTGTGGACTGCTTCTTCCAAAGCAACACCTTATGAACAAGCTTGTTCATAAGGTGTACTGTTTATATTTTTAAACAAAGCTTTAGCAATAGCACTGTCATTTGGTCAGTCCACCAACAAATCTCAACCATTTAATGGTTTTCCATTACATTTTGTACAAACACTCATGGTACACTGAGGATGAACCCTACTGAATTTGGTGACCTACTGACTTTTCTTCAAGCATTGCCATGATGTGTATGCTTGTGGTTTTGAGTAAAATACAACTTTTCAAGTACCATAAAGTCAAAATTTCAATTTGTCCAATTTGAAATTCCAAATCAATAATTATAAATGTTTGACTTGACATTTCAGGGTGAAGGCACAGAGCTGGTGGGTGCTACAAACCTCTATGTCATGAGAGATCAGGGATGGCTTGGGAACCACAGGGATGATGTAGATTCTCAGCCTATATGGGAGGTAGGCATATTCTTGCTGTCAGATCTCACTGGTATCTCATGCTGATATAATCTCTTTGGCTATTGTAAAAATATAACACTTTGTAGAGTTTAAGAGGAAGGCCAAAGAGGAGATATATGGATGTGCTAAAAGAGGACATGAAGTTAATTGGGGTGAGTAGAGGATGCCAAGGATAGCTGGGTGGAAACGGATGGGAACTGCTGAAAGAATTTAAATGACAATGTGTGCAATATAATCATTTACCACTAACAATTTAACACTTCACTGCATAATACGAAGTACTGATAACCTAAAAAAAATAATGGAAAGCTAAGGAAATGAGTATACATTGCTGACACACTGGCTACATTATATACTTAGAAACTACCATGTTTATACATGATGTATAGGCCAACCCACCTTTCATGGTGCAGCAACATAACGGCCAGTAGGATGAGGGTGATAATGCCCACCACAAACAGCACTGGAGTCCAAACGGGCATTGAGGAATTTATTAGATTAGCATCTGCTGGGGGAGGAAAAAGGTGGTTTGTAATTGTTTTAATCTTGCACATTTA
Source organism: Monopterus albus (assembly GCF_001952655.1). NCBI lineage: Eukaryota > Metazoa > Chordata > Actinopteri > Synbranchiformes > Synbranchidae > Monopterus > Monopterus albus. The sequence goes on along the minus strand of NW_018127922.1, from coordinate 1,808,205 downwards.
CTGTTTTGAGCACATGTACTGTAAAGGAGCAGATGCAAAGTTGGAGTCATGTTTAATGTTTAATCATGTGTGCTATGGTGAAAGAGTAATTGACACCTGGGTTGCTTGCTCAAATAATCCATTACTGATTTAAATGGAAAGGTTTTACTGTCCTGTTATGGTTTGTGGACTTGCTTCCTGTTTGGTGCTTTTATTTTGATTATTCCTGTCCTGTTGCCTCACCTGCTCAATCTGCAGTCAACACTCATGGCATTCACCTATCCTTGCCCTCTTCTGTATATACAGTGGGTACAGAAAGTATTCAGACCCCCTTAAATTTTTCACTCTTTTATATTGCAGCCATATGCTAAAATCATTTAAGTTTATTTTTTTCCTCAATGTTGTTGGGTAAAATTATTAACAGTCATACTTTAAGGTTGATTCTAACATTTTATGAATTAAAAACTTAATTAGAAGATTAACATTATGCTTGTTGAGTAGTCAACCTGTGTGTTTACTTTGCGTATGGTAATTCTATCATAGTTAAGATTTAGTTTAGAGCACACATAAGTTTGCTTACTTATATGTTACAATTATGTTTACATAGTTGAGTATATCATTCTATGTGTTCACTGAAGTCTTGGCCAGTATTTACTGTGTTAGCCAACTGGAGCACTGTTTAACATCAAGGGGACTGGTTCACTAAAACACTGACTCTCATTAGAGTTACAGCTTTAGCAAAGAGGGTCACAGTTAATTTATTATCACCACCTGGCTGAAGAGGCCAGGGAATTTGGGGTCACTGGGACACCAAGGGTAATAAACAAGAGATTAGATCTAAAAGCCAACAAGAGGAAGACAACTTCAAAAGACAGGGCAATATACAGACACACACAGGCAAGATAGTTTAATTAGCCAAACGGGAAGCCATGTGTCATAGTGTAGTTAGTAACAAAGAGAGTGTAGGAATTTAGAGTAGAATTTCCTCCATCTTTAGGAAGCTGCCTTTCCCATTGGAGCAGAAAGGACGCAGGAGGAGGACAGATGGATAGATGGACCAATAAAACAGCACGAGAGGACCGGACCAGCCTACAAGGGCACATTTGAAATTGTATAAAAACAACTGAATGGAGGAGGACAGTGTTCCTTCTCGTCCTGAAGACGAGTTGAACGGTTTTGCTGTTGAGGTCAGGGCTTCAGATAGAGATGGAACCCAGAGCTCTGAAAATTGCTTTATTCGATGGTCTGTTTAGTTATGATAATAAATGTTTGAAAATTGATATTCGATTCCGATTATTCTTCAT
>NW_018127922.1:1785259-1806838 GCF_001952655.1 Monopterus albus | reverse complement strand
AAAGAAAAACTGAAATATCACATGGTCATAAGTATTCAGACCCTTTGCTGTGACACTCATATATTTAACTTAGGTGCTGTCCATTTCTTCTGATCACCGCTGAGATGGTTCTTCACCTTCGAGTCCAGCTGTGTTTGATTATACAAACCTTGACCATGGGAATAGACCCTAGACCATGTCTGCATTTTGGGTCCTTCCTTGCCTGACACCTAACACCTGTTGTCCATACAGGTCATTACATACTGTCCATGGGCTAGTTTAAGGTCTAAGATAACCATTAATGGCTCCTCAATTGTATTTCTGGGTTTGAAAACTAATTTGCCAATCTATATTGTGTTAGAGTGCATATCTCTACCAGAGCTACACACTGTCAATGCCAATTCTACATGATGGAAATCAAAAGATCTTCCTTCCTTTCATGTCCATTTATCAATGTGTTTCACAATAGAACATGCACATTTCTAAGGACTGTATACAAAATAAGAGTAAAATCTAGTCAAATATCTGATCAGCACAATAGTTTGACAGACCCAGGTGTTTTCTGTAATAACTGTACAATGTTCTGGAAAATGCACTTTTGGCAGAGGTTAGCAATTCATTTGCTCAGTACATAAAGGGAATCTTACCTGTGCTGTTGTTGGATCCCCAGACCACAGGCTCACTCCAGTTACTCCAGTATATAGACTCTCCACAGTCTTTCCCGATTCTGCTCCGCACTTGCAGCTCATACTCAGAATTACTGGAGGGCAAGTTGATGCAGAAAATCTGCCTACCACTACTGACTTTAGTATGCTGTGGAAAATAATATGGAGATGAGAAGACAATAGTGGAAACGAAGACAAATTATTGGGCAATGAATGAAAAATGATTAAAACGACTGGAGTTGCCTACCTCCCACTTTCTTTTGTTGGTTCTGTAACGAACATCACTCTCAGCACAGTTTGATTTAGTCTGGTTCCAGTAAAACCACAGGTTAAAGTCAGATCCATTCTTGACTGTCACGTTGACTGGTGGATATAACAAGACTGGAGACAACACCGACCATTCAGTGACAGAGGATGTAGTATAAAATGTGATATAACGGAGAGATGCAAGTGTACATTTACTTATTTTTATAGCTTGCTTCTGTCAAAATATTTGTATGGTATTTCCTTTTCTGGAAAATGACAGATTTAAGGTGGGGGTTTTCAACCAGTGGTCTGTGGCCCCTAGTAGTCAAGGAAGGCATTGCAGATGGTCCCTGATCATGCATTTAATATACATCCTATTTACTATTGTCTATTTAGAGAAAAGAGGATTTACTATCGTCTATTTAGACTTTAATCATGACTCCAGTGACAAGTTCTATAGCCACTTTTTAATGCCTAGTTTTCACCCACCCTGTAGTTTCACTGTAGGATTTTTCTTTTTTTACTCATTTCCATGTATTTGAATAATCAATTTCAAGGAAATGTATAAAATTTAGAAAAGCCAAGGTGAATTTCAGGACTAAAATAGTGCCCATTTGGTGTAGCCATCCTACAACAGTGGTCTTCTGGTTACTGCATAGTCAGAATGGTGGTCTATGGGTCAATTAGTAAAAACCCCTGATTTAAGTTACAGTTGCAGAAGGTGTAAACTCTCCCATCAATTTAAAACAAAGTACCTTCCAATGTTATGTTGCACCTCGATAAATAAGCATACCTTTATTTTTAAGCTCGTGACCCTTCGTAGTACTCTTATTTCCATGTACCAGTGTCGTGTAAAATGACAGGAACCTCTTGTTGTCATTGCCATAGGGTTGCTTACATCCAGTCTTTATGCCGTTCTCCAACACATAGGTGGTGCAGTTAGTTTCTTTGTCATTGTAGAACCTGTGCAGAAATCATTTATTCATTCACACAAAGCACAATCTGCAGCCATATCAACTCTAAATATAGCAGTGAAAGGTAGAGCAGGAATATTGGATGTTGGGAGTTTAAGAGGCAACATAAACAGCCACATATCCTCTCAGCCTCGGAACATCAGTAGTTAAATTTTCTGTTATAACAAGCTGTACTTTCAGTTATTTTCTCTAATTTGCTGCAGCGAGATATCAGGACCTGTATCAGGCATCCAGGACTTACAAGAATTAATGCTCTAACTTTTGAGTAGAAAAGTTCTTTGCTCAGTGTGAATAAGAAACATGTTTCAACCTCCTTTCAGTGAGGTCAGTTTAGTTATGAGGACACTGCCAATTACAAACCAGCTGGAGAAAGTGTAGTTGATGTCTGGAGTCCCCTGCTTATTCCAGGAACATTCAACATATTCAAGGTACACCACCCGACACTCCACATCTGTCAGACACAAGAGGGTATACAGTATATGACAATAAAGCAAGGCAACTTTATTTATAAAGCACATTTCATACACGGAAGCAATTCAAAGTGCTTAGAGAGGTAAGAAACAATATTAAAAATGATCGGCATTAAAATCGGTATAAATGTCATGAGGAAAATAAACCAGAAGTCATTAGGGTTACACTCGTGTAGTAGCGGTTCATTCTCAGGCACATATCTACACACAATGAGGAAATGGCAGCACCGTGTCATCAAGGGGAATTTCTACATGACCGGGAAACTAAGGCTTTACCTTTAAGCTGATTTTATTTTAATAAAAGTTTGATTATTCACTTATCATGGCTTAATTATATTTCAAGGCTGCTGTGCTGTTCTCCAATTTCAAATCTTAGTTTTATGTTTGGGAAAGTAATCAAAAATATAATTAAAGCCACTCAGGTAATGAACAGAGATTTGTTATAAATTACAAATGTTAGAAAATCAATTAACATGTAATAGAGTTTCACATTGTGACATCCACATAGAAAATATGATCAGAGCTGCCATTACGCAAATTGAAAAGCTGCTCACACAAGTTCAGAAAGGTTAAAAACAATTATAAATTGTCCATAATTTAAAAATGTTATTTTAAATGTTAAGCGGAGGAAAATGGATGGATGGATTTTAAATGTTACCTGGTGGTTCTTTGGCAAACACATGTCCAATCAGATAGAGAAGCAGAAGCAGTTGCATTGGCATCGTGGCGCACAAACAGGATACATCCACTCTTCCTCTATGTGTGAGTATCGCTGTGTCGTGTACTTCATATGTTTGTGCTGCTTCTGACGTGACTTTTGTGGGTTTTGTTTCCTGTTAAAGGAAACTGTCAAGATATTAGGCTACAGATTAAGATGAAAGGTTACAATTAAGCCTAATGTAAAGTGACAAACATTTTAAAGAATAAATATAGATGAAACAATAAATTTATATGGTCATCAGTCCCAAGAAAAATAATCTAATAAACAATTTTATAACTAGTTTCTTAGCTCCATTTATGGTGTACATTTTTATAGTGAACATTTTGCATTGCTACATTAGCCATATATATTTGGATTTCTGCTGAAGTACGGTAAGTGAACGGCAGAGCACGTTTGTTTACCTCACTGAAAACAATAAGAAGCTCATCATGTTTCGCCAGAAGCAGAGGAATGTAGTCTGCTGAAAGGTTATGGAAAATAAATGGATTGTGCAGTCACAGAAGAGAGACTCACACAGCTTAATGTACAGAGGGTGACAAATGACTAGGACACTTCACGATGGGTTTTCTTTTCAAGTGTTGGGCTACCATAAGCCACCAGAACAGCTTCAGTGCACCTTGGCATTTACAAGTCTCTGAACTCTCCTGAAGGGATGAACACCATTCTTTCAAAAGATATTCCCTCATTTGGTGTTTTGATGATAGTGGTGGAGATGCTGTCTAACACATCACTCCAAAACCTCCCACAGGTGTTCACCAAAGCTGACATCTGGTAACTGTGAAGGTCATAGCATATGAGTCACGTCATTTTCATACTGGCACTAATAGTGACGATTTACTTATCATGAAGAACTGTTTTTAAAGAACTAATTACTTCCTCTCTCCATCCAATGTCACTATGACTACGAAATGGTAAATGCCATGTTGTTTACCTTTTTAATTAAATTTAACTATGTACCTGGTAAAGAATTTTGGACATAGGCCTATGTTAAGATGAGTCCTTTAATGTCAATGTTAAATGTTAAAAACCTGTGACCTTTGAATATATACACAAGTGTGTTATGTATATGTTGTGTGCAACAAATCAAGTGAAAAATTTGCACCTGAATTTAAATAAAATCAGTTACATGGACAACATGTAACGCCACATTTTCCTTCACTTCGTGCATGTGACAACAGTCAAGTGATACCTGATGTGTGTCACTTAAGTTATGTGGCTTTTGTTTCCTGTCAAAGGAAACCGTTTCAGATATAAAGATTGAGAACATGTATCTACATCTGAAGTGGACAACATGTATATAAATACAACATACCACATACATAGGGTCCCACTTCAGATGTAGATACATGTTCTCAATCTTTATATCTGAAACGGTTTCCTTTGACAGGAAACAAATGCCACATAACTTAAGTAACAAGTATTACCAAATGACTCAGTATACAATAATTTATCAGCATCACATATCAACCCCCACATCATGTGACAAATTTTTAACTTGGCATTTGGTCTGACACCACAGTCAAAAAGAAGTGAAGATCAAATCATTTACAGAGAACTGAGCAGGTTTTTTTTTTTTTGGGTACAGGTGCAAATGTGGTCCTAGTCTGCCAACAAGTTTCTGGTTGATGCGCCTTGGTCGATTCTCTGGAAATGAGTTGAGATTAACTGCTTGTTGACTGTGGCATCAGAGACCAAACATTAAATTAACCTCAACTTACATCCAGAGCTCAGAGGTGATCGAGCTTTTGCTATTGCAGGACCAAGTCTTGTTCTTGCTTGCTTGTTGTCTTATGGAAGCACACTGAGACACTGAGAGCCACTGTAATGGAGTCATATTCCCCGTGTGTTCAACATACCAATAAAGCTGATTCTGTTTCTGAATAACCATTAGGTCTGCCTCAAACTTAGTGGTTTTTTAATCCTGACTGAAAATGTATTTGTACTCTCTTGCTTTTAACTCTGAGTAGTTTCAAATGCCTTGGTTTCCTTTTTATTTTATTTTATTAGTGCTTTTGTGAGGCACATAACCTTTTGTGAATTGGTTAGGCGCATTGTTGCATTTGTATTTAAAACATGCTATATAAAGAAAGTTGCTGAGCTTAGCTTTGGTGCACTTTTTCTTGTTTTCATATTTTTCCTATCTTTGAATTGTACTGTCTCTGTGTAGCCACACACAGTGTTCCAGACCTTTCAGCTATATATTCTGCTACTAGAGTTGTACCAAAGACCAAGAAAAGCGAACATATCACACCATTTCTCAGGTCTCTGCACTGGCTTCCAGTGTATCAGAATGGGGTTTCAAGTGCTGCTGCTTGTCTACAAATCTCTCAGTGGCTTAGGACAAAAATACATCTGTCATTGTTTTTTAGCATATAACCCCTCTCTGGGCCTCTCAGATCATCAGGTAGAAGACTTAAATAGACAAAATGGCTGCACCACAGAGCAGAAACAAACTTCCAGAGGGTTTTTGACTCACTTTAAATCCAAGTTAAAGTCATTTAAGTTCTGTACTGCTTTTGACTGAATCTTAAATACTCATCATGAATCATCTTGCCCTCCTATCCCGTGTTTATGCCTCTGTTCTGCACATTTTACTTGACTTTAAAATGGTTACTATTATTTTAATGATCATTGTAATGTTTTTTGCTGTTCTTTCATTTAATTATTTAATGTGTTGTCTAAAGCACCTTAAATTGTCTTTGTGTATGAAATGTATTATACATATATCTTATCTTGTTAGTGGTTATTTTTACAATTTCTTTGTAGTGGATTTCATTGTACAATCTTGCATTGTGTTATGACAACAAAACTCAACCTTCAAACACCATGAAGGGCTGCTGTAATTACACTGTCTTATATTAGCTATACACATAATAAATTACATCACTGCACTTTGCATGATCTGTAGACCTACTGATTCATTCAAGCATTTTATGTCATTTTATTGACAATTCGCACTTAAAGAGGAACCACTGTAATGTAACCATTCAAAACATAGCGTAATGTACTTTTTCTTCCTTGTTATAATTATTATACTAATTTCTTATTCTAGTTGTTTTATTTTACGTATTTTTGTTTATTTCAATTTTTCGTGCTTGTCTTTTTGCTTGTGTGGGTTGTTATAGTATTGTGCAATTTTGTATTGTATAATGACAACAAGCATGAAACCCTCAAACTCCACGAAACGTCGCTGTTTACGGGGGTGGCTTTTATTTTTGACGAACCGGAAGTCCCCGTGTTTTGATAGAAGAAGCTGTCATTTTCTCCTCTCCTTCAAGCAGTAGTTTGTAATCAGAACCGATGCTATTTAAACATCAAATGTAACAATTTCCCGGACAGCTAGAATGGGATCTACACTGAGACGCCTTCCTGGCGTCACGCCGTCAAATGCGCTCCTCTCACTGCCTTTTTTAATGACATTTTTGTTGGTCGGGAGCCGCGGAGAGAGCAGTGCGAACACCGAAACTGAGAGGATGGCCGAGGAGAGCCACCGACAGGACAGCGCTAATCTGCTCATATTTATACTGCTCCTAACGCTCACCATTTTAACTATATGGCTGTTCAAACACCGTAGATTTAGGTTCCTGCACGAAACAGGACTCGCCATGATCTATGGTAAGACCACTAGTTGGGTAACAGTGAGTTAACCTAACTTGGCGTTAATGCTAACTGGCTATGATGCCTGTCCGTTAACGTTAATTCCTCAAACGTAAGAGATAATGTTAAGCTAATTTGACTATTCCCATGTTTCATTTTACACGGGGGAGATAGTTATGATATAGCATCACATTACAGACTGTTGTATAAGAGTATTATTTATCTAGTATTATACATACTGACGATTATTACTAAATAGTAGGTGTATTATGATTGGGGAATCTTGATGTTCCTTCTTCACAGGGTATGCTATTCTGTCAGCTATCAAAGAATAGTATAAGGTAATATTAGTAACAGCTGTAATGACTGGAAATTATAGGATACTGTTATAACAGTAGCTAGAAAAAAACAAGTCAGCCCCTTTAACTAGTCAGATACCTGCACAGTCATTCACAGTATGCATCCCTCCCATGCAGAATAATTAACTTGGCCCAACTAATATTTGTTTACAAAAGACCCCAGTCTAAATAAAGTATGTAGCACACCCAAATAATCCAAGGCAGGTGTTTTAAATAGCATATCACCCTATTTTGCTGCACAAGGGATCCTTACTAGAGATCCTTAACTGCTCTGCCTCTACTCCCACTCTCTTCTCCCCGTCCTCTAAGGCCTGTTGGTGGGTGTGATCCTGCGGTTTGGCATCCATGTGCCCCAGAGCATGACTGACATGATCCTAAACTGTGCTGTCAACGCCAGTCCTGCGTCTCTGTTGGTCAATGTCAGCGGCCGATTCTATGAGTACACCCTGAAGGGGGAAGTCAGCCGAAGCAAAAGTCACCAAGTGCAGGATGATGAGATGCTGAGAAAGGCAAGGAGATAAACAGATGAAATGTCAAATTTGCAACTGTTAGGAGCCAAACGTCAGCAAATTATGTATTATGGATATACTGTTCTGTGATAAAATACTGCTTTGCCAGTGTGGTTGTATATCATGTGATAAATAGCCTCTACAGACTTTCACATAGGGGGCATTTCCACCACATTTTCCTGGGGAACAGGAACTCATTTCTTCCCGTGTTTCCACCGGACTCAGTTATGCTAGCATTTTCTGCAGCATTATTATTCACCTTGCATTCTTAAAAACCTGCCACTTTTGCTTATGTGGCCAGCGATAATCAGGATGGAGTTTTAGCAGAGGATGACATTACACATGCATATAAATGATGTAAAAGGCACTTCTGATACATCATTGGACTGATTTACTTAATCTTCCTGCGGCTTAAGCTCTGCTGTGGGAACACATCACAATGCGCTGGAGGACCTTTTAGCCTGGAAAAAGCTGCTGGAACCTTTGGTGGAAAATCACCTAAACATTCCCATGTGATCTCTGTCTATAAAAATGTAAAATTGTGGGCGGTTTACTGATTTGCTTACACAAACAGACAATACATTATGCTTTAAAGAAAGTTGGAAAGGTGAGTCAGGTTCATGGGGACACTACTACTTGCAGATAGGTATATAACTTATATCTTACCACTGTCTCCAGGTGACATTTGACCCAGAAGTGTTTTTCAACATTTTGCTGCCTCCCATCATCTTCCACGCTGGTTACAGTCTGAAAAGGGTAAGAGGTTCAAAGGGATTTATCATTCAGTATTTGTGGAAATATGAATTGTATAAATAATTTAATTTAAAAATATAAGCTGTTCTTTTATAGAAAATTCTTAAGTATTTTGCATATGATTTCTTTCACATATTTAGGTTTGTTTTTTAGGATTACAGTGACATTCATCTGTATTTCCCCAGCCTAACTACCACTGTTAGATAGCTTCTGTTTTAATGAATCTGTGCCCTTGTCTGTCTCAGAGACATTTTTTCAGAAACATCGGCTCCATCCTGACCTACGCTTTCATGGGAACGGTTATATCCTGCTTTGTTATTGGGTAGGCCATTAATTCATCTCTGAACTAACTTCAGAAGTAATGTTTTGTTTTTACCATTACATTTAGACTGAAATTTGTAACCCAAGATTTTACTTCATTACATCAAGTAAGTTTGTTATGCCACACTTTGACTTGTACGTCTTTGCTCTTAGGTTGGTCATGTATGGCTTTGTGTCCTTCATGAAAGCTGTGGGCCAGCTAGGGGGAGAGTTTTACTTCACCGACTGCCTGTTCTTTGGGGCCATCGTTTCGGCAACAGACCCAGGTAGGCAGTGCCATGTTAGCTGTCACTGTCCACACCTTCTGTAACAGTGTATTAAACAAAGAGGCAGCATAGCACTGTATCTTTGTGCTTATATGACATTGACTGTTGGAAAACTGTTCTCCTGTACTATATTCATGTAATTGCTTTTTCCTCCTGTATGTCACAGTGACAGTGCTGGCCATCTTCAATGAGCTGAAGGTAGATGTAGACCTGTATGCTTTACTCTTTGGGGAAAGTGTCCTCAATGATGCTGTGGCCATCGTCCTCTCTTCGTAAGCATTAATTAACAGAAATAAGCATGCACACAGAGCAGCATCACTTCTGTTTTACCACAGCAACAGTAGTTCCACATTAGGGACGCACCGATGCAGATACCAGAATCAGGTGTTGAGTCCGATACCACCCTCTGCATGAAAATGGGTTCAATTCTTGTGGACTTGGGGGCTGAGATGAGCAGCTCCTCTGCAGCAGAGCAGCTATGTGTCCAGCAGAGAGGACAGGATGAAGCCACAGACAGTCAGCAGTTTAACATAAAAACAGGCAGCCTTGTTAAATTAAACTTTAAAATATCTGACTGTGATAATGTGCAGCCCTAAACTATGATGTTCTGGTCAGGCGGTTGTGAAATCATTACATCCTAACACAAGGCAGCACTCCTAAAAAGGTTCAAAATCTACTGTATGCTGTGTAGCAGGCTACAGCAGTTCAGTCAGAAACCTTTCAGATAATTTGCACAGCCTCCTGTTGCATAAGATATTCTATTTAATCCAAATCATAAAATAAATCTCATGAAATTAAACTGTCTCTGAAGTCATTGCACTTTTGTGGCGATGTTTTTTTTACACTAGAGACATTGCATCATTAAGTATTCAGTGTTGGCAAGCACTCAAAAGTAAGTATTCATACTTGTACTTGGTCTGAAAAAAGTGGTATCGGTGCATCCCTATTCCACATTATGGAATAGGTTCACTTTTTTTCAACTCTATCTCAAACCAATTTATAATAATCATTGTAGTAATCATTCCTCTTGTGTATACAGGGTGTGAAGAGATCCATTCCTAACACGTTTTGTTTGGAAACAAAATACATTACCCTTGTTCTGTGCAAAAATGTGTTGATAATAAATTCAGTTGAATCTTATGTGAGTCTCCAGCAGTTACAAGGCTATACATTTGGAAGATACTGTACCTGCTTCTTTTTGTCTGACTCTGACTGTTGAACCTTCACATTAGCTTCAGTTAAACTTGATTTTTACATAGAATGACTGGATTTAATCTCCCATCACTTAAATTAAAATTGAATTAGGAAGGGATCCGTTTGTGGCCTGTATGGACACAGTATGTACATAGGGGCATGGGAGTATTGTTTTAAGACAGATTTGAAGAAAAAAAAAATCAGAACCTGTCATTTAATCCTAGTTCTGATTTGCTGATTCTGTCAAAGTCAGCTATTTGTGTTGTACATTGCACATGAATGGACATTAATGTTACTAACATCAGTCCCTGTCATTTCACTGCTTACCTTCCTTCACCCATCCGTGTCATTCATCGCCTGCCTGCACGTATGTATGTAGTGTTCTCCTCCGGCTGGAGAAACAGGGTAAGCAGGGAGCTGGTGCCGTGCACTCCCCAGGACACGATGGCCCATATGGGCCTGAGGGGGCAGAGGAATGGCTGGGAGAAAACCAGACACTGGCTCCTCAGTTTGGGTTGGTGGGCTGTTTTCGTGATGGTGGTGGCATAATTAATAGTAGTGTGATTATCTCAGCTCAGTCAATGTAGTGCTGATTTTTTTTTTTTTTTTTTTGGAGTGTAGACCTGAACCACCATTAGGATGCTCAATGCCCTCCCCTTCCCTTCCCTGACCCTGCAGCCCTTTTGTATCCATTCTTTGTATCATTTTTCAGTTTTGTCAATGGTTTATCAACCTCGTAAATGAACAAAAAAAAAGCATTTTTAATCAATTCTGGTAATGTAGGTGTGCAAAAGAGTTATTACTGCCGAATATTAGTACTGCTGTTATGCTTTGTTAGTCTTGTGTTAAATGGGAGCTGCTACTCATAAACAGGTAGTGCCTGAACTGGCTGTTTCTGTACTTATTAGTATGTGCTGGATATCAAATAAGATTTGAGAAATCAAATTTCAATTAAGCATGCAAGATTCTGATAAGGTAAACCCAACCTCAATCCACGTGTGATCCATCTTGGTTATGCTTTCTAATCAAATTCTGGTAAATTTAATCAAAATCAGAACTGGATTTGGGTTGCTGTGGGTTTAACTTGGTGCCTGACTACATCTGACACCAAAACCTTTCTGTGTGTCTTTTTTTGAGCATGTGTTTAACTTTTGACCAGTTTCCCCTTCTGGATGTCTAGTTCCTTTTTCATGTAAATGTTTTTATTTCTGTTTTTCTCTCTGCTCTTCAGCTCCATTGTGGCGTACCAGCCTGAAGGAGACAACAGCCACAGCTTTGAAGCCATGGCCATGTTGAAATCCTTTGGCATTTTCCTGGTCATCTTCAATGGATCCTTGGCTCTTGGAGTGGCCACTGGAGTCATGACTGCTCTTATATCCTTTCACCTGTTTCTTACCATTAAGTAATGTACATTTATATGCACAGGTATGCTTAAAGAGCAACAGAACAACACTACAGGATTTAAAACAGTTACCCTACTCTGACTTGTATTGCTGTGTAATAAAATGGAACATATGATTGTCTTGCCTAGAAAATGTGGTTCACATTTAACACAGTACATTTCTATGTTATTGGTTTCACTTGTGAAGGCTGCAGGTGCACTGCAGATATGCTGGTTTTTGTTTTGCTTCTTGACTTTCAATTTTTATCACGTGACCAAGTTCACTAAGCTGAGGGACTTCTCCCTTCTGGAGACCGCTCTCTTCTTCCTCATGTCCTGGAGCACCTTCCTGTTAGCCGAGGCCTGTGGCTTCACAGGTGGGCTACACCTGCACCCAGGACTCGTGCATACAGTTTAGCTGGTGTCGGTTTAGGCATCTGATTTAGATTTATTGCCAGTCTTAGGCCTTTGACAAAAATATACATTACTTCTTGTGATATTATGAGCATTTGATTTTAAAATAGGTAATAGTAAACAATAGACAGGTGACTCTAGTTCTACTTAATTATGATTTTATCAGATTCATCTAAGGTTAGTCATTTTTCCCCTGTGTTATGAAACCAGTACTGTGACCTTTCACCAAGAACTGGTGTATTTTTAGCAGTCTCATGTTTTGTTCTTACAAAATTTAACGGCCTAAAAATGAACCATTCACCCATTCAGACTATGTGATTTACATGCATTAGTTACATCTGAGCTAGGCGTTTCTTTCCTAAATCACAAGATTAGCCTCAGACACAGGCAAAGGTTTTTTTTTTAAATGTTATTTAAGGGTGTAACAAATATTCTTTGTCTGTTTTCACTGACAGAATTAATGCTGCTCTTTGAATACTTGTGACTTGCATGTAATTCAGCGTGTTTTGAGTAATGCTGCGGTAACTCTGTGTGTTGCTTTTAGGCGTAGTAGCTGTGCTGTTCTGTGGGATAACTCAGGCTCATTACACCTACAACAATCTCTCTTCCGAATCTCAGGACAGGACCAAACAGGTGAAATGCTTTCACGCTCATTATTTGTGGCTAGTATATTAAAACATCTCTAATCACTGCTTTGCAACACTTTACACATTTTAGAAAGACAAATATTGCCATTACTAGTACATATACCTTCCATCCATTGATTGTGCTCTTCAGGCTGTAGAGGTTTGGTGTTTACAGTCTTATGCAAAAGTTTAGGCACCCCTTGATACATAACAGATTTTGGTGATTTTTTATTTGAACAGATGTTAACACAGTTTCTCTTGGAAATGGAAAAAATGCACAATATTTTCTGCAAACAGTGATGCATAGTTACTTCTTATGCCATAAATTGAACAAAAATAAAAAATAAAAACATTATTATGGCATGGTGCAAAAGTTTGGGCACCCTACACAATCAGTACTTAGTAACACCTCCTCTGGCAGATATCACAGCTTGCAAACGCTTTTCATAGCCAGCTAAAAGTCTTTCAATTCTTGTACTTGGGATCTTCTCCCATTCTTCCTTGCAAAAGGCTTCTAGTTCTGTAATATTCTTTGGTCGTCTTGCATGCACAGCTCTTTTAAGATCTACCCACAAATTTTCAATGATGTTTAAATCAGGGGACTGTGATGGCCATTCCAAAACCTTCAGCCTGCGTCTCTTGAGGTATTCCATAGTGGATTTCGAGGTATGTTTAGGATCATTGTCCTGTTGTAGAAGCCATCCTCTTTTCAGCTTCAGCTTTTTTACAGATGGTGTGATGTTTGCTTCCAGAATTTGCTGGTATTTAGTGGAATCCATTCTTCCCTCCACCCGTGCAATGTTTCCTGTGCCACTGGCTGCAACACAACCCCAGAGCATGATAGATCCACCCCCATGCTTAATAGTTGGCAAGGTGTTCTTTTCATGAAATGCTGCTCCTTTTTTTCTCCAAACATGCCTTTGCTGATTGTGTCCAAAGAGTTCTATTTTAACTTCATCAGTCCACAGCACTTGTTTCCAAAACGCATCGGGCTTCTGTAGATGTCCTGTTGCATACTTCAGACGTTGGATTTTATGATGGGGACGCAGATAAGGTTTTCTTCTGCTGACTCTTCCATGAAGGCCTTGTCTGTGCAAGCATCGCTGCACAGTGGAACGGTGCACCACCACTCCTGAGTCTGCTAAATCTTCCTGCAGGTTTTTTGCAGTCAAATGTGGGTTTTGATTTGTCTTTCTGACCAGCATACGAGCAGTTCTGTCCGAGAGTTTTCTTGGTCTTCCAGATCTCATCTTGACCTCCCCAGTTCCCCTGATCTGCCATCTCTTAATTACATTTCTTACTGTGGAAACTGCAAGCTGACAACGCTTTGCTATCTTCTTGTAGCCTTCTCCTGCATTGTGGGCATCAATAACTTTCATTTTCAGGGTCTTACACAGCTGCTTAGAGGAACCCATGGTTGCTGGGTGTCCACAAGTGTGTGCACAAGGTTTGAAGAGTCAAGGTATTTGTACAGCTTTGAAATTGGCATTTACCAATGACAGCTGTTGCTGTGCATCAGATCTAATGAGCTGATTAAGGTCTGAAACCTTGTGAGAGACTTTGAGACTCTGGAACTCTTAGGGTGCCCAAACTTTTGCACCATGCCATAATAATGTTTTTATTTTTTATTTTTGTTCAATTTATGGCATAAGAAGTAACTATGCATCACTGTTTGCTGAAAATATTGTGCATTTTTTCCATTTCCAAGAGAAACTGTGTTAACATCTGTTCAAATAAAAAATCACCAAAATCTGTTATTTATCAAGGGGTGCCTAAACTTTTGCATAAGACTGTATACCTTCCATCCATTGATTGTACTCTTCAGGCTGTAGAAGGTCATGGGAGGGCTGGAGTCAGTGGTAGCAGACACTGGACGAGAGGCGGGGTACACGCTGGACAGGTCGCCAGTCTATCACAGGGCTGACACACAGAAACAACCATTTACACACAGATAAAATCCTCACAAGAGAGGACGTTTTGAAATATCTGTGCTTTAGTACAAATGTCAGTTTTGGTTTTGTTAAGTTGAAGAAAACCAACAAACTGTCATTTATGCACTGAAGCAGAGAGCTGATAGACCTGATGGTTGCAGATCGCCGTCATCTGGACACTGCTGAGCATAGATAGTTTTTAACAATATCACCTAGTGGAGGAATGTAAAGGCTAATAACACTGACCCCAGCAACATAATGTATCACCACATGACAAAGTGAATGCTTGCAAAGTTTACAACAAACATCCCCAGTGCAACCTTAGATCCAAAGTGACATGAACGCAGTGTGAAAGTTTCAGTTTTCCTTCTGTCTGTTGACATTATTTACAGTACTGTATATGTTTGTGTTTTCCCCACCAGTTATTTGAGCTGCTGAACTTCCTGGCAGAGAACGTCATCTTCTCGTACATGGGCCTCACTCTGTTCTCCTTCCAGTCACATGTTTTCAACCCTTTGTTCATCATTGGAGCCTTTGTATCCTTTACTCTGCACCACACAAACAAATCTAGGCCTTTGTGGCACTCCAGAGATGACAAACAGATTTGTTCCACATTACTACCAATTGTTCTTTTAGAGTAGTAAATGATGCTGTTCATTCATGGTCCCAGACAGTTGATTACTGCTCTTATATTTACAGTACAGTCTGTTGCCATTTCAAAACATATGTCATGATTCTAATGCTAGATACTGGCACCAGTACTGTTGCTAGTATATTTTATTCAGTCTTTCGGGGATCCCAATAATAACAGAACAAGTAGAATTATTTTCCATTCCAACCTGCCTGCTATGTAGATCCACTGTGTTGTGTCCTTGACCTGCTGTGTGGTATAGCTGGCAGTGTTTCTGGGCAGAGCAGCAAACATTTACCCTTTGTCCTTCCTGCTCAACCTGGGCCGCAAAAACAAGATCAGATTCAACTTCCAGCACGTCATGATGTTTGCAGGTATGTAACGTTCTCTAAAGTTTCTCAGGCTTGGATCCAAACTGAGTAAACTATTGCTAACCTGGCACCTGGTTCCATCAAAAAAACCTGTCAGTGCAAGTTTAAAAACATTAGTCACTAAGTCTGCTTCTGTACCGACAACACTTCTACTCAGAAACAGTATCGTTATTAACATCCCCTGGCATTTACTGTCGAAACAGGCTAATAACAGAAATCCACAACATGTCTCTGCTCATAATTGTTTCCGTGTTTAAACCCACAGGGTGATTTCCTTAATTATTCAGAAAAGTTCAACTGTTTTCTCACAGGACATTCTCTAAACGTTTGATTTTTTTTTTTTAACATACCTCATTAGCACTGTTACACACTACGGTGATAGACGCTTATACAACCAGCACTGAGAGGAAAAAACAAAACACCCATATCAGCATACTGTGCTGGTTACCAAGTAACTGCAGTAGTTAGGAGAAAACAAACCAAAAACCGCGACACTCAGATAAGCTGAACAGGTTCTGTGACTCTGAGTTAATGCTGCAGTCATCAGGTTTTCACACCCCTTTACTTTTTGAAGTTTATTGTATTTTAGGTTTAATTTTAAATTCAAACTACATGTCAAACAACAATGTCCATCAAATTCTCTTGAGACTTCTCTGACAAAATTGTGGTGAGGCATAGATCTGAGGCTCTGAGTGTTCGCAGGAGCAAAGTGGCCTTAGTCATTAGTTTGAAACCACCAGGACTCTTCATAGAGTTGACCAACCAACCAAAGTAATCAGGCAAAAGGGGCCTTGATCAGGAAGGTGGCCAGGAACCCAAATGTTACTCCAACAGAGCTGTGTGCTGGGACCTGGAGATGGCAGTTCAGACAGTTCCAGTCTGATGGAGCATGTGAGGAGTTGTCAGGAAGAATGGGATAAACTGCCCAAATCCAGGTGTGCAAAGCTTGTAGAGATTGAAGCTGTGATTGCTGCCAAAGGGGCTTCTACAAAGTACTGAGTTAAGGGTTTGAATACTTTAGTAAACAACAAAACAGGTTTCTGTTTTGTTATAATGGGTTATTGAGTGTGCACTGATGGAATATTATATCTACAGTACAAAGTGTGCAAAAAGTGAATGAGTGTGAATACTTTCTGAAGCCACTGCAAACTCAACTCTGGGTTCCTCTCACACTGTTCATCGGTGAAACGTGTTCTTGTCCTCACACCGTTGTATCTTCTCTCATCGTCAGGTCTGCGTGGAGCAATGACCTTTGCCCTTTCTATCCGAGACACAGCGACTTATGCCCATCAGATGATATTTTCAACCAATCTCCTCATTGTCTTCTTCACTGTGTGGGTCTGTGGAGGTGGCACCACACCCATGCTGTCCTTCATGAAGATACCGTAAGCCTGTGCATCTGTAGATGTTTATCTCTCTGTCTGTGTTTTTCATCCCCAATATTCAGTGTTTTTCTGTCAAATTCACCATAGCTACTTTTTCTCTTTCAGGGTGGGTGTGGACCCCGATCAAGAAAACTCTGTAAGTAATCACTACAGATTAAAATCTCTTTATGTTTTAGCAAGAATGCTTCAGTGATGGAAGAATAAATATTTCTGCTTTTTCTGCTTAACAGAGTTCTGGGTCACAACGGAGGAACAACAAACACGAGAGCGCCTGGCCCTTCAGGATCTGGTATAACTTTGACCACAAGTATCCTTTGAGCCATGGATCACGTATTGGAAACAATGTCTTTAGAACTTTAAATGCTATGTACAACTTCAAACACTAGAGGGTGCTCTTTTAACAGCAGTAACTAGACCCATCTGTACATGCAGGTTAAAGATAAGACAACAGAGCTATGTGAAATGTGGTCAAGTTTCATGATAAGGTACTTATAAAGTTTTTTCTGCACAATATTTCTTCAGTTTTTGTGGGTGAAAAGCTGTATTGAATCAGAATGGGTAGAGCTAGACTAGATTGCTCACTAATTAGCAAGTAAGTGTCTTTAAAATGGTTTGGTCCTTGACAGAAACTTGTTCACCAGCTACCTGAAACCCCTCCTGACCCACAGCGGCCCTCCTCTCACTGCTACTCTGCCGGCATGTTGTGGCCCGCTGGCACGATGCCTCACTAGCCCACAGGCTTATGAGGTCTGGACACAATAACACAGTTAAAATGTCACTTTATTACGTCCTCAAATAGTAACTTGTTTGACCACATAAAGTACAGAGATTTGCAAATTGTATGATTTTACTCATCTTCATTTCTGTGTTCTTGCCCCCCACCCCCCACTAGAATGAAGGTCAGCTTAACGATGATGACTCTGACTTCATCCTGAATGATGCCAGCTCCATGTACGCTGATGTCACCGTCAGCACGGATGCATCTGGATCATATGCTGTCAACTGCAAGCGCTCCTCCATCGCCAGCACTGGGGTCGGCCCGTCTGACGAAGGTCTGGATCATGAGCTCACCTTGGCAGAAAATGAAGTGGCAATCAGGGGCACCCGTCTTGTCCTGCCCATAGATGACCCAGTAGAGCCCCCAGCCACAGTCACCCTGCCCCCGCCACCCTCTCCACCACACTCAGAGCCACACAGGCACAGAATGTAAGAAGGCTTGGCTAACAGGACGCAGTTTGTTGTTTCAGAAATCACAAATCATCTCAGTTGGTTTCATAAGAAAACCGTTTCTTCCATGCTGACAGGGCTGCCTCTCTAACATGCAGTTTTAAAATAGTCTCCTCTTGGTGACAAAATTGGGGTGAGCTTGATTTACATCACCTTTTGGTGAATTCCTGTCATCTTGAATGTGAACACACTCTATTTAAGCTAAGGTACGGTAAATCAAGAGCACCTCCAGTTTATAGATTACTTAAAACTTCAGCAAGATGCAAATTTAGCCACCATTTGAAGAGACTTGCAAAATGGGAGTGTAGTATTGCTGCTAAGTTTGTACTACTGTGTTGATATGGCAGTGCTGATACTGTATCTGACCTCTCTGAAGGCCCCATACTCCTCCTGGCTGTGTGGGGTGATCACTAAAACTGTTTTATATACAGCTTACGCTTTTCTCTGTGGTGAAGTTGTGCCTGATCAAAGATATCTGTCTAGCTCCTTAGAGTGTTTATAAGATAATCTTCATTATGTATCATACAGGGCAGTTCACTCTGGTACCACTTAAGGAGCATTTAGACCAGAGGATATTACTAATCTCATTAATGTATCCACAGACTGGTTGACTTGACCTAATGTTGACCTCCTGCTCAAAATTCACTGGTGGAGAAGGCTCAAAAAGGAGAAACCCTGGATTTTGATTGGCTAAGAATGGAGCAACAAGACGAGGACAGTGGCCTCTTCATATGAGCGGTACTAAAAACAGCAAATATTTTCCACAACTAGACTGTGGGTAAATTTGCTATGAATCAACTAGTTAATGGACAGAAAGCTAAATGGCAGTTACTTTAATTTGCAAGCCGTTTGTTGAATTGTCTCTTATGTTGCTGTTTCATTTTTCAAGTAAAAACACTGAACACTGGTTTCAGATTCTCAATTTTGAGGATTTTCTGCTTTTCTTTGTCATATATGGCAGTAAAGAGAATACCTTTGGGCTTTGGACATTGTAATTGGCATTTGTCACAGTTTTTGTACAGCACACTATTCCGATAGACTAAAGAAAATCAGATGAATCAGTAAAGGGAGCTTCCATTACAAAGTTTAGGAGCATCTCTGCTATCCTAAAGTTCAGCACTGCCTGCCTCTTCTCGTCTTTTTAATTAATGATGTATTTATTTAACTAAAATTATTTATTTATATAATGATTTATTTTTTGTGGTGTGGCATTAATGATTCTCTTGCCTTGATCTTAATAGGACTGCTCGGTGGTGAAATGCTGTTGTTATGCACGTTTTCCTAAAAACTACTCCATGCACATTGTACAGTAGGGAATTCATGAGGGAAGTGGGTGTTCATTCCAGGAGGTTGTTGACCTCTACAGTGTGCGCATGTTAAAGCTATCTCCTCCCTGTACTGTAGCAAATGTTTTGTCTTTATACCTGGAAGCTGCAGGTCTCCTGTGTGTGTATTTACATGTGTAAGTGTGTGTGTGTGTGTGGTGAGTGACTGATGCGGCCAAATCTACTGATGTGGTTATTAGGGCTCACGTCTGTATCTGGGCTTTCTGTTGTCATCTAGTTTAATCTTCTTTCTTAAAGGAAAAAGTAACTGTTGTGTGATGTTGTATTATCAAAGATGACTCTGAGGGCTTCCTGAACTGTTTGGAATTAAAGTGCCTATAATGTAGATTTGTACATATTTGATTTGCTAATGTGTAGTAAGATGACTCTCTTTGTTTTTTGTTTTTTTATATGAGACTAAGCCCTTTAATTGTTCCTTATTGTATTCCCCATATAATTTGGCAAGTAGGTGACCTCCTGCATTGTAACTGTTTGTTTTTGGTGCCCAAAACAGTGCAAACTAAATGCCACTAATAGTTTGTAAGCTCTTAATTATTTTGTGAACAGTGTATTTAAAGAAAATGTGTACTTTATCTAAAGTACATGTGGTATTTTAAATGAAACGAGTAGGGTGAATTTGAATTTGAAGACCAATATAAAGATGCTAGCATTCATGAGGATGTCTCTATTTACTGATACAGTGTTTGCCTGTGACCCGGCTCGTCTGTTACAGTTCCTACCTCAGTGAGAGGTTTTTGGCACTGAGGCGTCAGTCGACTGAGATCCTTGTTTGTCCTGTTTTCTGCTGAAAATTGTGAAAATGTTTGACTACACTAAATTCTCACTTTATTAGGAACACCAAACTAAAACTAATGCAGTCTAATGAGGCAGTCTTGCAGTAAATCCTCCTTCATGAATGAGATCATGTTGCATCATCTTTTTGGAGGGTGTAGTTTGTGCTGAACAGTACTTCATTACTGTATACTGACAGGTGTTTCTATTATTTTGTCCACCCCATTTATATCAGTGAGCCTAGGCTAAATAATAGAATTACCCCTCTGCTTTAGACTGCATTTATTATAGAGTGAATGTTTCTATTTTTTGTAGAAACTGTTCATGACATATATTTGTGAAAAGTCCACCTGCGCATTAGATCTGTGTGTGGATATTCTTAAAATGTAACGTATGTTAAGGAGAAAAATAATAGATACCTTTCTGTGTAGTCCTGGAGTTAAGGGTATCCTCAGTCAGTCATCATGCAAGTGTACTGGAAATAAATAAAAACACTGCATAAAATTAATGGCCTTTGTTTAAATTCTGTTGCCACAACATTACCTTAAAGGATAAGGCCAGCCATTTTCTATATTAACAGTCTTTTCAACAGTCCCCATATAGAGACTAAAACCAACAATGAATTGCCTCTGCGCATGATCAATGTCTGTCAATCTGTCAGTCTTGGATTAATTTATTCATTAATTTATCCTCATATATGCACACAACACTACACTGGGTGCCATGTTTTTTTTTTCATTATTAAACACAAGACCCTGATATTTGTTTAAGAATATCTTGAGATCTTGTCCATGGGCCCTTGACTCTTACTTCAGATCAGTGGCAGTTCTACATTGAATTACTCTCCGGGTGAGACCCCCCTCTGAGCCACTGCTTCAGATACTGTAAAAAACAGTGGTGGAAGAAGTACTCAGATTGTAAACTTACTGTAAGTAAAAGTAGCAATACCACAACGTACAAATAATCTGTTACAAGTGAAAGTCCTGCATTCAAAATGTTACTTAAAGTGCAAGTGTATTATCATCAAAACATACTAAAACTAAAAATACTCAGTATGGAGAATAACACATTTAACATTCATATCTAATATATTACTGAACTGTAGTTATTGATACATTATTACTGATAAACTCAACATTCAAAGTCGCAGTTGGCAAAGGTAGAACTAGTTTTAAACAAGCTATATGCCTATAATTTGAATTGGACAGCTTGTGAATGTTCCACCAAGGATTTGATTTGATTTATTCATTCAAGCATGTAAAACAGTTGATATGTCAACACATGTAATTTCACACATATCCAACAATAATAATCCAATATCAATTTACTTATACCTAGTACATGCTTGAACGAAGTAGGAAGAAGTTAGACTTATCTAGTCCTACCCCATGACATCATTTTACAACTTTTAAATCCTAAGCAATATCTCTAGATAAATAATT
>NW_018127922.1:1766982-1784480 GCF_001952655.1 Monopterus albus | reverse complement strand
GATGCCCATATGGTAGTGTCATCAGCAAATAAAACCACTTTCACTAAATCAGAAACCTTGCATATATCATTAATATATAGTATAAATAATTTGGGTCCCAAAACAGAACCCTGAGGCACTCCACATACAATATCCAGCTCACTTGATTGGTATTCACCCAACTTCACAAATTGACGCCTCTGTGTCAAATAACTTCTAATCCATTTCAGAACCTTTCCTCTGATCCCATATTTTTCTAACTTATCCATTAATAACTCATGATTGATTGTGTCAAATGCTTTTTTTAGGTCAATAAATATTCCATCGTGTATTTCTTCTCATCCATAGCACTTATGTCCTCCATCAGGTCGGTAATGGCCAAAGATGTCGATCGGTTCGACCTAAAACCATATTGGCAGAGAGGATTTTATGTCTATCAATAAATGTATCTAATCTGTTATTAAAGAGTTTTTCCAAGATTTTTGAAAATTGTGACAACAGAGAAACCGGTCTATAATTTGTGAAGTTGTGCTTATCACCAGATTTATACAGTGGAATAACCTTTGCTATTTTCATATTTTTGGGGAACTGCCCAAGTCGAAACGACATGTTAAAAATATGGGTTAATGGTTTGCATATCCCCTCAATTACCCATTTAACCATTGTCATAGTGATACCATCAATAAAGTCTTATGATTATGCTGTAATAAATAAAAATACTCAGGTAAGGTACAGATATTTCAAAATTATTTTTAAGCATAGTACTTGAGTAAATGTGTCAACAGTGGTGTTGTTTGGGTTTTTAATTGTTTGCTCTTTTCAAGTCACATACTATTTAAAATCTAACTGCCCTTACCAACAACTTATTCATTCTTCACATTGTGTCCACACTATCATTTTGATACTTCAATAAAATATCTTGCTTTGACAAGAGTCTTAACTCAAGCTCCACTATTTTTTTCCACAGCTTTCTCTAACAACTTATTCATTCTTCACATTGTGTACACACTGTCATTTTGATACTTCAATAAAATATCCTGCTTTGACAAAAGAGTCTTAACTCAAGCTCCACTAATTTTTTCCACAGCTTTCTCCAAGATCTCATGTTCTTCTTCATGACACAATAACGCATTACAGATTTCAGGATAAAGTGAGTGGGTTTTGTACTGTTTCCAAAGTCAAAAATGCACCTTAATGCTTCATTATTCCACTTGTTTACTTTCCCTAAACTCATAGAGACAACAACTAATAAGTACATACTGTTAACACTAACATTATTATAAACAAGCAAGTGTAAAAAGACTTTGGGCTTTTAGTGTGCTTACATTTTTGTTTTTTATATTTGTTTTGTCTAATTTGCATTCTAATGTTTTATTTATATATGGATTTTAATATTTTGTCTATCTGTGTGCATTGCGTTAAGCGCTTAATTGCCGCTGTGTATGAAAATGGCCTACATAAATAAACTTGCAATGCCTTCTTAAAAGCTGGCGGGAGGCCCAGTCGCTTTTATTTTGAAGGTAGTCACTTCCTTTTGCGCGTCACCGTTTTAATTTTGAAATTCAATTACTCTACTTCCGGTCTGTGCCTGGTTATGGGTATCTGGCTTGAAGCTGCAGTTGCCGTATTTATAACACGTGAGGGTCTCGTTAAAGCGGAGTCCCGCTGCCTCCATCCACCACCGCAGACATCACTCTGAGCCCGGTAAGCTGGCTGCTGAGCTCCGCTGTTTATTAACCAAACCGCGTTCTCCTAGAACCTGTTTTTAGACTGAACCATCCAGTTACTTCGGGAATGTTTTATATCTAGTTTTTTTTTTTGAATATGCAGGGTGCATCGCGCCTGACGTGATTATTTATAAACTCCGAGTCGCTTTATTAAACCGCTCCAAACAAGTGGTGACATAAAGGTGCGTTAATGCAGCGCTCGCTTAGAGCTGACCACGCAGCCTACGACAGGTCCCACTAACAAATACAGCCTACAACTCAGTTACAACTTGGAACTCAGTTCTTCTTTCACACATCTGGTCATTTCTCATGCACTTCAGGTGCAAAGCAGCATTTTGATATCTGAAGAGGAAAAATGCCTTAAAGTTTTATCTAGGCGTTGGCTGTCTGTCTGTCTGTCCGTCCGTCCGTCCGTGTACGTGCGTCTGTCTGTGAACGCGCGCGCGCGCGTGCTATAGTTACAGTACATGCTGACTTGTGAAAACCTAGACTGCCCCTGAAATCTGTTTCCAGTTAGAAAGTCTCCTTTTTTCACCCAATGATGGAACCGCTGAGGCTAAAAAATGCATCACAGAGGTCAATTAAAATTCCTTTACTGTAATTTTTCATTGTCCTGTGTGTGCGCCTGTGTAAATAATGCAGTGCTGGTACCAGCTGCTCTGCAGGCTGTGAAGTAAATTCATGATCCATATGTGCATAACTGACCGCTTTCTCCTAAGTCTCGAGAGTGTACTGCAAACCTTGTGCCATAGGAAGAACGCCCTGATTATTCATAATCGGCTGGAGAAAATATCATATATCTGTCAAATGTCTCAGCAACAAGACTGAAAGGCCTAAAGGGGAAGGAGACATTTTCCAGTAGTTGGACATTGTGTAATAATGGTGCAACAGGATGAAAATGTCATCTTAACCTAAAGTTATATGGAAATACCTTAAGTATTACAGCAATTTCTAGCATACAGGCCACAATAAACCAAGACCCATATGTGAGACTGACCTGAAGCCCAGAGGGAGTTTTAGTTTGAGCTGAAGCTGGTGGCTGCATGTTAAAGAAATTACCGTGACCTCAGCTGCATAAAACACATAATAGGCTCATAAAACTTAATTTAATTTGTCAGATTTTGTGTTATGGTAACTTCCTGTTGTGTTTTGCCTGTTGTGATTTTAATAGGTTGTGAATGGCATACAGACACGGTTTTTCTCTTTATTGATCCCCAGTGGAGATTTTAATGGACTTCTACAGCTTTAGAGTTTTTACAATATCAAAGTGAAACAAGCTTTCACTGTGAACCTTAGCAGTGTTTTATCTTTGACCTAGAGCCATTAAAACCTGTTATGATTCATCTGGGTGTGCTGACATTAGTTGGCAGTTGTGAAATTGACTGCTGCCAACCATATAAATGTTATCATCTGTTTTGATTTAAAGAAATAGTTTAACACTTGGAGATATGCTTATTCATTTCCTGCCAAGAGTTACATGACAGAATCAATACTAGGCTACTCATGTTTGTCCAGTGAAACTACAGATTTAAGTTGTTCTAATATTTCTTTATTTAAAATGTGCTGTGGAACATGTTAATGGCAAGAGGGTTCTGTGACTCAGACTCGATAAAAAGCCCAGCAGTGTTGGAGAGATATCCCCTTCTGAAGTTCTGGACCAAGTCTCACTCTTTTAACCAATCAGAGTAGCCCAAAGACAGGGGTGGGAGCTCATGGCTGTCAATCAAAATGTCAAAGTGCTTTGGGTCTCTACTCCTCTCACACTGAGGCTTCAAGCTAATAGGGCTGCACGATTCTGGGTAAAATATGAATACAAAATTTTTTAATTCAGAATTGAATCATGATTTTCTCATGAATCTTGGCCATTGAAATGCTGTCATATATCTTCAGGTAGGTAATCAGCTTTCAATTTTGGTATTTGACTATTTGAGACAGCATCAGATTTCAATGCAGTCTGAGTCTAATGATGAAGAAGAGAAGGCTTGGTCTGCTAGAAGCAATATATGGCATAAGGTGAATGTCAATTCCCTTATTTTAGCATTCCTCCATCCTTAATCCTTGCTTGACCTGAAAATTTTTCCGATCCACCATTTTGGATGTCCCAAAACATAACCCTTTTTCAGAAATCAGTTTGTGGTCAGATGATTCACATGAAGGATCAGAGGAAAGGACTTCTCATGTCAGTTAAAACAAGTTTCATTGTTCCTCTCTCCTTGCAGTTTGTCCTTATGTCTTACGTGGGCGGGACTAAGATGAAAGGAAAAGATGCAAGTGAGGGAAACGTGGATGCAGTTAGTAGAATTGGGATTCACCTATTGTCGTATTGCCTCTTCCCTACCTGTGTACATCATGTGATATAATGTATTCCTGTTATTAACACATCTTAGCAAGGAAATGGGAGCGCTTGGTTTGATGAGACGATCTCCCTGCTAATGCAAACGCTGTAGAATTGTCATCATGTGAAAATGAGAATGCATAGGGGCCTGAATTAGGATTAAAAACTGATTAGTCATGCAGCCCCACTTGTAAGCGATGATTCGTGCATCAGCTGAGAAAGCATGCATAGCAAGGGTGGAGCAGGGAGAAGAAGGGTGGGAGGAGCGCAGGAGTTTGACTTTGAATCTCATGCTAGCAATTGTGGGGCAAGATCTTTTATACACCGATTTCCTGAACTTGCATATTGTACCTTTAAATATGAAGCTAAAGCCAGAAGGTGTCAGCTTATCTTACCATAAAGACTGGAAACAGGGAAACAGTTGGGTAGCCTGGCTCTGCCGAAAAGTACAAAAAAAAAAGCAGCACCCCTAAAAGGTCACTTTTTAATACACACACATATTTGTTTGTTGTTTAATTCATACAAAAAGCAAAGTGTATCCTCCAATTTAACAGGCTGATAAACGAGTAGCATTGATCCTCTCATCTGACTCTGGGCAAGAAAACAAATGAACATATTTCCAAAAATGCCAACATTTGTTATACAGCACTCTCCAACACCATCATCAAAACAGATGTGGGAATATCTTTTCAAAGAATGGTAGGGATAAAGAGACTTTGGTGAGGAGCACTGAAGCTGTTCTGGAAGCTGGGGGCCACTTCATGCCGTTTTTTCCTTTCATCTGTCACCCATCTGTGAGTTGATTCAGCCTTGTGGTTTTACAGAGAAAATGATGGGAAATGAGCTAATGTGCAGTGCCATTAGAGGAATTTCTTAAATGTATACACACGTTTATATTTTAATTACAAATGAAATAGAAGTAAGGCTAGTGTGATCACTGTTAGGATAAGAATCTGGAGGAGTGATTAGAAATTGAGATTTATGTGTGAAGACTGGGACAGTTTGGAGGCAAACAGGCCCTTGAGATAGCACTGCAGGCTTAAATGTCACACAAGATCATTTTAACATCAAATTTTACAGTTAGCGTCGGACTTTCGGTCGTTCCCAACGGGACTGTTCTGCTGCCAGTGTGGAGAGGCTTCACTAACACATGCACACACACACACAAGCAGAAAATGTCACACAGCAGATTGTGATAGAAATGGAAATTGGTCACACACTGTTGCAGCTGAAGATTTCCACTTTTGCCAGCTGTTGTTGTGAAAGACATCACCGTTGCTGAATCGAGAAGTGGGGGAGGAAAAGGAGTGAAAGGGCGCAGAAACACTGTGTGTAGCTCAGGACAAAGGCAGTTATGTTCAGCACAGTTAACCAGCAGCTTCTGGTGAAACAATCATCTCTGTCCAGTTGTGGGACATGCTGCATTTCTTTGACCTCACTCCACAGGAGAGATCTCAGATCTGTTGTATCGGCTTTATTCCGCTGTATGGAATGTGGCTCATGAACGAAGAGCCAAGCCAAACAAGTCTCCTTCTTTGTAGGCTGCAATGCTCAGTTTTAAATATTGATGTGTATTTATTTTTGAGATAGTAGGACTGGAATCGCGGTGGGAACACTCCCTGTCGTGTTGTTGCAGTTGGGCCATGATAAAGTGACGATTTGAACTTTAGAGCTGCACTACGCTTTTCCTCTATGCTTCAAATTTTTAAATGTAGTGCTCATAACAAGCCACAGAGAATTATCGCCTGATTCCACAGTTCATATCAGCTCTACTGAGTTTGTTTTAGCATCTTTCAGCACTTTGTTTTGGTTTTACTGTTACTATTTTGGGTCACTCCTTTCAACTGTGTCAGTGAAAAACGTTCTGATAAACCTACTTCATGCTATCCACTGAACGACAAATGGCAGACAGACAAAGCTAGCCAGTGAACATAGCAAAGCATTTAGCAGATAAAGATCCAGATATATCCCTCTGGAGTTGCTGAAGACTATCAACACATTTCACATGGCCAAAAGTGAATGCTAATATTTCTCTGGGCCTGTTATTAGGCAAATACACCCCAAAAATTGTTAAATACAGATGTAAGCATTAAGGCTTTCACTTGAGTAATTTTGTGATTGCAAGTTAAAGCTGTCACACACCACAGAAAATCCTTACATAAACATATACCTGAAATCAAATAATCAGCCACCTAGTTTGTGAATGTTGTGGCCTGTTTATGAGGGCAGCTTTTTACTCACAGGCCTTGGTGGGGAAATGCATTCTGGTCTTTTGAGGCATCAGGCACTGATGCATCTCTTCTTCGATGGATTTGTGTGAGTTTTGAGGTACGATTGTGAGTGTAGTAAAAAGCTCTTGCTGCATCACTCTGAAAGACAAAAAACATTAGCTGAATATTTTTAGCTAAATGCAGTGAAAATCTAAATTGAGTAATTTTATTTACAGCTGAAACAATTAGTCAGTTAATCAGTTAGACAAAACCAATCGGCATCAAATTTGTTAGTCAAGTGCTCAAGTCAAAAATGTCAGATTTCCAGATTTCTAGTGGCTGAAAAGAAATTAGGCAGAGTAGCTTTTAGCATTAAAACAACTCGGATGTGGAAGGTCAAGATAATAAGAATATCTGGTACGGTTTCACTGTTCTGACATAAATGCCTTTAAGTCAAAAAGAAGTTCCACTAAGAGTTATTTTCAACTGGCTGCCACACCAAGTCAATGATTAAACAGCCAGACAGCCTGCACTGAGGTCACACCTGCAGCACACACATCCAGTATAACACAAGCTCAGCCAGGGTTTAATGTGAATTTGTAGGCACCAATGAGATGCTGATGTAAACACAGTTAGTAATAGCCAGTATGTTAAAAATTCACCAAGTGTGTGGCTGCACTCTGCCATCTTCACATTCTGTTGGAGACTTCCTGTTTCTCAGTTCTCCACTACATTCTTCAGCGATAAGCTCATGCCAACACACACACACACACACACACACACAGATGGCTGGTACATGCAGACGCCCTAAAATATTACACACTATTTCAGTTTGTCTCATCACGTTTGCCCCGGCTGAATCCTGCTCTTGCTCTCTGATTCTTTATTTTTCTCTCTTTCTCATCCCCCATGTGTTTTCAATGTGTGATATTCTTCTCGAGCACAGGACATGATCTCACCTGTCTGTGCTCTGTTTTTACACCACGCATCTTCAACAGCAGTGTGGTACTTTAGACTTGGGGGTTGTGACTGATTCAGTCAAGTGGCTGAACTTTACAAGAGATGGGAAAAGATAAGTAAATAAAGAGAGCAAATGCAGAGACAACAACAAAAGGTGGAGAAATTTAGAGGAAATTTCACCAGTACTTTTACAATCTTTTAACTTGAGTGGCTGCAGATTGATGGAAACTTACCCTAACCCAAATGATTAAGCTGATAAACTAACAAATACTGCCTGTGTATTCCAGGGCCTGATGTACAGTATCTTATTCCTCTGTGCCACTGTTGTTAGAAACTATTGCACTGTTGCACCAGGTGACATGTTCCCTCATCACCTTGAGCATAGACACTGTAGTTTATTCTGAGTCTCACATACACTGTCCTGTTTTTATCTGCGGCTGAAAATAGTCCCCCAGAAAATCACAATTCACTCTCGTTTGATTTGTTGACAATAAGAAACGTGCAGAATAAGTCCAGTCTTAACTTTTAACCCTAACCACTACATGCCTTACTCCAACTCTTACCTGAACCAAGAGCCAACGCTTAAACATAAAATGTAATGTGTACCCTGTGTGGCGCAGGCTCCCAGAATGTGACTTTATGAACAGACTTGCGTCACCACAGTGTGATTAATACGAGAACACACAGAGTTTTCCTTGGCTGTGGCGCTGCCCTCAGCCCTGCCTGCGGCTTCGACTACGTGACACGGCTTAATTTCACATTTAACTGTTTCCATGGTGATCAAACAGAGGCTTGTATTGGCAGTTTGGAGAGAAGAAAATGATGTATAGGTGCTGTCTTCCCATGACCCGGCGAAAATATTTACTGCCAAAAAAACAAAGTAAAGACATGCAGCGACAGCGTTCTTAGAGCCGTCTGACGTCAGGGAACCTTGATTTATTTTCTTACGACCTATGTGGATAATTGCTGGCTTCCTGTCAGCCATTGTTCGGCTCCCATCAGATAACCATTTTACAATACTGATACCCGGCAGACTGGTGTAATATGTATTTACAGTATAGCTGTGGCCTAAGAATGTTTGTGCAGTTCTTAGGAACAAAACAAGCAAAGACACTTTTTAGTGAAAGGCAGAAGATAACAGACAAAAAAGATGGAGGAGATAGAAAACAGATTATAACAGGTACACCAGCCGAGTGTTGCCTTCGACTGGCTGTACTCGCTGTCTTCCAGTGGAGATGGATGAATAACCTTGCCCAGTCAGCAAATAAACCAGATGCAAGTTTTTTATTAATAAGTGATGAATTTGCGGGTCACCGAAAAGCCAAGGCACATGCAGTCAGACTCGGTTTGCAGCTGTATTGTCTACTGGGGAGATAAAACCACGAAAGACGTTATGACGTCAACTTTATTAACAGCAGCACCTTTAACCTCAGCCGCATATTTCTGTCAAGCAGCAGTCTGACTCTGGGAAGCAAAGTGAGATGTGTGAAAATTTCTTATTACTTACTGTATACTAGTGAGCTACTGGTACGAATTTGGTTTCTCCCACATAAAACGTGTAAATACTACAATTAAATGTAAGTAAATGTAAATCTTTTCTTTGCATATTATGGATTGGTAAAGGATTTTTGAACAGCAAACCGTTTTAAATACATACTCTTAAAATGATCGAATTAAAAGATACAGTCTATGAATTTTACCCTTGTTGACCCCCTGACCTTACAGGTAGCTCCATCATCAGGCCAAAATATTAAATAAATATCTAATAAGGTTCCCATCAGCTTTGGCTGCACTTTGTGTTCAGTGAAAATGACTAAGTGTTAACAGGCCAGACTAAGTCGGTAAACATAGTCACTATTATTGCTGCTTAGTAGCATGTGTGTTAGCATAGTCAGTGTGAGCATGTCAGCATTTAGCTGAAGGCTCAAAATGCCTAAGTACACCCCCACAGCCACTAGTTTGGCTGGAAACACTTGTTGGATCATTAATACACAACTGGAAATAATGAGGTCATGGGTCTCGTCTCATTTCATTGTCCCACTTCCCATTCCCGGCCCATTCTTCCAGGGCCTTACTCAGACCTTAACCTCAACCAGCCAAACTATTAATCAAAACCTTCACATAACAATTTGTGGATTTAAAAAATAACAAAGGCTAAAACTAGAACAACCTGTAGTACAAGTCCCTGACACCAGGATCAGGTTGCAGCACTTGACAAAGCCTACAACTACCTCTGTTTACCAGTGTCTGATAAAGACATTCACGATTCCCCCTTTAAAAACACCTAAATGGGCATCAGCATTAAAAAAAAAACACCCATAACCACCAGCCTCTGCCTACAATATAAAAATTAATCCCTGATCCATCTCTGACCTTTGCTGAGAGTTTAGGTAAAGTCACAAGCAAAGGGAGGGATTTGTAGGTTTGTGAATGCAGCCTAAACTCGTGGTAATGTTGGTGCTGAGCCAAAACCAAATCTTCCTCATGAATCTGCACTGACATGCCACTCCAACCAGGAGGAAAGCGCTACAGCTATGGCTTTGTTGGTCCAGAGGGAGCAGTCTATGAACAAAGTGGGGTGTGTGTGTGTGTGTGTGTGTGGAGGTTCTGTTAAAGCACTGTCGACGTTCCAGATCTCACCACATTAGTCATACCAGGCATTCCTTCATGTGTTCATCTCACTGTGCGGACAGACATACAAAGGTTGGCCTTTCTATAGTTGTGAGGACACTCACTGCCATGATGCATTTCTTAGCTCCTTGACCCCAAACCTTAACCATCACAACTACCCTTAACCCTAAGCATATTGTTACCCTTAACCCTAAAACCAAGTGCTAATCCTCAACCAGCTCTTTGACGTTGTGAGGACCAGGAAAAATGTCCTCACAATGATGGTTTCAAAGTGCATTTTGTCCACACAACCACAGAAAGACACACACACACACAGGTTGGGAGAATTCCTCGCTGTCAGCCAGCATAAACTTGATGTGGGAAATAGAGTGAGTGAACAGACATTCGCCATCTCTTCTACATTTTTGTGTTTTTGTAGCTGTGATTTTGCCATCATATTGTGTATTATTTACCAGCTGAAGTCCTGACCCTGTAAACACTGCTCTGTGATCAGAGTTATGGTGATCAACATGGTGATTTTGGTACTATGTTTAGGAAGTTTGTGTTGAATTTTAGGGAGGGTTTTTTGGACTTTGTGTGAGAAACAAGTTACAATAGATAAGGATGCTGAAGACACAGCAATAGCTGAGTTATTGTGTGCAGTCCTCTGTCCACTTTGGAACTTAAACTTTAACTTGAAGGGGAACAGTAAAACTAAAGTAAGACTAACAACACCACAAAGTAAAATTACTCCAAATACAGAGTGTACGTCCAACCACATCCAAAATTGTTGTTTCATGTTCCAAAAGAAAAAAAAAACCCCACTATGCTCTGCACTTTACAGTAAAGAAAGTCCTTTCACATCAAGTACAGCTCTGAAAATTCTTTCACTACTAGATGCTCAACAGAAAAAGTCTTTAACCCTATAAAGCCATTTGTATCATATTTGATACGCGAGCTTCTGAGCAGATAGAAATCGCCAAAAATGCCCCATGTTATCAAATGTGATACAAACAAAATAAAAATATTCTAAATAATATGGTACATTTATTCCTATATGCCTGGACTGTCTGTCTATGCATAAATGGCAAATAAAAATCTTGAATCTTGAATTTTCTTTTGGATTTTGTTAAAAGGTTTAATAAACATCTCGTGTCCAAAACATTTGACTGTTCTGGCTAGTTTTTGATGTGTTGGTCTTTACAGGATTAAACAATAAATGCCAGCACAGTGATTCAACTCCAGTGTATTTAATGCAGTGTTTTTAAATTAAACTTAAAATGATTTTTATCCTAATCGCATTTGTTATTGTACAGAACAATTGCAGATATATTTCTGACTTGCACCTATAATGAAAAATGTGTACTTGCACACTTGAGGTTTGATGTCTCAGCTACTAATAAACTCATTTTACAGCAGAGATTATTACTCGGACAGGGAGATAAAATGCAACAATCTGGTTTAAAACTTAAAATAAGATTTTAAATTACATCAAATAAAGGATTCAAATGTGTGTTGCTGGTCATTTGTCGGCCTCTTGAATCAGCCATCAAACTTTACTGTCCAGGTTTATCAGCTGTGTGAGCTGTTTTATCAGAAGGTGAGGTGGACGTGTCTCACACGGTACATAAACACTGACACGAATGCAGTGCACATATGCAAACCCAGAGGTGGACATACAAATGCGGATATGTTCAACTGGTTGCTAACAAATCCTTCAGAGTTGGCAACAGAGCAAGTGGTGAAACCATTTTTCTTCTCTTCAGTCACATTAAGTATAGCAACAGTGCCCCAGTGTGGCGGCTTTAGGTATCCTTCAAATTTAAATAGATAAATCCAGCCCCTACTGTATCAGTCATTACCACTGAGAGTAGCTGATTAGTGGTGAAAGCAACATGGCTCATTAAAATCCAATAAAACAAACTGTAATTACTCACCTTTTCTTTGATCTTGTCTCATTTCCAGGAGCTCAAGCAACACACAAAGCTCTGCAACTTCAAACAAAATAATTTAAAAATGACACTGGGGAAATGTAGATAAGCATTCATTTGACATTTTGTGGACTAGAAATTATGAAAGCAATTATTAGTTTCAGCTGTAAAACCATCTTCAATTTTAATAGGATGTCTATGTCTTAACTTTATGGTGAGCAAGATTTTACCTTCCCTCTCCTCTTTGTGTATGCTGTAGGTGTTTGTCTTCCTCGGTGTGAAGATGGCAGAGAGCTCACGCTGCTTCTACTGTCGGGAAGACCTCGGGGGGAAGAGGTTTGTCCGCAGTGAGGGCAGGCCGGTGTGTGTCCGCTGCCACACCAAGTTCTGTGCCAACTCCTGTGCCGAG
The DNA here is from genome assembly GCF_001952655.1 of Monopterus albus. NCBI lineage: Eukaryota > Metazoa > Chordata > Actinopteri > Synbranchiformes > Synbranchidae > Monopterus > Monopterus albus. The sequence goes on along the minus strand of NW_018127922.1, from coordinate 1,772,319 downwards.
TGTCATCGACCCATCTCTGTGGAAACAAAGGTGGGAGCATCCTCAATGAATATGGTTAATTTGATAGTACCAGCACCTCTGAAGGAAGCCCCTCTCTCTTCCTCTACCAGGAGCTCAGCCATAAGGGCCGATACTGGCATGAGGAGTGTTTTCGTTGTGCCAAGTGTTACAAGCCTCTGGCCAAGGAGCCCTTCAGCACCAAGGACAACCACATCATGTGTGGAAAGTGTTGCTCCAAGGAAGACGCCCCACGCTGCCACGACTGCTATAAACCCATATTGGCTGGTAAAACAGGGGAACAGAAAACCCCGATTTTGTACCATTAGCGAAAAAAAAAAAAAAACTGTGCTGGAGGGAAACTGGCACATTGCTCCACTTATTTGATTAAAACAAGAAGACTATCTCCAAATACTGTAAAAAAAAAAAATTCTATTAGATGTTTATATTTAGAGCCACTGGTGGTAAAATTAGTAATGTAAATGTATTAGTGAATAAAGTTTTGTAATTATCTGCAGACTATACCAATTCTTTACTTGTTGTTTTGAAGCACTACCAACTTTTTTCTGATCTCCTGCAGGCACAGAGAGTGTGGAGTACAAAGGCAACTCATGGCACGACGAATGTTTCACCTGTTTCAACTGTAAGCGGCCAATAGGGTCACAGAGTTTCATTTCCAAAGGAGATGACATTTACTGCAGCCCCTGCCATGACAAGAAGTTTGCCAAACAGTGTGTCAGCTGCAAAAAGGTACACACAGGAAACAGATGTTCCCACCTTCATCATTCTTACTAAAAGTAAAAGCTGAACACAAACAGCCTGAAAGGGATATGCTCAACGTTTTCAGTTAGCACATGCACTTTGTGGTTTGACCAATTTTTTGCAGGATAGTTTTTGATATTTCTTTAGATGTATTTCTTTTTAAGTTGTGATGGTTGTAATTGTTGAGACACTAGTTTGGAAACAAAGTAAAAAAATTCAAGGTGGTGGTTCTGAAGATTTCATTTCATACACTTAGCTCTTATCTTCCATTTGTGTCCAGCCTATAACCTCTGGAGGAGTCAACTACAAGGACCAGCCATGGCACAGCCACTGTTTTGTGTGCGGCTGCTGCTCAAAGCCTCTGGCAGGGACAAGTTTCACCAAACACGAGGACCAGGTCTTCTGTGTCGACTGCTACAAGAACTCTGTGGCTAAGAAATGCAGTGGCTGCCGAAACCCAATCACAGGTAAAAGTGCATTAAAACTGAAGATAATGTTAGAAAATAGATGATTAAACCATGAAAGGGCAATGCACTATGGCTAAAATATCAACACTAAACTTTCACTTAAACGTTTTTTTTCCAGGTACTAATTTAAGCATTTAATGAGTCAAGCTTTTGGTTAGGGACCAATTTATGGGTTCAATTCAATTCAATGTATCTGTATTGCGCTAGTTCACAACAACAATCATTTCAGGACACTTTACAAAGTCTAGACCTTACAGCATTTCAGGGAAACTCCAACAAATCCCCTTTGAGCAAGCACTTAGTAATAGAGGATAGGAAAAACTCCCTTTAATGGAAGAAACCTCCAATAGACCCTGGCTCCTGGTGGACAGCCTCCTGCCTCGGCCGGTTGGGGTGAGTGGACAGAGGAGAGATGAAAGAAGCAAAGCAACAGGACACAGCAAACAAACAAACACCGGGCAGGTTAATCAGAAATATACAGCTCTGGAGCAAGAGATACCTGCAGGGAGGTACTAAGGAGAGAGGAGACACAAAGTTAGTGACATGTAATGATGGTGGTATATAAAAATGAAATGGAGAGGGGAGGGGAGAAGAAGAGCTCAGAGCACACTGGAGGATCCCCAACCTAGGCCTATCACTAACTACAACTGCCAGTTTAGAGTGGGCTGTGTGCTGGACTATTTCTTTGACAGACAGTGAATTGTAGTTACTCTTACTATTAATGTTGGACAGGGCTCAGCTAGCAAATTCAGGAGCTGGAACCTCTAAATAAAGGTCTTTAAAATGAGACAGGCACCAAAACTAATCTGGATTGTTTCTGTCAACTACTAAAGTCAAAAACTGACACATTTAGCACAAAGAAATAGCCCTTAAATGCCCAATAAACTGTCATATAAGTGGCAACTTTGGGCAAGAAGCTTCACTACAAACTGGGTTATAGTACAGTCCTTCCATCCATTATCTATACCGATTGTCCCTGAATAGGGTCGTAGGGGGCATGGAGCAATCCCAGCTGACATTGGGCGAGAGGTGGGGTCCACCCTGGACAGGTTGACAGTCTATCACAGGGTTGACTTTAAAATCAACACATGGAGGGCAAGTGGAAAATACTGTACCTAAATAAAATACTGTCACTAAAAAAGCTCAAGGCAATAGCGTATCCAGGTGACAGCGTAGTGAAGGAGTTAAAAGTCTCTGAGTTAGCCGTAGCTGAAGCAAAGAAAGGTGGCAAAAAGAAAAGTCTCAGCAGATGGTGCATATGGACCAAAGTGACTCAGCCTCTACCTCTCCTCTGTTCTCCTCCAGGTTTTGGTAAAGGAGTGAATGTTGTGAACTACGAGGGCAGCTCCTGGCATGAGTACTGCTTCAACTGTAAGAGATGCTCCCTCAGCGTGGTCAACAAGCCGTTTGTAGCCAATGGACGAGACATCCTCTGCACCAACTGTGGCAACAAGTAGTGACAATGAGCGTGGTCGTTTTCTGACACCAGTTTATAAATCCATTAAGTTTGCTTTGTTTCTTTTTTATCTTTACACAGATGGACTGTCTTCATTTCAATATTCTGTTTATTATTCGGTTTGGGAGATTACCTATTAAGAAATGGAGACCAAAATGTAAGTTGTGTCCAGTGTTGATTGTTTGCTCACATGCTAACACTGCAACACATACTCTGTGCTGAATGAGGGCAGTAACTAGCTTTGTCCTAAAAGGCTGAAATGAACACTTAAGTTGCTAAGCCTGGAAATGTCCTGTAGGAGATCTGAAGCACATAAAATACAATAGGAAAATACATGTAACAACAGTGTAACATGGTGGGGGGATGACTTGTGGCAGCTTTGCTTCTGGGAGCTGTCACGTCATAGTCTGTGGTTGTGAAAGTTGTCATTATCATTTAACATATTAAGTGTTAGCATAAAGGTAGAAGTTAGCTTGTATTTTTAATGCTGGGAAATCTGTACTTGTATGACGTAGTTGGTGAAAAGCATTTGAAATAAATAACTGAATCTGGATTGTTGTAATTATTTTTTATCTTTTTTTTTTAGCATAAAATAGTTGCTTGTGGCATTAATCTTCTTTTTCTCATTTAGAAAGGTGATATCTCCCTATGAGCAAAAATATTTTTTTAAATAATCACATGTCTGTCTACATAAGTAATTTCTAACTGCTTGATGTACTTTAAAAACAAATTTACCTTCAAGGAAAGAGGAAAATTTGAACATGTGCAAACTGTGTGCCTTGATGTATGGCTGAAATTAAATAAATAAAAGCAAAGTCAGTGTATAAAGAGAATTGCAGCGAGCATTTTCTGAAACCTACTGACAAGATATAATTATGGTTTTATTATAAATCTTGGAAAGATTAACATTCCTTGCAGAGTTGAATACAGAGGCTGGTACCAGCCCACCAAAGGTCAGTATACTGGTTTTGTCTGAGCTTCAGAGAGTGACTTCACGTTACATGAGTGTTAACATAAACAGCATGCTTGTCGAAAGTAATTACCTTTCAATTTATGCCTTTGGGAAGGAGTCTTACTTGGCATAAAATTTAATTAGATTGGTGACACCCCCAAAATCTACACACCGTCTCACTGGTGTCTCCGTCTCACCTACGCACAGGTGCATAATTACACAGGCAGGAAAATTCAGAGCAGGGATACACTGGTCTCCACTTCACACACAGTCAAACTATCTTTGTCTGCAGAGCCCAGTCAGGGCGTCGGCTGCTCTGTCTCCTCACCTCCACCTTCTTATTCTGCTATAAATCCAGTGTGAAGACCTTTGTATTAATAAATCACTGCTATCCAGAGCCTGGACCCATATTTTAGGATTATTATATCTATGCAGGTAAGTGTTGCTTCACTTCCTTCAAAGCTTGAATGGTGTTTTGATGAACCTTCACACTTGCACTTTAAAGTCAGTATCAGCAAATGTTTAGATGGTTAAATCTTAAATCCTCATTTTCAACAAAGACATAATTAAACTGATGGAGATTCAAGTGTTAGATGTTTCTACAGTTTCTGTCTTACATATTGTAAAACCTGTTTATGTTCACTTAATTCTCAAAGTCTGTCCTTACTGGAAAATACTGCAAAGGAAATAAACTTTGTTTTTTAGATTTGAGGATGATTTTCCTTCAAAAGCTGCTGAATGTACTTGTCACTCTGTCTCTGCTGAGCAGCCCTGTCTCTACTGTGAAACAAGGTATGAAAAGGTTCAAATGACTGTAGTTTGGCCCCAGTTCTTTAAATGTGAGTAGAGGAAAAAAATCATAGCTGTGACTATACAAGGATAAGACAGGACAATCGGAGCAAACAGACACTGGCAAACACCCCGTTTCTCATTTGAAACCAAGTGTTTGATAGCTTTCAGTTTACAACAGCTGAGCCTGCAGCTCTGTGAGAAAGTTAGCGTGATTGTAAATATTGTCTAAAACAAACACATTTTAGAGTAGTAATTCATTATGGCTACACAATTAGATATATGGTCTAAGATTCAGGTGAAAGGTCTAAAGGTTGAAGTCAATATAAAAAGTGAAATGCAATATTCATGTGTATGTTGTGTCTCATTTCACTTCCTTGTCCACACACTGGATTTTTTTTAGTACAAATATATTAAAGGTAATTATTAAATACTTAAAAAGAGACAAGAAACTGTTGTATCAGGCTGCAGTAGTTTTGCTAGGTGTACCTAATAAACTGACAGCTGAGTATATATTGTCAGTCCCTCAGCATAGTCTATGGGGGAAGGTGGCCAACTTCAGCTCCGAGTGCAGGCACTGGACATTAAAGCCTGACGTCTCCATCCCCACCCTGCAGGAGCTCACCGTCTGCCTCAGCCTGAAGTTCAAGGTATTTATCAAAAAGGTCATTTTTGGCACCTCACAAATCATTCCCCACAAAACCCATTTGACACTGCCAAAACTTATAAGGGCAAATTTAATGAAGCTGGTTCATGTTTTAATCAATCATGGTTTGTATAATACTTTATCATCCATGTCTATGTCCAGGCGTTGTCACCATGGATCGCCTTCATATACCAGCATCCTAAGTTTCCATATATTGAACTGGGATTGGGGGGAAAGGGGGGCCATTTTGTGGTCTGGCTGTGTGGGA
>NW_018127922.1:1762379-1766968 GCF_001952655.1 Monopterus albus | reverse complement strand
CAGCTCAACCTTCACCTGTCACAGTGGTACTCACTGTGCCTGACCTGGTCACATACAAAAGACAGACCTGCCCTATATGTCAATGGTGACCCGAAGAACATGACGGCAGGTGTGTTTTACTCTGTTTGACCAGCGCTAGGTCAGTCAGCATTTACAAAGCAGGTGGTCAGAAAAGGCCCTTCATATTAATAATAAAAATTCTGCCCCATAACTGCTGGATGAGTAAATAACCCAACAGATTCACCATATCTACTTGAAATCTTTTGATATATCAGTGTGGTGTTGACAACCTGATGTACCCCAGGGCCAACAAAATCAGATACTACAGATTGAAAAAGGTTAGAACAGATCTAGTGCACTGGATCCAGTTTCATAAAGGACAGGGACATTGATCCACATGTACCATTTGTAACCAACAAAGATATTCACTGTTAAAATGTGATGCCGTTCCAGTGGCAGTTTTCAGGAAATAACGGGGGTGTTTTTCTCTGCATTGTGCTAAATCATTTTGCCGTTCTAGGCTCTGAGATAATTTGACTCTATCCTCTTTTCTCCTCCCCTAGCTCATAGCACTTCTCCCTCCTTTACCCCCTCATGCTACAAACTGGCCCCCAGTGGAACGTTGACTCTGGGTGCCGCTCACACCCTGAACAACAAGAATGTCCAGACTACTCCATTTACCAGCATGAAGGGCAAATTATCTTTGTTTCGGCTATGGGGGCGAGAGCGCAGCAAAGATGAAGTGACATCACTGAACTGTACAGAGGGGGACCTGTTAAGGTGGGACATGGACAACTGGGACACGCACATGTGTGCTCCACTCCCCGATTATAGCCTGCACTGTGGTGAGCCAACAAGAAACTGGACCATCTTTCTCTGATTACTTCTACTCAAGATACCTTATTTAGGCTACATTTACCTCAGCCCCTGCCAGTTCTGCAAGTATCAACAAGCTGCCTCCCACAGTATTTTTACAACTCAGTATTCTGAGTTCACTTTCATGCAGTAAATAGTTAATCTCCTCAGACATCTAACAGCTTTTTCCTACGTTAGCCACCATGGCTGCCTTTGACATTTTAATAACTTTTTTTTTTAAACAAAATCATTTTAAAAATAGCTGATTCTGATTTATTGGGCAGAAAAGAGCAAATATCCTGGTTCAGTTGTTAATGTATCAGTTAATTTACATAAGAAATTAACAGCTACACCTTTTGCTGCTTTTGTGATTCAGATTTAAAGCAGGGCCCCGGTTTTGGTTTACATATTGAATTGTGAAGCAAATATAAAAAACATGTTCCCATTATCATTACATTTCTTTTATATTTTACAATGCATTACTGTAGAAAACACATTTAATCTAAAAATACTTTTTATACAATTTTTTTAATTGTATTCTACTGCATTTTGGTGCATTGTAACTTTTTTTCACATTATGTGTCATGTTCTCATTGTTTGATTGACAGAATGGTCCCTTTACGAAGTGAGACTGATATTCGTCATCATCCGTAATGACGCAAAAAACACCGAGCTCGACAAGGCCAGAAACATCACCTTTAACTGGGTAAAAAAAAAAACAAATATTTAAAAACAAAAAACACAAATACTGTCACAATTCAGTTGTTAAATCTGACCTGAAGATGTTCTATTCATTACACTCACTCTGGGCTGCTAATGACAATATGTGCCTAGTACAGATGTTGAAATAAGTCCAATGTCATAACTTGCATGAAAATGTATGAAAACCAGTAAAAAAAACAAGTTTTAGGTTTTATTACATGGACATTTTAGACAAACATCCAGCATTTATTTATTTGTATGGCATCATTGTCAGATTGAACTGAATGACATTGTATAGGTGTTATTGACCGTGTTCACCTGCAGTAAATCTCAGCAGCTGTAATGCCGCTCTCTGCTGTTTGTTGTTCCTGCAGCTTGAAAAGGAGCTGCCGTGCGGCGTCAAAGTACACAAACTGTCTGTGTTTGAAGAAACCAGGTAGGAGAAGATTCGAGTTTACAACACTGACTGACATGACTCCGACTATGTATTGTAATAAAGCACCACTAAATCTCACTGTGTCACATCAACTAAATCTTATTTTATAGTATATGACAGAGGGGGAACTGCTGGGCCATAACCACACTGAGTTTCTCTGATCTCTTACACAGATCCAGTGCAGAAGATAGCCTTGTAAAAACATCAAATGAACATAGGCTGGTAAGCAAGCACATGCAGGTTATTGCAGATATAGCTATATCAATACATATAAATGTATTGGTCAGAAAGTACAAACTGCAGTACAGATATAGCAAAGTTATGTTTGAGGTAGTTTAGAAATTGTGTATTCTGCATGCAGAATAGTTTTTCCACTATAGAGCACTGATGAAGGTGCATATACAATCTCTCTGTATTAATTAAAATAATTTTTAAAATGTAATGTATATTATGCAGTGAAGTAATGCATCTTTTATTTTCCAGGTGAAGTTCGCCACCCCTAATATTAACAGGTAACGTTTCAGATTTAGAACTTAATTGGTATAATCTGATCACCACTGGGCAATTATTAAATATATCTATATGCAAACATATATGTAAAAATGTTTTTTGGTGTTTATTTCCAAAACTTCCAGCAAAACCTCTTAAGACCTTTGAATTCATCACATTAAATTTAGGAATTGTTCTGATCTAAATGCTGAATGTAAATTACATAGAGCAACTGTACAACAGAGAGTAAAGTAAAGAAATTAAGAATAGATCATAACTAGGAATGGCAGTGTAGGAAGGCAACATTTTATCGGCACTTCGTATCATCCTTTCTTTCTGGTGAATTACTGGATATATTTATCACTACAGACATTTAAAAATACTTGAAATTAAACAATCTGAAAAGGAAAAAAGGACACACAGATTTGCTTCACTTTAAGGTTCTACAAGCCAACATCCAGTGCAGCCACTGCTGTAGGGGACAGTAAAAACACTCTGTGCAACTTTTAACTCTGTCTCCCTCTGTAGGTTTGACTGTCTGGTTCATGTAAGGGTTATTCCCTGCTTGGATGTGGCAGCTGTGCAGAATGACATGAACACCAACCTGAAGACCCCCTATCTTGACCCTAGTGAGCTGCTCCGCCTGCAGGCTGTTCCAAACAGCATAAACACCACACCTGTTGGTAGGAAACAGTCCTCGCCATGCACGCGTATGTTTAGGTAAACACACATGTGCACACGTGCATGCTGTATGTAATTCTAGTTCATGTTTCTCTCCATTTCTAGAAGATTTTTCAACTGGTACCAGCTGTCCTCCTGATGCGGCGACAGACCCCTGTCCAGTCACAACCACATCATCATCTTCTACTTTCTCTCCTCCCACCACATTTACAACCACAAGCACTACAACAAATATTTCTACTGCAGCCACTTCCCGCACAACCAGCTCTACAAATATGTCTGGTCAGTCTGATCATTTACAGTGACAGAGATGCTGCTGATCACAGTTCAGTGTCGATGTGAGAAGAAAAGGTGCCTTTAAGTTACTGATTCTCTGTTTTCTCTCAATCTTCTCTGCAGAGTTGTATTTTGAGGTTCAGGTGAATGTGTCCATAAGGGGAGACGGTGACCCAAAACAGAGTCTTGCCACCTGGGTATGTCTCACAGAATAGCACAGCTCTTTTGTTTTAAGAAATTTGGCTTTAGTTATCTGAAAGATAACCAGTTATGGAGTCAATAACCAGTATAAACCTTATCATGTATGGACATGGTTAAAAGTGTATATACCTCAATGAAATAATGCTCTAATAAATGGATGAAATAGTTATAGCAATGAAGAAGCAGCTCAAATGATAAGCTAAAAGCAATGAATAAATAGTTGAAATAGGGGAAAATAATTAAAAGGGACAGATAAACTATCACTCCAAGTGGTAGTAGTACTACACTGTTGATCAAAGTATCCTAAACAGACAACTTAAACAGTATGAAAAATAACTAATAATATCTCATTTTGTATAACTATCATCCAGTTAATTATTTATTTATAACAACATATTTGGAACATGGCGTAAAGGAGCACTTGAGCTTGTCTGACATGGTTGGGAGGACTTAGAACACATGAAGCTAAGATTTCTCTCTGCACAGCTCAACTCCATTCTACCTGTTGACATAATGAAAGTGCTTGATCTTCAGCTCCTCCCCAGCGCTCAAAGGTACAGTACCTGACAATCCATCAATTCATCATCTACTGTATCTCCAGAAATGTCACACCTGAAGAACTTTAAAAAGTAAGAACATGACTGAGTTTTTGATCTCATTTCCAGACATCATCCCAACCTTCAGTCAAAGCTCTCTGCCTCTCATGGAGTAAGTAAACGTACAATGCTGTCAGATTCAAAGTATCACAGTAAACTTTTACAACTTTAGCACAATTTAGAAACTATTACCAGCACTGTGAATGCCAGGTGAGCTGAGATTTGACCAATTCTGGCTGTTGATAATCAACATCCGCCAGCATCATGCCGTAGTATACCTGTTCAATTTTTGCTGCATAATTTCTACATTTTATTTTTTGAAAGGAGGGGGAAAAAAAACCTTTCCACTAAAA
>NW_018127922.1:1729306-1762332 GCF_001952655.1 Monopterus albus | reverse complement strand
TGAAACAAGAGAATGTTAAATGGTACTGTCAAAATGAGTATTCATTTACACATACTGTATGTAGCTAAATCCTAAAATTTGATTCTTGTATTGTCTGTCTTCCTCCTGAAAGCACTATCAATAGCTTCATTCTTTTCCAGGGTTTCGAATACAGAGTTTCAAGGTATGGATCAAGCCACTCTACACAGTTTCACTTAAATCAAAAACAAATTAAAAACGAGAAAATGATTACCTGAAGTGGAAGACACACAATAAGGCAAAGTTTACTTTTACAAAATGCATGCTAATTAGCAGTTTTAACGTTGTACATCAAATATACAGTGCCTTGCGAAAGTATTCGGCCCCCTTGAACTTTGCGACCTTTTGCCACATTTCAGGCTTCAAACAAAGATATAAAAATGTAATTTTTTGTGAAGAATCAACAACAAGTGGGACACAATCATGAAGTGGAACGAAATTTATTGGATATTTCAAACTTTTTTAACAAATAAAAAACTGAAAAATTGGGCGTGCAAAATTATTCAGCCCCTTTACTTTCAGTGCAGCAAACTCTCTCCAGAAGTTCAGTGAGGATCTCTGAATGATCCAATGTTGACCTAAATGACAAAGGATGATAAATAGAATCCACCTGTGTGGAATCAAGTCTCCGTATAAATGCACCTGCACTGTGACAGTCTCACAGGTCCGTTTAAAGCGCAGAGAGCATCATGAAGAACAAGGAACACACCAGGCAGCTCCGAGATACTGTTGTGGAGAAGTTTAAAGCCGGATTTGGATACAAAAAGATTTCCCAAGCTAAACATCCCAAGGAGCACTGTGCAAGCGATAATATTGAAATGGAAGGAGTATCAGACCACTGCAAATCTACCAAGACCTGACCGTCCCTCTAAACTTTCAGCTCATACAAGGAGAAGACTGATCAGAGAGGCAGCCAAGAGGCCCATGATCACTCTGAATGAACTGCAGAGATCTACAGCTGAGGTGGGAGACTCTGTCCATAGGACAACAATCAGTCGTATACTGCACAAATCTGGCCCTTATGGAAGAGTGGCAAGAAGAAAGCCATTTCTTAAAGATAGCCATAAAAAGTGTCGTTTAAAGTTTGCCACAAGCCACCTGGGAGACACACCAAACATGGGACAGGGAAGATGGTTCAAATTGATGGGAAGATGGATGGAGCCAAATACAGGACCATTCTGGAAGGAAACCTGATGGAGTCTGCAAAAGACCTGAGACTGGGACGGAGATTTGTCTTCCAACAAGACAATGATCCAAAACATAAAGCAAAATCTACAATGGAATGGTTCACAAATAAACATATCCAGGTGTTAGAATGGCCAAGTCAAAGTCCAGACCTGAATCCAATCGAGAATCTGTGGAAAGAACTGACAACTGCTGTTCACAAACGCTCTCCATCCAACCTCACTGAGCTCGAGCTGTTTTGCAAGGAGGCATGGGCAAAAATTTCAGTCTCTCGATGTGCAAAACTGATAGAGACATACCCCAAGCGATTTACAGCTGTAATCGCAGCAAAAGGTGGCGCTACAACGTATTAACTTAAGGGGGTTGAATAATTTTGCACGCCCAATTTTTCAGTTTTTTATTTGTTAAAAAAGTTTGACATATCCAATAAATTTCGTTCCACTTCATGATTGTGTCCCACTTGTTGTTGATTCTTCGCAAAAAATTACAGTTTTATATCTTTATGTTTGAAGCCTGAAATGTGGCAAAAGGTCGCAAAGTTCAAGGGGGCCGAATACTTTCGCAAGGCACTGTACTTATCTACAACATTTAGGAAACTTTTGCTGCCTGAAAATCCTCATTTGCATGTCATATTTCAAGAACAATTAAATATACTATATGTGCTTTGCATGTAAATCAATTATCTTAACAGAAACTCATATGAAGTCTGTCACTGTCTGCAGAGAGAGCTGTATTTTCCAGGTTCAGGTCATGATGTTGCAGTCAGACCCACAGATAATAGAGAACCTGATACAAGACCTACTGCTAATGCCATATAACAACGGCTCCATCTCCACAGAAAACAAGGACATTAAGATAAGTCGCATACGTGAGTGAGGTTCAGGTTAACTAAATCATCACCTGCTATAGAACAACATTTTTAAGAAATAGTTACTTCTAGTAATTATTCCCGTCTCCCTGCTTTAGTAATACTGAAGTGCAATGCAGAAACCCACCAGACAAGGAAAGGCATTTTTAACTGGGCCACCACTTCAGGAGGAAAAAATGCAACTCAGCCGTGCCCAAAGAATCCTCTGCGCTACGCCACCAGACACTGGTGAGAGCTGACAGTTCACTCATTCATCTGTACTACTGTACCTGCTGGATTTGTGTTTCAGACTAACACAGATACACATATATTTATGTCTTAGCCTTGTACTAGTTAAGGTTATTCATTAGACTGAAAAAATGGAGGTGAACTTTTGACCAGTAGTGTAACATATGTCTCTGTGAATATTTGCTCTGTAACCATGAAAACTGTGACACAATGATCTGTTACTGTAGTGAGCTTGCGACGTTCTGACATTTTCACTGTGAATATACCACACTTTCATCTGCTTGTCAGAATGAACGAGTACTTCAGGGTCACCATCAACCAATCTTTGCATGGGTGGTTTTAGCGCTGTCCAGAGGGGAGGAGTTCAAACAGCCTATGTCCAGGATGTGAGGGATCTGCAGAAATCCTCTCTGCCCTCCTTCTGACCCGAAAAATGTACAGGTCCTCCATGGAGGGCGGGCTGGCACCGATGATTTTTTCTGCAGACTTAACTTATTGTACTTTGAGCCAGATCCATATGCGGACACTGTAGTATATTAAAACCTGTATATTGATTGTATCCTCTATCTGACGTGGACAGCTTATTAGGATCTGCAAACAGTTCACCATACAGTCACGCTGAGAAACAAGTACATGTACTATTTAGCTGGCTGCCTGTCAACATGAACTTAACACATGAATAAATACAAGCCTATCTGAGTACTAATTACATCCGTTGGTATATATTTACATACTATCTCACAATGTCCGGCACCATTTCTGTGTGTTGACTCAGTGTGACATTTATTATTTATGGCTTCTAATGAGTTGAGGGAGGCTGTGCAATAAAAGCATTAATCAGGAGGTCAGTGTCACTAATGAGCAGAGTCAGCAGATGGCCTCACAGCTGTTTAAGGTCTTATACATTGTCCATCTACTTAATATCACTTTTCACCTTTTCCTAGTGATGACAAACTATGAATGCCTGGTTACAACAAACTGTACAAAATGAAGCTCCGAGTGCAAAGCTAGCATTAGCTGACTAACACACATCCAGAAGGAAGAGCACCACATCTGAATCAAACTTGACTCATTTGGCTGCTTTTAATGCTTTCCATCTAAAAAAAAACTCAAACCAATATAGCCCTGGTTTTTGCTTTTTCGTTGTCACACTCACCCTGTGCAAAAGAACCTCTTTGGTCGGCAGCCACTGTTTCAGAGTTTCAGCTGCCCACAGCTCCTCCATGGCTGGCTGTTTGAGAGGACTGTGCACTTTTCATAACATTTGTTAGGTGGTAGGCGGGGCTAGTTTACAGACCGTATTTCAAAAGTACGGGTTAGAAAGGTTGGAATAACAACAGAAGCACTGTAGGTGGCAGAATGTCAACGAGGTAGATAGTACAGTTGAGAGACACTATGTCCTGACCTGAAGTCCTAGTTGACCTTTAATCCGTCTCCCCACCTGTTTGTCTGACAGCAAGCTGTGCCTCAGTACTCAATGGATGGCCCCAGACCTGGATGAATGTCCTCTAGTGGTAGAAACCATCCCTGATCTGGACCATGTTGAAGTCACTGCTGGTCTGTTGCACACTTTTCACTTCAACTGTATGTTTTATATTGTACTTGTTGACTTATAAATGATTATAAAATGCCAAAAAATGCCTCAAAACCGATGTAAAGTTGATAGTAACAGCCAAGATCCAAGTACTTTTTCCACCACTGCAAAAACCTGTGACAAAAAGTGGTAAGTTGTTTGTGGAAATTAGAGGTGTACTAAAATTGTGGGGTAAACTGAGGTCAAGTTTCTTTAAGAGAAGATCATCAAGATTTGTTGAGGTGGATTTTGTTATCTGTGTGACCAAAACAAAAACAGCTGCTGCCGACCAGTGATTTTACTCACTACCTCGGCACAGTTGATTCCTGTTCCACACATTTAACATCCCCATACTAATAAAGAGACAAGGTCAGGACTAATTCATGAAAAGTTCTATCTGTAAAATAAGACCACAAGTTGTATCCTTTATTTCCAGATAATGCACTGGACGTGGCGGAGATGATCGAGAGTTTACTGGGCAGGCACTCCAAACTCAGCTACCAGGAGCTCGTCACAATCCTCAACAAGCTGGAAGATGCTGTCACTCACAGTGTGGTCACACCAAAACTGGGCCAAGCTCTGATCAACATCATCTCTGACATACTGGAGTCTGACAGCAACCTGCTGCCTTTTACTAACACGTGAGGAGGGAAACTGAATCAAAAGCCTGTGAAATCTGCTCAACTTTTCTGTGTGAAGTCTGGTTACCAACCGCTTCTCTGTCGTCCCCTACAGTATTTTGAACATCACAGATAAAGTGGGAGACAAGATGGTGGGGTACCAGGGCTTCTTCACCCTCGTGGCTCGTGCCATTGCAATCACAGTGGTGGATGTAGTTCCTGGACAGTTTGACAGTTTGACTTTTGGAGTGGCATCTGATCACAGAGGCACAAAGCCTGAGGTTGGCAGATTAACACACACCCGACAAATGTCTTCAAACCGATTTCACAAGAGCAGTGTATGTTTCTGTGAATAGAACCAACAAATTATCATCACTATTGAATCCTCTGCTCTTGTTATGACATTGTCCATTATGCTTTTATAACTTCATGGAGAAAACTGGCTGAGAAGTGATGTTAGCATTTAGTGAAGACACTGTTAGGGTTGATAAATCTGCTGAGTTTATCAGCCCTAGTTTATTTATGAAGTTTAACATTTAAGAGCTTGGAACTTGTGAGTGTGTGGCATTTTTTTCCACAATTTGTACTTGGAAAAAATGACTGAAATATCTGATTAATTATCAACATAGTTGGCCATAAATTGTCTGTTACATAAATTAGCGCTTTAGTTTATCATTTTAGCTCTACACTAAGTGAAGCTGAGCTAAACATACTGGGAACTATATTGTGATTTTTTCCTGCCATTCATTTTCTTTTTAATTAATGCATCAATTACCCTAATGAGGTAAATGACTCATCAACTGTTATACTGTATTTTTGCATTATAAATCAAAATGTGATAATGACCAACCAAAACAGCCGCCCATCCATTATCTATACCAGTTTTTCCTGAAGAGGGCCATGGGGGACATGGAGCCAATCCCAGCTGACACTGGGCGAGAGGCGGGGTCCACCCTGGACAGGTCACCAGTCTATCACAGGGCTGATACGTAGACAAACAACCACTCATGCTCACACTCACTCCTAGGGGTAATTTAGAGTCACCAATCAACTTTAAGCTGCAGATCTTTGGACTGTTAGGAGGAAGCTGGAGTACCTGGAGAGAACCTACACAAGCACAGGGTGAACATGCAGACTTCACACAGCAAGGCTCTGGGTCAGCTTGGCTTGAGCCTGGAACCGTCTTGCTGTGAGGCAACAGCGCCAACCACTGCTCCATTGTGCCATCAATCATAACAGAGAGCTGAATTTATTTCCAATGATATAAAGTCTCTTACTACTTGGTCTACAACCTGCTGCAGTTATATCTTATACATTTAATTAAAATCCAGTTGACATCTTTTATCTGCCTTTAAGCAGCTTTAAGTATGAAAATCCTCTTATTCCACACCGTCTGACAGTATCACTGTATATCAAAATAACAAATAACGAGGAGCTCTGCTTAAATGCTTTTGTTCTAGGTTTTTAACATTCATATTCTCGTCACACTGAGTCTGCGCTGAATCAGGAAAATCACTGACGGTTGGTGTTAAAGACTGCTCAGTCTGAGTGTGGAGGGAAATCAAAGAACTTCTCTTTTTGTTGTAGATTTTCATCAACAGGTATCCTTTCAACAGCACAGTGGCTCTCATCTCCCTGCCGTCCGCCCTGCAGCACAGCTTCCCTCACCCTAACCCACCAAGAGTCCAGTTTCAGTTCTACGGCATACCAGTTCTCTTCAAGGTCTTGTTTTGTATGAATCTTTTCTCTTAAGAAAGCAGAAAAACAACATGTAATTCTGTCAAAACAGTGAAGCACTTTCTTGGAATATTTTTTAACCACCCTTGATAAGCAGTGAAAACCAACAGAGAAAAACACACTCCCTTATAAAAGCTCGAGTAATCAAACTGATCTTAGATACAGATGAAAAAAATCTGTTATTCATGTGCATTTTGTTATAAATTTCAGAGCAACCTAAAGGGGCAGGCCCTCAACACTTTTGTGGTGTCAGCCAGTGTGACCAACGCCAGCTCTCCAATCAAACACCTTGATGAAGACGTCAAAGTCATGCTGCATCATCTTATACCTAACACAGTAGGATCAGCTGTCTTTTAAAAAATATGGTTACTCACTGAAGTAAATCTGTTGCAGCTGCTTAAACTGCTGCCAATATAATATACGAGTCGGTAATGCCTTCGATTAAGGAATGCGTTTCACTCTCACCTCTGCTACAGCTTTACAAGGACACACAGTGTGTGTACTGGAACTTCAACAAAAACAGTAGGTCCTGGTTTCTCTTACATTTTAATCAATGCTGGACAAACTATGTGATACTAAACACCTGTCATCTTCTAGATGGAAAGGGAGGCTGGGATGATTATGGCTGCAGAAAATACAACAGCAGTTCCGACTACACAACGTGCCTGTGTGATCACCTCACACACTTTGGAGTACTTCTGGTACAAGTCATATATTACAGTTTCATGAAAAGCCCACATTTGCCTGAGAGCAACTGCAGCGCATTTAGATGTGGTGGTAATAGTAGTGACCCTGATAGTAGTAGTAAATGCAGTAGCTGTCATAGCAGCAGTAAAAGTCAAAAGGTTCTAGAGACTTTACCAGTAGAGGGTGCTCAGAGCACAAAATATAAACAGGAACTACTGTCAAGCAAAGTTCAACACAAATTTATATTTTTGTCTATTCAATGTGGGACATGATTCTTGATCTGGTGCAAAGAAACATTCATTTTAAATGAAACATAACAGCGCTTTAAAATAATCCTGTAAAGGGCCTTGCAAGATGTCATTGTGACAAACTGAACATATTCCAAAACTGCAAAAATGTCAGGGCTATACACCATTGTCACTGAAAAAGCACATAAAGTAAGAAAAGGCCAGCAATTCTCTCTAAGTTCTGTTATCATCAGAAAAGCCCAAAACCAACAAAGTTTTTAGTCCATCTCTCAGAATTTACAGAGTGCCCTACCCTGTCTGTGGCTCTCTGCACAAAGTCCACCAGCTCCTACCAAAGCACTTAGCATAGAAAGCTGCGATACCGAGGGGACAAAAACAGCAGTGGGTCACATGATTCATGTTTTCTGTAGGGAACAGTGGGATTTATCAGCAAATTACTACTCTGAATGACTTGTACAGCCTTGCAAACTAATTCTGACTTCTGATGTTATAGACTGCTCAGCTAATTTAGCTAGTTAGCTACTTACCTATTAAAGTGGCAATATTTGAAAGAGATAGTCTGTAGGTTGTAAAAAGTGATTTGACACATCATTAACCTAAAATGTCACAATTATCGAATCTTTAAAAATGGACCAAAAATATAGACTTTCATCTTTTAAAAAGGACAGATTCCTACAGTGCTGATCCTGTAGCAAACTTCTCAAATGCCTTAAACTTTGTTTGACCACAGAGCTGAGCTCATATCCAGTGAACAACATCTCTCATCATCTATAGCAGACAACGGTACCCTTGTTCATGGTAATGAAGGAACATGTCACCCAGCACAACAGTGTGCTTCAGTTTTTGGACAGCAACTGAGCTCTTGGACAAAGAGGAATGTGATACTCTAGATCAGACTTTGGATAAACAGGCAAGAATTGCTGGTTGTGTCAGATATTACAGTAATATCACTAGACTTGTCCTTTAAGGCATGCTACCCAATTTTGTTAGTTCCTGCTAATTCGTACGTGGTAGTATTTTTATTACTGTACAACCTGTGTCTATGCAAGTAGGTGGTGGCACACTGGGGCAAAAATACACATAACAAATCTGTGTGTCTTTGTGTGTGTGTCTAGGATGTCTCCAGGGTGCCGTTGGATGCAGCTAATGAGCTGATCCTGACCATTATCACCTATGTAGGCTGTGGAATCTCATCACTGTTCTTGGGAATCACTGTTCTCACTTACACAGTTTTTGAGTAAGACTCCAACAACAGATCTGTTATTTAATCAGTGTTCTCTACCAATCAGTCTATCTCACAGTCCATCGACATAGACCCATCCTTATGAGCCAAATGAATTATCACAATGGATTATTGTCACCCCTCGTTATATCAATCCATCAACATGTGAGCATCACTTTTGGCTAAGTCCCACTCCTCCTAAAGGGAAATGAGGCATTGAAGTTCACAAAATAACCGTCAGTGTTATTTACTGATTTTGATACTTTAGTGAACTATTCACACTCTAGATGTTGAACATTAGCTGATTTGAAGTCAAGCATGTTAATGACATGGTTTGATTTGAGTAAAACCTACTGTAAGTGAAAGTTACTCTGTGTCAGTCTGTGTTGTTGCCTTTTATCAATTTTTGCCCGTTTTTTATTAGTTATGAGGCTGTTGTAAGCTCACAGACTGCACATTAGCTGTGATTTCATTCTGTAATGACCGATTATATTTGGCACCCTCACAATTATAATAAAAATTATTTTGTAGCCATTTTTCTAAGAAAACAAATTCTACATGTTTAAACAATTGATTGCATTTGTCTTACCTTTCATTTTCCTCCCCACTGTTTCCTCCCTGTTTCAGGAAGCTTCGTCGAGATTACCCCTCTCAGATCCTCCTCAACCTCTCTCTGGCCCTACTGGGCTTAAACCTTGTGTTCCTGGTTAACTCCTGGCTCTCCTCCTGGGGTCTGTATGGGCTCTGTGTCGCTGCAGCTGCCATGCTGCACTACTTCCTCCTGGCTTCATTCACCTGGATGGGATTAGAGGCTGTTAACATGTACTTCGCCCTCGTCAAAGTCTTTAATGTCTACGTGCCTTCGTATATCCTCAAGTTGTGTGCTCTGGGATGGGGTGAGGCATGTGTTCACCTGACTGACTTTAAGTTAGCTGCTGGTCGAAACAGTATCACTCTAAACACATCTAATAGGACAGTGCATTGAAATTTAGCTCACGAAATACAATCAAGCGCAACAGTTGTCACAATTATCATTTACTTAAACTTATCCTCTAGAAGTATTTAAACTTATCCTCCAGGGCTTCCTCTGGCCAACTGCATCCTGGTGCTCATCGTGAACAGAGAGGCCTATGGCAATCACCTCTACGCAGATGCTCAGTTCAGCTTAAAGTCACTAGACAACTTGTGAGTTTTGGTGTCATCTTATATTCATTATATTATATTCTTTTCTAATAGTACCAAACTGAAAGCTACTGTATGTCTTGACATTAAAGTTATAGTTATTTGTCATTTCTTTTTCAAGATGTAGTTGCAAAGTGTTCAGTCACAATTGCTTTTCCCACTCCACATTTGTTTCGTCAGCTGCTGGCTGCAGGACAACGTGACGTTTTATGTGTCTGTGGTTGCCTACGCTGCGCTGGTCTTTCTCTTCAATACTGCGGTAAAAAAAACCTTAACATTTCATTAAAATTCATATTAAGTTCAAACACTGGACTGCTTCCTCATTAATAATCTCCTAATTAGCTTTCTAATTTTCACACAGTTGTAGAAGGAATATCTACAGGACCTATCAATTTGACAGCGCTAATTTTTGACAATACTTCAAAAAAAAAACAAACTACATCTTAAAATGTTAAAGTTTTGCCTAGCACAACTCAGTACAATATTTAACTAACCCTCCATCAAAGCTCACATTCGAAGGTACTTTTGTTTTTATCATGCATCTCTTATTTTAAATTCAAATACTGTTTTCCTATGATTTCACTACTCTAAAGTTTAAACCTTATTTTCAATCTTCTTTTAGATCTTTGTAGTAGTTCTGATCCAGATTCACCACATGCGAGTCAACAGCCCGGCTGGGAGCCATAGTGGACTGATGCATGACCTGAAAGGAGTTGCCAGTCTCACCTTGCTACTTGGACTAACGTGGACTGTTGGCTTCTTCACCTGGGGGCCTGCCAGAGTTGTCCTGCTGTACCTGTTCTCTGGACTCAACACGCTGCAAGGTTGTCATTTCTTTTTTTGTACAGACAATTACTGAAAGCTGGATAACGTGTGTATTACACAATGTATAAAATGTAAGCACCAACAAATAGGCCTCATCCAGAGAACCACTCGTACAAAAGTTTCCTAAGTGGAAAGTACGACAGGGGACCCGGCACACAGAATCAATTATTTTAACTTATTCTGAGTGATAATAAGAATCATACAGGTGTAATGTGTCCCATCCTGGCAGGTGCAACACAGCCAGGAGGAGACTGATGGAGAAGCCGATCAACCAGTCTGTACACTGTAACACTCCTAAGAAAAGCTCCAATTTTCCAAAATATGTGAATTAACCAATGCGGGTATGCAATTTTTTTGTGAATTGTGTGGCATTCACATTCATTTTTTTTGTACACAGAAATTCATTTAAGATATGAACAAAATTCACAAGTGGTCTACACCTGTCATATACATCATATAATTTCTCAAAACAATGGCAGGGGACTTATTTTAATTTGAATCAATCTGCAGTTTTAAAATGACAGACAAGTGACAGAAAGTAACTATAATAAAACCAAGTACTTACGATAAACTTTAGTTATTCACCAAATCAAGTTTCAACAGTCTACTACAACTTTTGGCTGTTCCCCATTAGGGATTACCACAGCAAATCAACTATTCGCATGTATACATTTGGCACGCGTTGTATGCTGCATGCCCTTCCTGACTTCAAGTTTCAACAATGTTTTTAAAAATTCTTTTTAGATTTTCCTATTTTTTTGTCTTGGCCTAGGAACAGGCAACAGTTTAGTAGCTGTTAGGAAAAATCGCTCACTCCTACAGCTGCCTCGGGGTCTTTATGTGGGTCACTGAGGGATCATTCACTGTGGCACCCAGTGGTGTAACAACAAGTTTACATTGACAGTTCAAACAGAAGTCAGGAATCAAACAGAGGCTGAATGATGGAACTACTGCACAACTGCTTTTACCTTGGCTGGCGCCTGTCATATTACTTTGCATTAATCTCCGAATGATGCAGCCCAAGCCCCCTCACTGTTTACTCTGCTCAAGGACAAATCAACAATCTCTGCAGAGGGAACAACAGAGCCTCCAGCCAAGACCCAATCCAGTCCACCACAGCTCATTGTCTTATCTAATTTTTATTTATATTTCAGGACTTTTCATCTTCCTCTTCCACTGTCTGATGAAGGAGAATGTGAGGAAGCAGTGGAAGATTCACCTCTGCATTGGACGTTTTCAACTTGACGAGTACTCTGGTAGGACAACTACCGGTAAACAGTATGACGTAGTTTCATCATTTAACTCAAATTACTTTCAAGGTAATATGAAGACATTTTTGAAGCTATTATATTTAATAATTACCTGGGTAATGAAATACCTACATGCGATTTGTAAGTTATAAACAGCTGCTTTCAGGTAACAAATCTAGCAGTCCATCAGTTTCAACAGTCATGTGTAGTGTTGAGTTCAGCTTGTGAAGTCAGTTAAAACAAAAATAAAAGCAACTCTTGGCCTGATTTTTATTACCTGTTTTTGGTGTTGTCATCAAGAGTGGAGCAACTCAGCTTCAGCAGGCGTCATGGCCAACCCCAGATCAAATCCTCTAAGAGCATCATTACCATCGGTCCGCTCGGTCAAGTCCAGCTCCACAGACAGCACATCAGCTTCCTCCAACTCGAGCCAGAGAGACTCACCTTGTAAGAGACCAAACCTGGGTAAGGAAAACAGTCACTTGATAGCAGCACAAATCCTCACTACATTAATAACTATCAGTCATTTTAGTGCACTTAACAGCAAAAAAGAAGACAAAGATTTATCCAAGATAAAAACTGAACGCCAATAAAAGTTTAATACAAAACTAAAAGCAAAACAAAATTGTAAAAAGGTGTAAAAGATCAATTATAATCTATACAGTTCTTTACAGCCCATTTTAAGTAAGATATTCATCACTGGTCTCAACTGCAATTCCGTTATTTCTTGTTGTGTTTCAGCCTCCTGCGTATGAAACAAAATTAGTCAGACCTCACAGTCCCTTGGCTGCCAGACTCACAGTGAAGGTCACTGCATACGTTAATGAGACTGCACAGACAATAAATACTCAGTGACAGTTTTTGTAATTAAGCCAGTTTAAACAACTAAAAGGTAACATAACTGTTATGTTGCCTTTCATAAAGGGCTCCTTCACCATTTGACAGCTCAGTTTAACAACCAGCTCCTACACATACATTCTCAGCCCACAAGAGAAAATATCAGTTTTTCTCACCTCTAAATTGTTCACAGATGTTTAATTATCTTGCAGGCCTTTTTGTGAATTCCCTGGCTCTGCCTCGAGCCCATATCGGCTCTTCAGGTACTGGAGCTCTGTCTTCCCAGAGGGGAGGGGACCCAACACGTAGCTGGAGGAACCATTTGCTAAGCCAACAAGAACAAAGATAGAACAGAGAATTTATGTGCATTTCAATATACACACATCTGCAGACATGCAAATCCTAGAAAGTGTCATTAAAACCCTGCGGAAAACAAACCCTGCCTTAACCTGCATTATACTTCAAGTCAAGAAGATATGTAATCCATGCAGCATAGAGACAAATGTGTCCACAAAGCGCCACTGTATTCCTACTTTATTAGATTGTCATCATACTGTGCATTCTTCTGTTTTCTGTTTTTGCTAAATATTGTTAAAGAGCCTATAATTATGAAGACATGAGTACTTGCAACAGTTCGAAGGAGGAGTTGGTTGCCAAGCAACTGGTGAGAGGAGCCACAGTGACAATGAACCAATGAACCACATATTTTATATGAAAAAAATATTTTAAATTTAAGACACTGAACATCCTCGTTCTCCTCCTTTATCCCCATTTCTGCCAGATATGTACTTCAGGCTAAACCAAATCTTCAACCTAGTGTTATTCCTTAATCACTTAATGAACTGATTATCACACCTTTGAATGAGACTGTGCATTTGTGTGTATTTTGACACCCTCTTTCATGATTAATGTGTGATGGTACAAAAATAGTGATGTTTCTAATTTGGGTCCTATCTGTTGCTCATTTTCTGGATTCCGCACAAGACATTTTCTGGTGAAATTCAAAAACTATTTAATGAAAGGGAAGGGGGATACAGTTTAAGGGGTCAGTTAAATTTAAAAATTCATGCTATACGTACGACATAAAAAATAGTACTAGAATTGATGAGTTTAAACATAAATATAAAGGTATGTGTCAATCAAGATATATGCAAGAACAGGTTTAATGATTAATTAGATGGAACATTGTGGGTGTGATGTATGAATGTTAACACTATGTAATAATTCTATAGTATATTACCTGTGTGGTGTAGAAGATAAGTATTTAAGAATGTAATTATGTAAGAATGTTAACATAATTTTTTTTAGTATATTACTTGTGTGGTGTAGAAGAGAATTATTTATGTAGAGATACTGCTTGCAAACCAATGATGGTAAGATGATGTCATGGGGTAGGACTGGATAAGTCTGACTTCTTCCTACTCCATTCAAGCATGTACTAGGTATAAGCAAATTGTTATTGGATTAGCATTTGTTGGATATGTGTAAAATTATGTGTGTTGACATATCAACTGTCTTTACATGCTTGAAAGAATAAATCAAATCAAATCAAATTAAAACTGCCTTGGGTCAATAGCTGCACTGGCCACTTCATTGAGTACAGGTGACAATCTAATCTAACAGTCCTACCATGAATTCAGTGTCTACAAAGCTTATAAATGACACAGAAAGTTACATTATATTTATTAACAAGGTCACAGTGGGTGATGTTTCTGTACTGCATACTGAGTGCTGTCTCCTATATTTGCCCTTGGGTGACTGAACAGCTGTTCGTAGAGACATACCTGAAACCTCCACTGCACAAATTCTCTCTATAAGGTCCAACAGGATTTATAGCAACATTTTTCCTGGTGTGTTTCCTGTATACTGTCTGTGTCACGTCAACACCTGCGGAATATTATGCAAACCATTACAAAAGGGTGACAACGGTTCTGTTACCAGTCTCACAAAACATTTCCATCTTTATTTGAAGCTGCTGATTAAATTGTATTATAAACTATTTTGTTGTTAGTATTAACATTTAACAACTTAGACAGTATGTAAAGCCTTACCATAATACTGGGTGAAGTCTCCAAAGAGTCAAAAAATGCAGTAAGATCTGAAATTTGAGACTAAAGGAAATAAAAATACCGAGTATGATTTTACTCAATTTCTATTCATTACTGCCCATCAGCAATATGATGTGGAAGGCCCTGATCTAGTGTACCAGAGTTGAATCTGATTCAATGACACAGACACTTAAATATGGGCACAAGGGTTATTATTTAGAAAAAAAAACAACAACAACAACAGTAGCAGCAAAAACTAGAGAGGACAGGGAAGTTGAAACTCTGAACTACCATATCTCTGGTTCTTCCACCGCTGATCTGACCATCTGACCTTCAACACACTGAGCTTACAATGTTCAACTTTAGTAAATGACATTAAAACTAAGCTGTAAAACAAAATACTTACCCACTCATAACAGTCTCTCCATATTAATGGCTGGTTGCATAGTGGTTGGTACATAAAATAAATTGTTGATCAGTCATATCTTTTGGCTACAGACCAACACCGATTATGGTTTTCAATTCTACTTGACAGCGCAGAGAAAATGTTCCTCAGTTTTACACCCTTAGCCTTTAAGCATTGTGTTCCCACTCACAACTCTTTAAAACTTCACTGTGGTGCATAACAACAGGGTCTCAGAGACTTACACAAACTGAAAACAGCACCAGTATTATACATAAAACAAAACTAGAATTACTATTAAGGGTAATCAGCACAGCACACAGAACAACTGTAAACTAAATCTCAAGAGGAATGTGGATAAACTTCCACATAGCCAGTTTCTTCAGTGTTCATGTACTGAAGCAATCCACCAGATGTTTGGAGTTCCAGGAACCTACATGGATGTTCAGAAGCTGTTCCTTGACCAGATCTTTGACAGACTGGTAGACAAAGGCTTCCACCTACAAAAAAATAATAATAATTAGCAATAGCATGTATGCAAATTGTCTAAAAAATGCATTGGGATAAGTGCCACAGATCTCTGACTGAGCATTAATGTAATCATATCTAGGTGACAAACCTTGACGCTGTGGTAGGTGGGAAGATTCAGCAAATAGCTATGCCCACCCAGCTCTGCAACACGGCAAAAATAACTGTAGAGGGCTCTCTTGCAAAGTCTGCTGGTGAAACCAGCCCCGCTCACAAATGGAGACCTGGAAAATAAGAAAGAGCACCGTAACTAAAATTGCACCAATTAATGTTTCACTACATGTTAACTTTTACTATATTATATATATATATATTAGGGCTTTTCAAATATTCCAGCTTAGCCCACAAGACAACTAATATGGATCATATGATGGAAACTACCTAATTATGAAAACCTTTTGTATCTGAACATTTCTCAACAAAACACAAATGTGATTCAACCTACAAGAAATCATTTTTTGGCCACTTGGGCTAGGACAAACAAGTTGTGAACAACACTGACATGTCACCTTTCCAAGGTAGTATTTTAAACTTGATAGCAAACTGTTTTATTTATACATCTACCAGTCACAGAGCAACATTAGCATTTGTTTTGGGGCATATTCCTGATCAGCTGATTAATGTTAAGTGCAATATTTCCTCTTTAGTTTATTTTTGCTCTCTGCCTACCCCTGAGGGAAATGAATCAGATGTAGACTCTCTTTACAGTACAGGTCGCACACTCTCAACCACCAACACACCACAAAGAAGGTAGCCAGCCAGCTAAAAGGCGTGAAAGACAAGTGGATGATGTCCCATCAAGTATTCACTTCAAATACCAAAATCTGTTAATGTAAAATGTATGTACACTTCTGTAACACATTTAGTGACTTAACATTTGCAGTACTATTTTGCTGGGTGTTGTTTCTGCTTCAGGCACCTAGCTGTGCTGAATATAAAAATGTTTGGCTAGACAATTCTTTAAGCAAAAATGGCTAAGTGTAATCTGGCTGAGTGAAAGGACGGCAAATTAACCATTGCTGCTAACCAATGTCCCAGTAAATACCCACAGAGGAACCCTGGAAAGTGAACCAGTGACCCAGAGTGTCAAAGAGACAAGATGGGGTATGGAGTGTGACAGCACTGATAAAGCTGCAGATGGCTGTGCAGCGTGACTGACATCAAATCATTTTAATGTCTCTCAACTACAGTATCTACAAACCATGATATTCCTCAACACTAGGGCTGCCCCCTAAAAGTCGAATCATTAGTCGAGAGGTCCATCAGTCTACTGAGTCTTCTAGTTGAGCCTGTTTTATTACATTTCATTTTTTTTCAGCCAGTGTGCAATCTAATAGTCTAAAACCGTAAAATGGTTCAGACTGCAGGACAGAAGATGAAACACAGCAAAACAGCAAGAGGCAAACAAGCCCTCAAATATATATTTGGCTGTAATCTCTGCTCAAGGACAGCACAGCCTTCACTGAGAGCCACCTCTGTCACATTCTGGCTACTGGACATCAGCAGTTGTCTGTATCTCCAAAGCCAAGAGATGGCAGGAGCCCCAGGCTTCACCGGAGCAGTCAAACATGAAAACTGCAGCAGGCTCTGCTAACAGTTATGTTCTATTCCTAGAACTGACTCTGCAAGTGGATTACAGGACATCATTCTGGCCATGATGCAGGGGAAAGTTACTACACATTTTCTTCACTTCTTAACTGCTGAAACTTAAATACCATGCAGTTTGCTAGAAGACAGCGAGTAGAGGATAATTTTTCTTGTTTTTTTACAATGCATCTGCATCTTACTCCTCAATGATGAAGCCCGTACTGCTATCCACAACTTCAATATCCTTGTCTCCGAAGCACCAGTTGATGCTAAGGTCGTCATGCTGTGGGGATGTCATGGTAGGCCCCACGTAGTTGCCACAGAGAAAGATGGTGTTTTGTTTCTTGTAGAATGGTGGGAGAAGCGCCTCCCATCCATTACCCAGCCGCTTGTTGGTGCTAGACAATTCTTTATGGAATTGCTTCTGCGCCCCTAAGTGAACACAACAATCTCAGTACTTGCACTTAAATAAAGAATTTACAAACGTACAGGTGAGAGAAACACATGACCTTAGAAAATTTCTTAAACTGAACATTACAGCTAGTGACTCTTTAAAACATCCATTTATAACAGCATTAGAAACAACACACAACCTGGAAGGAAAATAACAGTTTTTACTGTTAAAAAACACCTTAAGCCAACTGTATTGACTTCCAGCTGGAATTAAAATAATAGTTCAACATCTTGGAAAACATGTTTGCCCTCTTGCTGAGAGTTACTGTAGATGCACAGACTGATACCACGCTCACATCTGTACACTTATGCTAAGTACACAGAGAATTTTAAAAATGTGGGATACCACAGACATAAGGACAGATTTAACCTATTTTTAATAATTTAATTGTAAGGACGCACATGTTAGACAATTCAGTCAAGATGCAGGATCACACTTGCTGTTTTTACTGAAGAGATTTAGAGTTGTGATTGCAGGGACTCAGGATCTCACAGAAACTAGAATGATCAAACTTGGCTTTAAAGCAAAACAAACAAACATGGAGGTGGACCTTTGTCAGCTAGTAGTATTTGTGTATTTACCTAGCACAATGCTGGTGAGGTAGAGTGGCTGAATGAAGTGGGTCAGTAATGCACCCTGAACCCCAGTGACAGGCCAGCAACACAACTTGTCACTACCAGACAGGCAGCAGACTCTAGCAGCCCAGATCCCAGGGTGCAGGTAGGCTACAGGGACCAGCATGCCTTTGGCGTGACACTGTAGCTTCATGATGGTCCAAGGGCTGTTCACAGAGTCCCTAAAAATAACATTACATTACATTTTATTCATTTAGACACCATTATAACCTGGATTAAACTCAGAATTATTATGCATCATCATGCAACAACTGTTTAAATTATAATTTGCATTACAAATCAAATAAGTAAAAAAATAAATAAAAAATCCCAGGTCTTATTAATAATACTATCGTGTTTTTCAACATCTGTAGGACACCACAATTCACAGGAACCAAATTTACTGTTGTGGAATCAAATATTTAATTTCTATTATTCAAAGGAATTTTACATAGTCACAGCAAAAGCCGACTTAAAAATGCTCACAAGACGATACGTACGCTCAGTGGCCACTAGGTACACCTGCACAACATCTATTTTTGTGATGTATATAGTGTTCACTTTTTGGTGACACTGTCAGAAAAGCATACGTTTAAGAATATACAGCTTTTTTCTGGAGGTCAAAGTTAACAGTGGGGTTGTATAATGTTGCGGTATGTGAGCTGTATTTAATTTTTTGTCCTTGCCATTTACTGTACATACAGGAGGGAGAGTAGAACATTAGAAACATCTCAGAACATACAGTAATGCAGTACAGTAAAATTGCCACTATCACCTCAGTGCTAAAACACTTATCACTTCTGTTACAGCTTCAACAAAAATGTAACATTATAGGCATCTTAAAGGTAGACTTCAGACTGTACATGTGTACCTAATGATGTGGCCACTGAGTATACTGTAACAGTCAAATGAAGGGAGTAAGAGATGTGTAACAGTTTTACTTGAAGTTCTCAGCAGCTCTTTCAGGACAGTGATTAGTGTAGAGATGCAGGCTGATCTTGGGCTTCAGCTGAAGCTGGTGGCCGCCTGCACTACTCTCAAAAATGCAGTTCTTCTTGGCCCTTGGATCAGCATCAAAGAACAGCAGAAGCTCTTTGTATAGAAACCTAAACACAAGCCAGAAAATACCATCTTCGCTTTGAGTCTCGCCAGAATTTTCAATGCACCAGAAGCACTAACATAGATACAAGGAAGTGAGAAAGAAGCTCATCAAGAAGACCATCTATCTTTTTTTGGATGTAATGACCTCGATTCAACTCCAGTTTCTCTCACTCAACCTATCTCCTCTCCTTTGCTTTGTGTGTATGTGTGAAGCATGGACATCTAGGCAAGAAAGCTCTTCAGGACATAGACAAACATGTCACCTCGTCAATGATCAAAACAATGTTTCATGAACATAATGTGCAAATTGGTCTCAAGCCTGTATAAACATCTTTGAGATTTGCATGAGGTGGTTAAGCGTCCTGTAATAAAGTCATATTAGCAGTTTTTACCTTAGGAGAGCCCGTCTGGCGATGACGATGGCATGGCAATCATGGACCATTGTCCCATTGTAGCAGAGCCACTTGCTGCAGCTTGACTGTCCAGCTCCCAACGCCACCACCTTGTAATGATGACATGGGCGACCTGCTGTATCCATCATTTCTGTGAAGGAAATTAAACTATTTTTCGTTCCATTGCATTACAACATTTTGCTTTAGTTAACAGCAACCGCTAAAGAGGATAGAGACAGGGCTGACGTGAATTTAACTGTCAGGTGAGGCACAGTAACAAGTGAGGACAGGTTAACAATACACTTTACAACCTGGACAGAACATGCAAACCTTAACAGCTTGCAAGAGTGAAATGCCATTTATATAGCAAACCTCATCATAGCTTATGACTAAAAGTGCTTATAGGTCATAATCAGGCAGGTTTCCTTGATGCCAAATTTGTCATTAAAACTAACAGGGACAGAGATAAATGCGGTGGTATTACCAATTTCAGCATGGTCCACCATACTCTAAGAATATAGATATGAATGCAAATGTATTCTGTATCATTTACATTACTGTTAACTGTTCTACTGCCCATTAAATTTTGCCTCTCAAACTTTTTCTGAAGTAGCTTTATGTCACACTTTTCAAACTTTAGCTTCACACTTTCTTCAGCTGCAAATATCCATTTCTTCCAAGGTTTAAATAACTATCCTTATATTATTTACAGTATATGTAGCAACTGCTCCTCCAGATGAAATGGAAAGCTTTTGCTGTCTCACATGAGATTTCAAACTCACTTCCCTATAATTCACCATGACATTTGTTTTTCATGGTTGCAAACCTTCAAGATCCAAACCAATGATCATGTCCAGAGGTTTAACATGCTACTGCATTAATGGTAAATGGACTGTATTTTATATAGCACTGTTCTCACAATGTGTTGCACTGGCCAAAGTGCTTTACAGAAGATCATACACCACTCACCCATTCACACACAACATTCACACACCGATGACGACAGGCTGCCACGCACCGGCGCTAGTCAAGCCACCGGGAGCAATTCGGGGTTCAGTGTCTTGCTCAGGGACACCTAGGCATGCGGGGAGACCGGGAGTCAAACCACCAACTTGCTGGTCAGATGACTGCCCCTACCTCGTGATCCACAGCTACCCCATGGTGCCTGTCACTGTTGCAGGATAGGCCCAGGCTGTCCACCATGTACATTTCTATTCATTTATGGCAAAAACAAGTTCTCTCTCCACTTTAGCAGGGTAGAGACCATGATTACTGATTTAAAAAGGCATTTTAAAAACAAGGAAAATAAACAAATCAAGCATTTTACTGACCCAAGGTGTAGAGGCAACTTACCTCTTATTAAGACAAATGCTGCCATGTGGCTCTTGCATTTATGAAAAACGGGACACATCTTCAGGAGGCTGTCAAACCTGTCACTGCTTATTGCTGCCATGTGATTCTTGTGCTCATCAGTCTGCCAGACTGGAAGACAGATACAACAACAAAAAGAGCTATATAATCAGTGTATTTGGACCTTAGTGTCAGTGGTGTCCGGAGAGTCTCTTTGTGCTGTGTTCTTGCCTTGAGCGTTATTGATAGAAAGTGTTTGTCTGTAATTACTTAAGATTATTGAGGTCTTGCACTGTAAAATCACAGTGAAGTACAACTAATAAAAACTTTACAATAACTCTCCATTCAGGATTTGGCAGTACAACAGGTTTGGGCAAGTGCATTACGAAAGACGCAGACAGTCATACACTTTGTCTTATACTTACTAAAAACCTAGTTTCAGAATTTTTGATGATAATATTAAACCAAATTCATGTTTTCACCTACCTTGAACACTGATATCACATAGTGTGAGTAATACTGTACCCTCAGCCTCTGTGGTTGCTTCTTCATCCAACAGCTTACTTTCAGCAGGTGACATACCAGGGACAGAGAAAGCAGCTGGTTCATCATCTGCGTTGTCATCCTTGATAAAAGCACAATCATTCAGGTAAAAATTTAGCCTGCCATTTTTTTTCCTGTTATCAAGCTTAAATTTACTTCTTTAGTCTTAATTCAGAAAAGTATATGGATGTCAAGACATTGTGAGCACTTGTGGACATACTACAGGAGAAACAATAAGATAAAAAAAAAACGAGAATGGATTTGTAGGGATGGGTTCTAATAGCCAATTCCATTTTGGACCCTGTTTGAAGTTTGTAAAATACCCAGTTTCATTATCTCCATGGTCAAAGAATCCCTCACTGAATCTTTCATTGGCATTCTCTGTTTAGTTTTTGTAGCCTCTCTCTGACACCACAAACACTGGCAAAGAAAAATAAACATATACAAACACATCACAAATCAACAAAACAAGGAAGGGGGAATGACAAGTCCTCTGTTTATACATCTACTTTTAAAAGTTTTAAAGTAAGAACTTGCATTTCTGATAGCTTGAGAAGCCATCCCTGGTAGGCTAGTGGTTAAGGCGCAGCGCTCTCGCCACTGTGGCCCGGGTTTGAGTCAGGGTTGCGTCAGGAAGGGCATCCAGCGTAAAACACGTGGCAAATGTCAACATGTGAGTCATCAGTGTGATGATTCGCTATAGTTGTTTTTGGTAGCCTGTTCTCATTTTAGTTTTAGTCTAGTCTTTGTGTGAAGCTGTCATTTTAGTTTTTATTAGTTTTAGTCACATTCATACTTTTTTTAGTGTAGTCTAGTTTTAGTCGACAAAAACTGATGACATTTTAGTCTAGTTTTAGTCAATGAAAATTGTATTTTAGTCTCTTTTTAGTAATGCAATTCTATTTAACCCAGTCCCACAACACATTGTTTTCTTTTCCACTTCTATGTAATTAAAGTTTTTCCAAATGTCGTTTCTTCTTTTTCTCCCAATGACGAACCCCAGCTGGCCAGCCATCGATCCCTTTCTCTGTGTCAGACTTTGCTGTCGTCTTCTAAATAATGCCGCGAGTGGGGGGTTAAGGAAGTGATGTCGCCTGCGTCTGCACAGTGCGACGCGTCTGATGCGGCCCCTGAAGCGAGACACAGGAAACAGAAATACTGCAAAATAATAATAACACGACTAAACGAGACAAAATAATGTTATAACATTTTGTCTCGTTTTTTATGGTCAACGATATTGTATTATACATTTAATTATAGTCATCATCACATGACCAGCATTTTCGTTGTGTTTCATCTCGTTTTCGTCACGCGATAAAGGTTCGTTGACGACGATATTTAGTCATAATTTACGTTGATGAAAGCAACACTACGATTCGCTGTGGTTATCCCTCAACGGGAAAAGCCGAAAGTGACTTTCTATTTCTATTTCTGAAAGACGAATGGTCAGCCTCAGCCTTCCACGGGTGTTACGCTACATTCTGTGGCCTGTTGAGATTCTCTGACCTGTAGCAGCACCTTCCATTAACATTATGTGCATCATCAGCAATTTATTCTGTTAATAATAGAACATTAAAGCAGAATCACTATTACTTTCACTGGCTCCACAGTTTCTGCAGCTGCAGCACAGTGAGGAGCAAACACAGCAAAAAAGGTAAATAAGTGAAGACAGGGTTAATGAATGTCACAGAGCAGTGGTAAATTAAAAGGCCAACAATGCTTCAGCACAGCAGAATGACCGGGGTTTATGTTTGATAGTTAATTACCTGCTTTATCTTAGTGTCTGCATCCCACTGGTCGCTGAATCACCAATTGTTATTAAAGTGATTAGAAGAAGCTAGATTCTTAAATTTCTGACGTTAGTATCCTCTGTTAGACAAAACAGCATAAATTGGGTTTTTTACTACACTGGGTAAATAAAATTAGTACAAATGTTTTCATTCTCTAACAGACAGACAATTTATAAAAAGATTTCATAAAGGATTTGTAAGGATTGGATCAGTGGATTTTCATCTGGACTCAGTCACTGAAACACTGTTGAACTCCATCCCCATGTGTTTCTGTTGCAGATGGCTTTGATCACCTTCAGTTAGCTGAACAGTATGAAGCACTGCTGTACTTGTCAGTCAAGCAATCAGCTGTTGAATGTTGAAATTTCACTTTGATGTCTGATTTGCAAACACAGCTTAATGCCGTCATTAATTCAGTTTATTGTCTGTGAAGGACACCTTCCATATTAAACATAGAATTACATAAAAGCTTTTCACACCAGGATCTCTGACCACTAGAGGTGACAATGTGAGACTAACAGACATCTTGTCTTTAAGGAACAATTTACTAGCTGAAAGTCTAAACATGAATCAAATCAATTTAACATATGAACATTGCTAGGCAACAGCAGCTAAGTTGTGGGAAAGCCTGACATAAGTGCTTTCCCGCTATTTACCTCATTTCCTGATAGGATGTCAGCAGAATAAATCTCATCTCTGCGTTTGGGGATCAAGGCCTTCACCATTCTGGGTCTGTCACCCCCTTCATAAAGTACAGCCTCTTCCGTTTGGTTATCTCCACCGGGATGTACATTTTTCCTAAGAGGGTTAAAACATAAACAGTGGCCATTAATTAATAACAGCAGCTAAACAGTTAACCAACATGAAAATGCAAACAAGGCTGCTAATATTTTCAAATCCTCCCTGCCATCATTTTTAATCAA
This sequence comes from Monopterus albus, assembly GCF_001952655.1. Taxonomy (NCBI): domain Eukaryota; kingdom Metazoa; phylum Chordata; class Actinopteri; order Synbranchiformes; family Synbranchidae; genus Monopterus; species Monopterus albus. The sequence continues at coordinate 1,738,119 of NW_018127922.1, read as the reverse complement.
TAATGGTTGCAATTCTGAATTGTATTCAGCTGTTTTGTCCACTCAAATACACACATAACATACATTGCTGAGCTCCAGTAACTGATAACATTTGGATGTTTGGCCAGCAGGCTACTTGCCCTTCTGTTCTGAAAGCTCTGTAACAAGCTTCCATGACACAATAAAAGCAAAATGACTGGCCAGAAAAACAGTTAAAGCTTGGTATTATTGACTTGAGCTTTATAGTGTGCTCCCAATAATTTTCCCTGAAGTGAAACTGAGACTTAGGTCTGTCCTATTGCAAGAGTGACAATTGTAAATCCATCTCTCATGTCTAAAAATGATGTCAATAAGTTTAATGTCTGAGAAATGCTCTGAAAAAGTCTATTTTCTTATCCAGACAAATTAGCAATAAGTAAGCAGGTTGTTCTAGTAGCTAATGTGACCACCATACAACACAGCCTCCTTTTTCATTACCTCTTTGCAATAACACTGCTGCAAACTGGTTCATCTGTCAGACTGATCTGAGAATGGCGAAGGTGCAAGCTTGGCTCAAAGTTTGGCAGAGAATGAAAAGCAGCAGCATTTCTTGGAATGAATTTAACTGCTTTATCTTCCATGCTGTAGAAAAAGATGCCAGGCATTCTGGTTAGATCCACAAACAGACTTTGACTTAAAATTACACCATTAATGAGCGGGCCTAATCATCCACAAAAACAAGCAAGAAAAATTAATAATAACATTTATTATTAAGTGTAGACCGATATTTAACCTGGCTGCCACAATACAAAACAGACCACACCTGATTCTGAAGTTACCAGTTGCTGGTCCAATCAATTGTTCATTTATTTAGCTTGTGTAGGCTAATCAAACCAATTAGCATTAGCTGCTGGCTAAAGTGCACAGTCAATGCGGTGGACACCCTTTTAAGCTAATTAGCGGCGTCCGCAAGTGACACAGTCGGCCTTCAAACTACTTAAATTATTATAAAGGATACACCCCTTAAAGGGCTAATCTGTGAAACAAAAGTGTTTTCACTTTTACCGCTCATTACCATAAAGAAAGGTTTGCTAACGTTTCACGAGTTATCTTAATTTAGCTAGCTAACGTTGTTTTTGGTCTGACAGACGCCACACGGTATAATCCCATTTTCGTTTAGAAAACAAACGTTACTGTTCCACCTCGAGTTTAAATACTTTTAACATCAAAGTACAGTGTGTGACCACATATTAGAGACAATTTACCTTCAGTCCCTATCTGTTAACTGGGGGAGACGAGGCAGTCTTGCGATTGCGTCCTGCTCTCTGAATACAGGGGTCTCGTTCGTGGCTGTTTACGCAGAACACGGTGCTTGAAACATGCATATGTGAGGATATGCACACCTGTAACAAACATTATGGAGCATGGATAAAGTGGTGACAGAATATGTTGAAATAGTAAACTGAAAGCAAATTTTGTTATATCAAACCAATAATCATGTCCATAATGACGCCAGATATTTTGCATAAAGCCAGTCACTGATGCTGGGTATTAAGGCCTGGCTCCTGATCAGTTTTTCTAGTTCACCCTAAAGGCATTGGATGGGGTTGAGATCAGGGTTTTGTGCAGGTCAACCTCAACAAACTAGCAAAACCATCTCTAAATGGCCCTCAATTTGTGCACAGGGCATACCCAAGCTGTTACCTCCTTTGAATTACTGTCTTAAAGCTCATTGTATGCCTTAGCATTCAAATTCCCTTTCATGAAAAGTATGAGGCCTTGCCCAAATCAGGAAAAAACAACCCCAGACCTAAAGTGAACAAAGACATGTGGAGAAGGTTGTCCATATACTTAGCTGTGCAACTAAAAATGTACATACTCTCAATACTGGTGTAAACAACCATTTTACATGTGTCCGTTTAAATGTTCCACGTACAAGATAGTTATAATAGGTTGTCAAAGGAAGGATATGCGTAAAATGCTGGGTACACACATATGCAGATGCAACTGAGGTGTGAACTCAATATAACAAATATTCAAGATAAAAATCATGTCTGTTACAAACCCTGGGTAAATATCAAAGTTTCAAATGTCTACAGTACTCACATGGCATCTGTGTGGATGGAATTTAGATTGAATGTGTGAAATAGGAGGAAATGAAAGGGCAGGTCTGTCGTGTTTTATTTATAGACGAGCAAATGAGCAAACAGTAGAGAATGGTTTGGTGATTTCTATGAATTTTAAATCAGTAGTGCTGCAGACACACACATATAGCCATTCAATATAAACACCAAAAGCTGCCATGATGGAATCATTATGCAGCTGTTAAAATTAAACCTCTCTCTCACACAAACACACACACTTCTCTAAGCCACCTAACTGTGTGTCATTATTTGCAGTAGAGAAATGTACCCCTGATCATTGTGAAACTGTGAAGACTGATTTCTATTTTCTTTTCTTTCACCTCAAGAGAATATCAAATGAAGCTTTCTTATGAGCATATGTGCATGTATGTGTGCACACATGTCTCTGTTTCCCATGAGACTGTGAAATGTGAAGTCACTCCCATCTCCAGAGAGCCCGCTGAGACGCAAAAGAAACTATCCCAAGTGTCATCTCCATTTTAAATACCACCTATTTCCATCCTGATTCCCATCTCTTTGTCTCCTTCTATTCCCCGTTCTCTTTTTTCCACAAATTCACTCACAAGCTGAGAGATGTGCCTGTTTATTTAAAATAGAAAAAATGAAACAGAGGTGGCATACAGAACACCACAGAGAGCACAATTCAGTATTTTTTCTGCTCAGAAATACTTTTTTCCAATTGCATAGTCACAGCTTTTGTGGTGAATATGGACAAGCAAAACTGTGAAGTATTGAGCTCATTGGCAATTTTTCTAAACATACGTTATTGTGCGTCTATGTGTGAAAAAACAGCACTGTTGATGAGCACTGATATTGATGCTTGACTGTCAGAAAATTATACTGTGATGTATTAATTTATAGTAATTAACACCTTAAAACCTGTATTTCAGCCAACTAAACTGTCACTGATGAGTGTGAATATTGTGTGTGCAAATGTGATTCTACCTACTGTTGCTACCCAATAAAATACCCAGTGCTCCTGTTCAGTGGGTCAGTTAAGTACAGTATTTGAATAAATGCACTTATTGCAGTTATTTTTCCACAAGTGTTCCTGACGCAACAGCTGTTAAATTGTTAATTTAAACAAACATAAGCATATATAAAGAACCAGACACAGGGACAGTTTCTTCCCCCATGAACAGTTAATCCATGCTTATATGACAGGGCAGCATTCATCCCCTCATTTTCGTATTTTGAATGTAGTCATGGAGTCAAAATCCTTGTGCGTTTAAACATACTGGTACATAATTTATTTGCTTGTTTTGAAAATGTGCTATTATTACACAGATGGTAAAACATCTGCATTCATTAAATGTTATTTCTTTTAATTACTTATGTGCAGTGTGGGGTGGGTATATGGATATATTGAAGGGTTCCTTTTATGATGAAAGCATAAGACTACATTTATAATGATTAGTGGTATTTTTCATTATTTACCCTATTTGCAGGGTGATATATCATGGATGGCTTCTCAAGGTATTTCAGTTACTAACCTACCTTTTTGATTTTCTTGCCAAAATGCCCGTCAATTTAAAGTGATGCTGTTCAACAGTAGCACAAATGACCACACAGTCACACACAGTTTGAACGAAAAATGAACATTATCAGCTTTATGAAGGAGGATTTATTGCAAGATTGTGGAAATACACTGCATTAGGTCTAGCTTGGCATAACCTGTGTATATATACAGCAGAACTTGATAAAGCTCACTAATGCTGCAATGTATATACTGTAAATATACTAGTAGTAATTGAAAAAATTATCAGGATTTTTTTCCATTTTAGTTCAAATGTATGCGTTTAATCATTTATGGCACAAGCAACTGCACAAGGAGGTCATGAATTTCTGAAAATCAAGCTTAGGAACATTTAAAAGTATGATAAAAAGCCTTTTATAGTTCTTTAATGAAGTTTAAAACTCAAAGGTCTCTGTGATGCAACATGAGTGGCTGTGTCTCATTCACTCTGCTCAGTTTATTCTGCGGGGACCTGTTTGGTGGAGGAGTGACCTCAGACTTGGTGATTGCGTACTCCAGAAAAGCAAACTTTGACATACTTCCACAGTCTGTCCTTCTCATTCACCCTTAACTTAACTGTATGAGACCTGCTGCTGAATAATATATAAAATTCTGAAATCTGAAACTGTTTTCCAACTGGGTCACTGCTTCCATGGACAAGTGAACAGGGATAATTGGAATTTTTTTAAATGAATTTGACAGGCCTTTCCCCTGGCTCACCACTAGAGGGTAAATGTCCTTTGCTCACTCTCTCTCATAGTTTATTTCTGATGCTCACACATGACCTACAAATCAGCAGCATCAGACAGAAGAGATGGAACAGAGAGAGGTCTGGGATCCAGCACTGCTTTCACAAAATGTCCTGAACCTAAGAATACTATTTTCTCCTTGAACTGTCCTCCAGTTCCTTTTAGTATTGTGAAGTATTTTACTGACTCTTGTAGTTTTTTTGCTTCATACTAGACAGCTCCACCCCTATTTTACACAGTGAGTTAGATGATATTACGGTATCTCCATCCCACTCTTCTCTGGACATTTTACCATCCTAATTTACTCTAATTTATTTTAGATTTTCCTGTCCTGAATAAGGAACAAACTCTCTCTGGGGGGTCAGGTCAGTATACTCAGTTCAGTGTTTGAAATCATATTTATTTTATTGTTGCCTTCCTGATTTCATTTTTTTCTTGACCTTCAGTGAATGATATATTATGTTTTTGTCATTGTAAACCTTCATTTGCAGCATGCAAAGTAAGCCTGGTTTGAAAATGCTAATGATTATATTGAAAGATTACTGATATAATTATGATTTCAAAATGTAATTATCACAAGCTCAGCTGTACTTTGTGTCTAATGCTTATTAGCTAGTGTTAGCATGCTTTCAACACCCTAATCCAAAATGTACTGTCACTTTATACAAAATGACAAATGTATGTAAAGTTTGGAAGGTGATCATGGAGTCTGTAGAGATAAACTATGTCTGCGACACTCTTAGAACCGCTCCATCTTTAGGTAAGAATTAAAACCACACCTGATATGATACTGTAAGTTATCATTAGCCTAAAGTAATGCTGCACCTCTGACAACACAACAAACAAATACACATAAGACAGCAGCACATGTGATAGAAACTGTTACATGGAAAGGGTGGGTGTATGAATTCAGAGTGATGGACCATCTGTGTGTGTGTGTGTCTGTGACTGTGTGAACAGAGAGCTAAACAGGTGGCTGTGGGCACACTCAACACAACACCTGTGTTGTTTTTTAATCTCAGGCAATGCACTGGATCTCAGAGAGACAGAGATCAAGCTTGTTGCCAGAGCATGAAGAGAGAGACTGCAGTTGATTCAGCTTTTTGATGTGCGAAAATCCAGCTGTGCCAGGCAGAATCTCAAAAAGGCGGTGGCTGCTGATATTCAGATGCACACAGTGTTCCTAATACTAAAAGCAAAAGGAGATCAGTGACACATACTGAGCTGACCCCTAGAGTTAATGTGCAGTTGCTTATTTTCTTTGTCTTTCCAGTCATTTTTTTCTGTCAGCAAACAGAAAACGAAGCACTGGGAGTTTACGAGGAGCTGTATGTGTTTTATACAGCAGAAGATCAAAGCTGTTCAGCATCCCTTCTTTTTTATCTCCTTTAGTCTCCCTCCGACTCTGTGTAGCTGCTGCTTCATGCATCTTAAAATAAGTGAGGGTGTCTCCACTTTCTCACGCAATCCATGACAAGAGGGAGAAAACATGAGTCAGATGCAGGAGAAACAGTAGGTAGTGGCATGCTGAACCCACGCATAAGATTCTCCAGTATATTTCTGTAAAACTTAATCACCCTTTGTCTCTCTTTTTTCTGTGTCGTGAGGTATTCCCCACGACACAAAAATACCACACCATTGTCGGTGAATCTCATCAGGAGAATAATTATTTGCACATAGGCAACCGAGGCAGGAGCATCTGTCTCTCCTTCTGTTGACCTCCCCCTGCCTCCCCTTCACTTCTCCTTTTCCATCCCTCTCTCCTCTCATCTCAAACACATGCTTCACTTCTTTCCCCGTCCTCATCCTCATGTTTTTCCAATCCATCTCCTGTCCTCATGCTCAGGCCATTCCTTTGTTACCTAGAGCATCCCTTCCATCTGATAGTCACTTCACAGCATTTGCAAACTGCAAACATAACAGGGTGAGGAATTGGTGCAAGAGGGGAAGAAAGCAGAGAGAAAAGGTGGGGGCATACTGTAGCAGATTTGCAGAGAATATAAGAGAAAATATGTCTTAATGAATTTGAGTGGCAAATATTCAGGTCATACCAAAAATATTACAGCCAAAGACACATTCACACCCTCCCTGGTGCATGTTTCTTAGTGCTGTACAATATTCTCTACATATGCTGCAGTTTATTACAGATCTGAGAGAGTATAAACTGCTATGGCATATGCAGTAGCCTGGGCATTAAACCATATGACCTATGCATTAGAACATCCAGATGAAAGTCATAGTTGTATCATTTTACATATGATCTTTGCCAGGTGAAACCTCTCATCTTCAAAATGTATTTCTATGTGGACTATAAAGAACAGATTCATTTTTTTATGACAAAAATTTTTGATATTTAAAAAAATAGGCTTTGGAAGTGATTCATTAAGACTGTTTTCTCATTTACCAGATTTATCACTCTACACGCTGAAAGTGGAGTTGAGTGGTTTACATACAAGAGAAATGACTGTACATTAAGGTATAGTCTCTTTAGATGCCTTAATGGAGCCAATATAGCAGTAGAGGTGTGCAGACTATCACATGATCACAGTACTTTCAACAAAGCATATGGTCAACGGATGTTGACCTTTTATCATCACATTAATAGATAATAGAGACATCTGTCTAGGACCTACACATTACTGACAGAAGGCGCTGCCGGGTATCCAGGAATCATATTAACAGGTGAAGAGACTCCCATTTATGAAACTACATGTGCTCTCAGTCTAAGATAAAAGTCCGAGATAAAGACCAGCTCACTCTATTGTCAACTCAACTTAGTTAAAGTGTTCTGTTCTGGTTTTTTAGACCCGATTTCACTTTTTATCTAAACAAAAAAAATATGAGTAATTATTTTTTCAAGCTCAGACTCAATGGCCTTGGCTCATTTTGTGTGAAGAACATATATCAGAACACATCCCTGGTGTCCTATGTACCAAAGAAAGGCTAGAATGTTGTTCTGATGAGTACACTGCACAGGGATGGGAAAATCTGTGGCCAAAACCACAGATCATGTGATGTATAGGTTTGTCTGTTCAATGGGGCTGTGTTGTGCAGACCAAAATGGTTACTGTGTGTTCAGCTTGTGCTGTGCAAACTGTCCTGAATGTTTGAAATTACTGAGGTTCAAAAAAAAATCAGCATTTGTGAAAAATCTTGCTTCATTTGTAAATTTGTTGTTTTTTCCCCAATTGTCTTGTTAGAATTGGATTTCAGGAGTTGCAGTTGTTTTATTTACTGTTAGTATTATTTTGCTTTATAAGAATAAAGTTTAGTATGACTGTTTGTGTTTTATTAACAGCACCCTGTATCAGTATTAACCTGGCTCTTATATATGCATAATAGTAATAATTTTCAGCTGCAGTTCAACTTGTAGTGTTTCTTATTTTCTTGGATAATTGTGCAAGAGTAGATTGCATAGTTAAGTGTCTTGGAAACTAAAGATAAGATAGTGTTAATTTATGCCATTTTACAGACGTGGAAGTCTGACGAGCTTGAACTATTCACCCATGTCTGAACATGAGGTTTTGTACAACAGAATCAGGGAAGTAAGTGACACAGCTAACTGCATGTCCATTTTCAGTTGGAAAGAAACATCTGAAAATAGAAGATAACAACATACACACACACACCTGCTGCCTATATGAACATTCTAGAATATTGACGTGTAATGTACCACCCATGTATAGGGCAGTCCCAGCCCGAGAAGATAAATGTAAACGTTTTGTGATAATCGAGGCTCTTGGAGACTTGTCATCTCTCAGAGCCCAGCGCTGTAATAACTCTGCATTTAACCAGAAGAAAATAAATCTACATAAAGCTGATTCCTGTTTCCTGAGTGTTACTTCTTGGGGCCTTCAGATAAAAGAACCGGGTTAAAACTAAAAGTCTAACAAAAAATTAGCATAACACAGTTTTAAGCCTTATGTAATGTAATCTTACAAAGGTAAAGGGCAAATGTAAACATCTGTTGATTATTGCATTGTTTTAGATTAAAATTCTTTGATTATGTTGAGTTAGAAAGCCAAATGATGATGCGGGTGCAGGACACCCGTGAACACCACCAGTGTAAACTATACATGAACAGAACAGCACGGTTAAGTAATTATATTTGTAATACAAAGATGAATTAGTATTTTATGTTGCATTCTCAAAAGTTTGGTCTTGACCATATAAAGAGTTTATGTAAAGTGTTGATCAAACAAATGGCAATGAAGGGGACAGACCCCAGTGGTAGGCAAGAATAGTAGAGAAATACAAACTGTCTACTATTTAACAGCAAAACAAGACTTATTCAAAGCAGTTAAGGTGAAAATGGAGTTTAGCTCTGAGACAGGGAAAGTTATGTTTTCACTTAACCCGCTTTAACCTGCAGGTTTTAAAATGGTTTTGAATGTTACTACGGTGGCCTGTTAGCTTACAGCACATTTGACTGACAGATTGCGATTT
>NW_018127922.1:1658528-1727898 GCF_001952655.1 Monopterus albus | reverse complement strand
AGGATGGACAATGTGAGGACCAGGACTCTCTCCCTGGTGCCTTTCACGATGAACTGACAGAGAATGCTGTGGTTTCTGAACAGATCGCCACAGGGACAACTAAACCAAAGTCTCAGTGGAAAAGATTTCGCCACTTTCTGGGGTTGAGGAAACCACAGAAGTGGAAGAAATAAACCCAGCTTCTCCCAACAGCAGATATTTACATTTGAATAATTAGACAAATAATCTGCTGTTAAAACTTTCTAAACAAATGAACTGATTAGTCCAGATGTTTTACTAAATTACATGACAGGCTGTCAGACATGTACACTGACACCCCTGTCATGTCATTTGGTAAAGAAAACAAATTAATCAAAGCGGCACAGTGGCGCAGTGGTTAGCACTGTTGCCTCACAGCCCCAGACAAACATTTATGCTGTACCCTTGTTGTTATCAAACTCTGATGACTCTTTTGCAAAAATTTTTTTGATAGTTTTCCCTGAAAGGGTCGTTGTTCTTTGAGTGTGACTCCTCCTGTTTACACTATATACGGTAGTTGTGCAAATTACAATACACAAACTGTAAAATGTTCACTGCTCAGTGTTTTCAGTTGTCTTTACTTTCAGTGTCGGAAATGAAATGGGCCTATGATTACCATGTTGAATGTGTCTAATAAATTGTCTAACTTGTCCTCACGACCAGTTTTCACTCCTTCTACGTAAGTTTTTCACTGAATGGTCGACACAGTTGTGTTCTCACTGACAGTAGAACTATAGGAGGTAACGTATTCACAGAAGATTCACAGTGACCTGCAGACTGACACGAGTACCAACCAACTACTGTATTGACTCCCGTGCACGCAGTATTAATCAGGTGGTCATAATGTTGTGGCTGATCAGTGTACTGTATATGAAACATACTCTTTTTACCTGTTTATGAGTTGGGCAATTGATCCAAAATTGTGGGCCATGTTGGGAGCATGGACATAACTGACAGAGGGCAGGCTCAGGTACATCTGCAGGGCCTGCTGCCTGTGCTGCCCTTCAACCTCCAGCGGTACAGCAATGCCCTGACCTTTACACTGCTCCAGTCGTGCCAGGTCCACCGGCAAGCTGGCGCTCTCTTCGGCACCACGGCTCCACAGCAAACACACCCCGCTGCGCACCAGCTCCACTAACATGCTGTCATAGAAACGTGTTTGCTGAAACGGACATGATGCTGAGACAGTGACAATTATTGCGAATAAGACTGCATTAGCTTTTATTTATGTGTCCAAGAAATATTATGGGCCAAACAAGACCTGGAGCATCTAAACTCTCTGTATAGTGATTTTTTTTTTTTGGTGCAGGTGAATCCACTGACCTTTGCTCTGGGACAGTTAAAGGTAGGGTACCTGGTGGTGTTGCCATCTTATGGAATAGGAAATATGACCCACAGATTAAAGTGATAAGACCTGGCTGTTGGCAGGGGCATCTTGAAAATATGTATATACCCCGTATGAGTGCCCTCAGTGAGGATGAATATCTTAACAGGTTGGCATTTATTATGTCATTTATCCAGGATAATGGATCTACTTGTGTGTATGTTGTTGGAGACGTGAAAGCTGATGTTGGTGACACTCATTCAGTGTTTGGAAACCATCTAATGCAGCTCTTGCCTGAAAATAGTTTCACTTACAGTATATTAGTGAAGCTTGGCTTGATCACTGTTTCTGTAAAGCATGCTGATATAGATTCTATTGAGATCGATTATGATCAATTACATAACTGTGACTATAGTCCAAGTTTCTACTTATGTCAACTCTCCTTAAATGAACCTTCATAAAATAAACAACTGTACATGTCCTTAATGTTAACAAAGCAAAATAAGTTTCCAAACCACAAAGGTAGTCCCTTCTATAACATAAATATGAGTGATATTTAACAAGTAAAAACATTAAACAATTTGTTTGATGCCAACTTGATGGTGTATTGAGGTGTTTTCTTTGCGTTTTATGTCTGGTCTTAATTTGTAATTTCATTTAAAGTAAAGAACAAAGGCGATCTCTACACTTGACATGTGAGACAACAGATCTGTGTCACTTATTCCTTATTCTCTGTTGCCAGTACAAGCGTATTCTTGCTGTTTCAAGATCTGTTGACAATGCACAATCCAGATAAATAAAAGTCAACATGGCCGTCATACTGGCAGCAGGCAAAGCTACAAGGAATTTGTTGACGATTTAAAAAACATGTTTTGGATGGGAAACACAGCACTAGCAGACTGTGCCCTGAGAGTATAACTTTCCAGGTTTCACTGTAAGATATTTTAAATAAATATTCTTTTCTGTAAATTTACAGTAAATTGCTGATTACTAGTTACTAGTTGCATTACATTCACAGCAATAAATTATTATTGTAAAATGACAGCTTTATACTGTGCCTTTACAGTAAGCTAAACTATCAGTTCACCTTCTGTGATTTAAGAGTATGCTGCTGTGGATTTACTGTACTGAACTTTGATTTCATAGTAAAATCACAATCAGTGATTTCGCAGTGCAATAACAGCGTGTACTGTATAACAGCATGGCTGTGGGCATAGTGGTGCTGGGCTGTCTGAACTGTAATATATTAACAGCTACCACTGGGTGGATTGGCATGAAATTGTTTACGGAAATTTTTGTCATCGTCTAGTGCCACCATGAAGCTGACATTTGTGTTTTGAGTGAAATGTCTTGACACTTATATGGATAAACTGCAGTGCACTTAATACAGACAGTGGTGCCTTAATTTTTAACTTATTGTCCTCATCTGATATAAACTGTCTTTTGTTCATTACTTTGTTTTATAACTGATGCCTTTGAAATTAATGCCATTACATGGATTTGTGTGTTTAGTGCTAATGCTAACATGCATCATACAGTTGCACTAAGATTGTGAACATGGCAAACTAATGATATATTCATGAGCCCTATGCAATTTAGATAGTAAGCAGACTGTCTACCTCTGCTTGTCGGACATTTCAAGTGCTCTTGGGGGCTAAGGTTAGGGTTAACTCTCACTACTTGCTACATGTCTTGCGTATGCTGTGCTATAAATAGCAAAACAACATCTGCAATGAGATGGCTCCTCCATTTTAAAGCTTTGAAACTATTCAGTAGGCTTTGATTGTAATTATGATACTCACTGTAGTCAAGCTACAAAATTAGGACTAAAGTTTTACAATGATGTGCTGAAATAATTAGTTGATTGTGTGGTTAATAAATTTAGGAACAATATTGATAATCAGTTCATCGTTTAAGACTTCTGACTGTGAGGGTTCACGGTTTTTTTCTGTTTTTCAATCATAATAAATATTTTTAAATTTAAGATGAACAGTTATGATGGGCATTTTCACTGTTATTTAAAAATTAGTAAAGTCATTGTACTGCACTACTAGCAGGCCTATATAATCATTCTTCTTCACAGTTCATACATATATCATGTGTGAACAACAAATAAAAAGGTTTTCTCAGACACAGCTTTGTTTCAAACAAAGACCAGAGGGAAAAAGAGAAACATGAGACCTGGTTAACTGAAAGCACAGCCAATCAAACAGCTAATTATAGGCCCATAAAATGAATAGCATGAAAGATAACGTTACAGAATGAGGGGAATTTTTCCCGCATATGCAGAACAAATTCACATTACACTCTGGGTGATATGTGGGGGATGGGAGCTCCTCTTCATAGAGAGCAGGAGTTGTGCAGTATGCATATTCAGATGGTGAGAATGCAGATCATATGCCATACCGTATGCATATAGAGGCTTTTCAAGGGCAAACACTGCACTGATGCCTACAGTGTCACTCTGGCATATTTGGTATTTTAAAATCTAGATGCCTTGACTGCAAATGTGGATGTATGTATGACTCATACTGAACACAAGCTGTGGAGAATGATTGAAGTACAGGAAGGGTTGCTGAATTTGTATAGTACCAAAAAAGCAGTTGGTGGCAGTGCAACATGGAGGCAGAGGCATCTAAAAGACATTGCCCTGGCTCCGACATATTAATTAAACATAAATGACCAGCAGGGCAACTATCAGATTGCGCTGAATGAATTCCAGTAAAATTTTCACATTCATCCAAAACCCCATGTCCAAAAATAGGGCTGTGTTGATTAAATATAAATGAACATGTGATTGTTTAATGATTTCTGTGTGTGTGTGTGTGTGTGCGCGCGCACTGGGTCTTTCCCCAGAGTGGTTCTGTTCTGCTACTCTCCAAGGTGACGCCGGTTACCATGGCAGCAACATCAGCTCTGAATCACTCCTTCCTATTGCTCCCTCTGTCTTTCTCCTGCCGTCTCTGCTCTCATCTTTCGCTTCCTCTTTTCCAGTTTATCTGTTTCTCTGTTCTCTCTCTCACACACTCTCTCTCTTTGCTGCCTCCATCACACACCAAAGTAAGCAGGCTACGAGTCATTATTTTTATGGCACAGTTGGACCCTTAGCCAGGGCTCCATTATCTATGGCAGAGATACATCTGAAAATTATGGAAATGTTACACATATCAACCCAGTTATATCCTGCAATTCCTTCATAAATACACTTCATTTCACTTTTTATTTCTGCTTTTACTTTGTTCCCTTTGGTTGCTATGTTATAGGAGATGCACAGTTCCACAGAGATCCATATCCAATATTTTGATAATTGTTTCTTATATACATATATATTAGATGTTTTTACTTTATTCAAATTTCTGATATTTTTGTTTTCTTTTGTACATGTCTGTGTGGCTCATGGTTGTATGGTCCTTCATGCCTTTTAAAAATCAAATCTATAGTATTTCAAAAGGCTTGTAGCCAGTTTTGGTCTGTTTCTGCATTAATGGCATCTTCGTGTTGCATATTTCTCAGCAATATTCATCATTTTTCACCTATTCATCTTCTCTTTTCCATTCAGTTTGAACAATGAAATGGCTTATGAATGAATAAAGACAAGAAAGAACAAAAGAGTGAGAGCAAACAGAGCAGTGTAATGTAAAGAAGTGACTTCCATTCCCAGTAGAAATCAATAGCATGACATCTAGCATCTTGGGAATGTGTGCATGAGTGTGTACTCTACAGCATGTGTGGGTGCACGTGTGCCTTTGTGCAGTATGTGCTGCACATGTATTCAAATATGTGTTTGTATGTGTGCGTGCATGTGAATGCCACATCCTGAGGGTAATCAATACTGACTGTAAATGATGACCATAATGGGCCCAAGCCTGTGGTGGGACTTTGTGGTGGTGATGTGGATTTGTGAGTGTGTGTGGAGTGGATACAGTGCTGGTATTTGATTCTGTGCGTGCAGTGTTGGGGAAGTTACTTTGAAAGCTAGCTACAATACAGTGCTGGTATTTGATTCTGTGCGTGCAGTGTTGGGGAAGTTACTTTGAAAGCTAGCTACGGCCAAGTTACCCTAGTTTGGTTAATTAAAACTACTTAGAAAAAGTAGTTTGAACTACAAGTCACATACCAGCAAAAATGCCACTCGGGTGACTTTATTACTTGAGACCTAAACATGCCCTAAATTAAACAATCCTGACTGGACTTTTTATGAGGACAAAATTGCAAGAAATGTTATATTTTAGTTGTAAACAATTCTGTATTTTGCATTATCTGACTACAACCAAAATGACACTTTTTTCCCCAATTAACTCGGGAGCTAGCTATAGTCATACATAATACAATAAGAAATTCTTCTTCCATTTCTTATTTTTAGTAGTAGTAGTAGTAGTATTCCTTCTACATAAGACAAAATAACCTGTTTGGATTGATACCTTTAGATATAAATGAGGGTATCTTTTGAATTTTGTAATTCAGGTGATCTGACTTTTAATTGTAGTTCACCTAAAAGAAAGCCACATAAAAGAAATGTTTTCTCATCCTCCCTATCCTCGTTTCAGTCATCTCCTCAGCTCCTCCATGCCTCTTTCCTCCACTCCGCTGAGCCGGTCCTTGGCAGCGGATTGTCCTCTGCGGGCCAATTGCAAACAAATGGCAGCCTCCCTCTGCAACAGCACGATGCTCTGACACACACATGTATAAACATGGTTGGACATAGCCTGATCACGAGCCCATGAGCAAGCAGAGACACATTCAGCACTAGGGCTGCACATATGTACCAGCATGAACAAAAACCCATATGAGCAATCATCCATGCATGTGTACGGCCACGCACGGAAATTTGGAAATACTGTATGGAGACAAGCATACACTCCACTGCCCATCTCTTTGGCTTTATATTAGCATAATCCTTGGTTTAGTTTATAAGCTAAACCAGATATAAGCTCTGCCTATTTCCCAAAGGAGATATTGCCATGACCTGGTTTTACTAGGACAAAGTTGTTTAGCCCTCACACACACACAGACACAAACACACACACACATATTCAGGGTGGGATCAGGCTGTATTTATGCCAACTAGTCCCAGATTGGGAACTCATGGTGACAATGTAATGAGTGGAGACCAATATGTTGCCTACCCTCATGCCTCCTTTTTCTCTTTCTGCCTCCTTGAGTGTCTGGATCCCTTTTTCCTTCTTTCCCCGCCTTGGAGCGTCTGACAAACCCCTGCTGTGCCCACTTATGTGTCTCCCTCTACTGTCATACAGTGTCTGTCTAACATGTTGCTGCTTTTTGAAGCTTATTCATCATGAAAATCTATTCCTATCGCAGTGCAACTTGTCAAAAGCACTGTAACAGACGCCCTTTAAGTGTGCAATGTATTTGCATTTACAGCTCAGTCTGAAAACTGATCTGGCTTAGAAAATTGCCATCTTTGGGGTTAATTATTACATCGCCTTCGGCCCAGTTTCAAAGCCAAAGATGAATTTTGCAACAGGGTGAAATCAACTTATTGACACTTTTAGATACATTTAACTTACTAAAATTAGTAACTGAACTGTCATGGAAAGATATCAAAATTATAATAAAACCCTAATTTTCAAACATTTCTCCATAGGCACCTAATCTGTGCTAAGATGTCGGCAGTAGCTGAATGTATGGTCAAGTTGCTGTGATCTTTAACTAGGAAGAATTTTGTAATTCAGAACTTGTTGCTAGACCACCAATTTTGAAGGAAGGCAAAGCAATGATAGTAACTCATAAGTCATGAGCTTGTGAGACCATATGGCCTGATGCCTATTCCCATTTTCACTTCCATCATAAAACTGTACAGTTGTTTAAAAGATTTCACTCATTTGAGATTTGAAACAACATTTCCTAATTACCCAGCATGCATAACTATACATTATTTATCTACATTTCAAAATAAATTACACACATGGTTCTTCTACATGACAGAATAATTCAGTGAATGAATAGCTCTGCATAAACACAACTCAAATCCCCCAGTGCCATTTTTTCAAGAGGACTGCTAAATACAGAGTGACTCACGCAATGCAGATTTTTCGTCAGCTATGCAGTAATTAACAAGACTAAAAGTCCACAGCCACACTAGGGGCTGTGTGAGGCTGTACTTAGTACCAACTTCACTCTGCTTCAGTGTTAATAATAAGCAAACAGTGATGAGTGGAGGTGAACTGGCATTGAAGGTGTACACATGGGATACTCTGAATATGTAAATAAGGACACAAAGCAACAGTATTTGCATGATAATAGTATTTGTTCACATTCCCTCTACAAAGCAGACCAATCACTGGAGCTAATGACTCTCTTGAGATGGATGCCATTTGTTTAGGGATCCACCATCTTGTCACAACTAACACATGAGATGACGGCATTAACTGGTATTCTTTGAATGCACTGGATGTAGAAGAATGGGTAAAAGACCACAGTGCACACTGGTCCATTTTGTACCTCAGGCTTTGATTGTGTGGATATAAGAAGCTTCCCAGTGCTGCTACCGGTAATAAATTCCAGCTCTGTTGAGTTCGTGTAGTTTTTTGTTGTAGTGACTGTGCCACAGTCTGTGGCTGCTGTAGTTTTCAAGACCTTTCCCCAATGATCACTTTTGTGTCAGATTTGGCTTTGTCTGATGTTGTATTTGTTCTCTTAAAAGTGATGACTCACAGTCCTCTGCTTTTGTAGCTTCTTGTTTCATTTTAACTTCTAGTTACCCCAGAATTAAAATAATGTTCATTTTAGTTAGTTTTTTACACCCTCTGGACCCTGTGGGCATGTGATTATGTGATTATGTAACTCTCTGCTGTGTTTTTACACAAGGAGCTGTATTGTTTGGGGGATTGAGGGGTCATGGGGGGTTATGCACAATATGATGTGACAAATCAACATGAGTGGCCTCATTGGTGTTTTCAGCCCATGACTTTTCCTTGTGTTTTGGTTAGCCATGCTGCTAACGTAGCCTACTCTACCTTAGCACCAGTGTGTCAGCATTGATAGATAAAAACTATTTAACATCCAGTACCCAAACTAATGAAAAAGCATAGTGTCACTATGGTATATTAACTATGGCCCAAATTTGAGAGTGAATAGCAGTGAATGCTCATGCTAACAAGATCAACAAAAGAGTCTTCTTCCTGTGGGCGTCCTCGATCTGACCGTCCCCTGTACGTGATTGGTGAATGCAATGCCTTTGCCAGATGATGTCACTACCCAGTGCAGCAAAAGTTGAATTAGAGCCAACTTTTTTGGCACACACAGCTGTGTCGTTTTGCAAGAACCCCCTGTGGTGAGGCTGCTGGCTGCGGTGGACGCAATCCACCATAGAAATGACAGGTGAGGGCTGTGTTTTTCACACCTTTGAAACTCAGTCTGAACAGAGGCTAACAAGTAACCCGAGGATCACTGTTGTGGGGTGGCTACACCTGATAGATACTATTTTAATCCTGAAAGCTACTTTGACTTTTCAAAAATGTATATATTTACATGAATTTGATTATTCACGGACAATAAGTAATACATGGAAATGAGGTAAAAAAGTAAACAAACAACAAAAGATTCCTAAAGTGAAACTACATTACTGGATGGATGATAAAATGATTAAAAATGGATGATGCAATGCCTCTCTGGACCACCAGGGGGGCATGAAAAATCCGCTGTGCCTGGTTAATAACAATTAATATTAGCAGGAGATTAGCACAAAAACAAACAACTAGTTTCTATTCTAAGTTAGACCACATGTATTAGACAGTTACACTCATCTTAGATTTTAATTTGTCACATAAGAAACAGCTTTAACTATTTCTGATATGCTGTATTGTGTCACTGAAAAATATTTAAAGAATTCCTCAATCAATTCTCAGAGATCTCATGATCTCATTACATTAGTTTTTTAATATTTTACATACTGGACAGGTTACATATGAAAAGAAGTTCTGAAATTTAGAATGCATGTCCTGAAGTTTTTAATAATAAAGTCAATACTCCTGGATGAAGATTTTCCGCTCCATTTCCAAAGCGCTCCCTTTCACCCACAGTTTAATTGCGCTATTTTTCATTGTAATTACTGTGACACAATGGCCTTACAGTGATCTCTTCCACTGTTTCATTACTTGAGATCAGTGGGGTTTGAGTGACAGATTTAGTCCTGTGATGGCAGTTGTGTTTATAATTATATTAAATAATAACATAAATGACATCTGTGGTATAGAATCCAACCTCTTAACTTGTCAGCTTTGAAAATGCTTTGACGTTCAATTGGTTAGACACCCACAGCTATTACTCTTAGACTGTCACACCATTTCGCTCCATTAAAAATAGCTGTAGGCACTGAGCTAAAAAAAAAATGAAAAAAAGGGTGATGACAGACTGATAATGCACTGTATATAAACATATACGTATTTATGGTGACAATACAATTTTAAAACCTGGATAAAATGTAAAAACATTTCAGTAGAAAATTAAATGATCACAACATGAATGTAAAAGTCACAGCTACCGTTTGTTCTTCCGGTCTGTGATCCAGTGTTTCTGGGCATTGTCCCCAACTTCAATGCTGGCATTTCTGGGGCTGCAGCCTTTTCTTTCTAATCCTGACAACCTTTCCATACACACATATTAATCCTAATGACAATGATGATCCCCTCACTTTTATTGTAGTACAACAAAAGGTTTGCTTTTTTATTGTTGAGTGTAATGTGGATTACATTATCCTCACAACTGGCAGAGCTGTCCACTGTGTCTGGAAGATGAAGCCTCTGAAGAAGACTCTGATGATCGCCTAATTAGCAACATGAGGTGGTGCTAAATGTCCAGTACCTTGGTTTAAAACTAAATACTTGTAGTGCTAAGTTGCAAATGCTGGCATGCTCAACTAAGATGGTGAACATGGTAAACATACAGTACATTACCTGCTTGTCCTCACCATACTGACGTATGCGAGCATGCTGATAGCATTTCGTTACTTACTATAACACCTACAGCTTCAGAGAGCATTTTAGAACATTTTATTCCCCAATATCTGACTTATTGGGTATTAGAACACTGAATCATTTTATAATAAAAGCAGAGAACTTGCATGGCATTGAAAATAAAATCACTTTTGCTGGTGAATATAATGTTCACTCATTCACTAATACCAACCTGCATCAAGAAAGTATGAAGAAAAAAAAAGATTAAACCACATGCACCCCCCCCCACACACACTTTGTTTCACTTGTTTGATAAATCTGTCTAATGTTGCTTTCACACAAAAGCAGATTATTGCTTTCCAACTAATACCAGAGACATTTTGTGCTCAAGTATGAAAAGGGATTTAAGGACAGAAATCTAATCGACTGTAGTGTGCAGTGATGAAATATCAGTGTAATATCTACTGAAAAGCTTGGAAAACCTCAATTGAAAGCCAGCCCTAAATATGATGGAGTATTTCTAATCCTATATTGGCTTCTGTATGACCTCCTTTCCTGCATCGTGCCTTCTCTTTCCTCTATCCATTCCTTCCTTCAGAGCAGACTAAGGCTGCACGGGAAACTGCAGTAGCAGAAGTGAACTGAGAGCTGTGCATCTCTCATCGGTAGGTCTCCTTCTGCAGCCTTGACATTGATATTTATGGCACACATGCACATGCAGTATGGATGAGAATGAGGCAGAGCTTGGGAGAGCCTTGAGGGGTGGGGTCAGAAGTGCAGGATTACCTTCAGTAGAAAGCAATGGTCTATAATCTGACTGCACGCGGCTGTGGTTGAGGCTCCATTGGACTGAACTGATTTGAGTTGATTGTTGCACAAGTAGGGCTGGATTTGCACTGGCTACACACTAGATTAGAGAATGTGAATCAGTTTGAAAGAGCTCAGGCTGCAGTACAGAGGGTCGGACAACATTCCTCTGCACCACCAGTAGGACTGTCTCCTCTCAGCCACGCCTCATTGTTTTCACAGCTCCAGTCAGTCATGCATGTGCCTTCACCAACAGTGGGATGGGAACAGCACTGTCAGCACTTTGTTTCCACACAGTTTTCATGGTTGTGTGTGAGTGTGTGCACAGGGGTTGATTATGGGTTTACAAGTTAACAAAACACAATGCATCCCCCCTCTCTGCTGCTCTATCTTCTCCTCTGATGGCACTGTTAGTGAGTTTGTTTGAGTTTGGCCAGCAGTCCTGAGAGCGAAAAGCTTCATCAGCTGAATTACTCAAAGTTATGTGTCTCAATCAATTAGGTCCTGCTGGCTTGAACACATGGCTAGAGCTCCCATACAGCTCCTGTTCTATTGTTGCCCTTTATTTAGTCTCCTCTCATTTCTCTCTTCCTACAACGTCCCTCCCTCTGGTAAGCTGCTAATCCACATACATATGCAGCAAATTACATTATCCATACAGATCACATGCCAGGTTGACCTTTACTTGCTCTTCATGCACTATAAGAGGACTAATTTCCATGTACACATCCTAACAAGATGCATAATGGGAGAAAGGTAGATAGAGGAAGCAGCAGAGGGAGAAACAGGTAGGGGATGACCTTGAGGTCCTGAGATAAGCAGTGATCTCTTTCTTTCACATCCACTTAAGTGCTCTGTGGATTCTCATAAGGGCAATGTCATACACACACACACACACACACACTCCGCTGTGTTTTCATTCCTTGTGGAGACTTTACATCAACATTCATTTCCTTTAGACTTGTCCTAACCTTAACCATAACCACTACTTGCCTAACACCTAACCCTAATACCTAACCTTAAACCATGCTGCCACCCTAAAATTCAGTGATTTCCTTGTGAGTCCCCACAATGTGTGTGTTAACAGGTTTCAGTCCCCATAATGTAAGTAATACAAAGGCACACACACAATCCTGAAGCTATACATCCTGTCATGCAATCATATTGATCCTATACAGCCCCCTGACATAAGGCCTTCCCAAATACTGTATTGATTGTACTGCTGACATTAGGTCTCAGCAAAACTGACAAAATAATTAGTGGAAACTGTGTAAAGCAGCTTGGAGATCTGACTATTTTAAATCAGGTTACTCTTTATTTTTAATCAAACACACAGGAACATGCAGGTGTGAGGTACAGCATGACCTATTTTTCCTAACTTTCAAACTCACCCAATGTGCACTGTGCTAAACATTATGCTCAGTATAAAATGATGGGGCATGAACATTCTGTGATACTGACAACTGTTAACTTGCATGAAATAGATTATTACACTAATGAAGAATATGTAGAGCACAATACATACATATCTGTGTACTTTAGTACATGTGTCCATCTATATATGTGTTATATAACAGCACTGTAGAGTATATATTGTATGTGTGTCCTGTGTGTGTATCAGATGTTCAGTATCAATGTAGATGTGCCACAGAGAGAGAAACAGAGAGAAAGGGAAGGTCACATGGGCTCACCATGTGCTGCTGCTGCTGCTTGAGGCTTGGGGAACTGGCTTCACACAAGAATCTTCTCAATGTGTGTGTGACTGAGATGTTACAAACCACACAGTAAGTGTGTTTCATAGTGTCATGGTTGTGTGACTGGTCTTTTTGTTTTTCATCTGACACCAAGTGCAAAAAGGGCATTGCATGTAATTTTGTCTATACTTATACATATACTTTATATATTGTGGGAACATTCTTGATAAGGTCTTTCTATTGAGTAGAAAAATATACCATATTTGTATTCACAATAATAATTTCAACAGACTTAAGTGAAAACCTGGGATAGGTTTTTTTGCAACCTAAAAAGACATTCAGAATGAAAGCGACTGTCAGGGAGGTCCAAGAGAAATTTGATATTTGTGTTCCTGACAACAAAATTCTACAACAAAACACCTGCATCGGTTGTTTCAACAAATCCTGAATAATGGCATTTATTTAGAGTCAACTGACAAAGACCTCTAACAGCCATCGCAGCTATGACTCTTATGTCTGTTGGGAGCAAAAGAGGATGTAGTGTGACATTATAGAGCCACAAAGTCTACAAATGGAGGAACTTGGAGTGACTGGTTGAGTCAACAACACCTGGATGTCCTAAATATGGGAGACTGCTCTTCACTGCTCATTTTTTACTAACAGTCAGCACTGGATTTTTTTTAAACATGACCACAACATTTCCACAACTCATTCAAGCAATGTTTGCGGCTCAACCTCATGTAACTAAACCTTCAAAATATACAGTAGCTGACAGCTGTGGGACATCAGGAAGGAAGGTGAAGATCATTCATGGCAATTCAAGATTTAAAAAAGTTGAAGCATCATTTTTTAGACAACAAAGCTGCAACATCTCCAAACAGACTTTTAGCTACACTAGTGGCTGAGCTATCTGATGTCTGTCAGTTGGTGGATCAGTGCAGACTGAAATGTTTTTATAACTTGATAGATTACCATTAGATTTGGTTCAGACCTCTGTGGTCTTTGGAGGATGAATCCTATTGTCTTTAATGATCTCCTGATACCTCCTTTGGCACCACCATGGGGTAGACATTTTTGTCCAGTAGTTTGGGAGAAGTCTCTATTAAATTTGATGCTCTCATGTTTATCTCAGGATTAATTGTAGTAATCTTGGTGATCCCCTGATTTTTCATTCTGGGGCATTTGCTTAAATGACTGATGTCACACAGGACCACTACAGGTCGCCTAGCAATAAAATGTAACTGTGGGTCATAAAAAGCTGCTTGCACAAATGACTTATGGGGTCATTTTTATGGAAGGATGGTCTCATGTGGACTGCTTCCCCACACCTCCAGTCTTTGCATCAACATGTTACCTATGCTCACCTAACTCCCAAAGAGACATCAAGTAAGACGACCTGGAAATGGAAACATTGTTCAAGTCAGTTTATCAGGAGCTATTAGTACAGTGTGTAGATCTTTTGTCGAGTTTTCCTTTTAGTATAAGTTCTCTGTGGCATTTGCAATGTATTGCATATGTTTTATAATGTGCAGAAGGATTGTGCTTTTAAATTTTTTTCTAATTTGCCTGGCAAATGTCTTTACATAACCCATGGGGCTGTGTAAGAAGAGCTGATAAAAACTAGTCTTATCACCCTGCCTGTGCTGGTGATAAAAAAAAACAAAAAAACTGGCACAGGCGATGAAAATGTGTTCAGTATTTGTTTTGTGAAACATTTAAGCATATTTTAATAAGTCTGGCTGGAAAAGAGAATCACTGAGAAGTCCTAACAGAAATGAAAACAGTGACAAAGGTTATAAAAAAGATAGGATGATGAGGGCCTGAGAGAATTAATTAGAGAAAAAGAAGATTCTGCTGATAGGATGGGATTAACTGTCCAAACCAGGCTGTCATCACTGACACAGATCTGGAGACGCAGTTTTAGCATCTGTTGCTAGGACAACGGTAACCAGAGATACCAGCACTGGTGTTCAGTCACAAGATGAGGTCAGCCATTGTCCTGGGGAATCACAACCAGCCCTCTGCTGTCTGGTACACTCATACATCAAAACCAAACCCAGTCCACAGTTTCTCAATGGTTCTGTAATACAGAACCACAACTCTTAGACTTCCAAAAGTGTTTGTTAAGTACATGTGAAGCCAGGTGTGAAGACATCCTGACTGACCTTATGGAGCTGGTCCCTTTATCTGTTCTGGCTAGGTACGGTAGCCTGTTTCCTGATAATAATCAATCTTAACAAAGTTTCTATAAGTTCTCTTAAACTTTACACATTTCCCAAAGCAGTACTTAAGAGTGAGTGCATGTCCATGCCAGTATAAGCTTAATATGGTCATCTGTGGTGCTGAAGATGATGCTGAACACTTAAAGTAACTTAGCTTATTTATCTGTAAACTATGTTGTATATTCATTATCCAAATAGTTCTGTATGAAAAAAAGCTAAATGTACAATCTACAGGTTTCAGCACGCTGGCCTCTTCAAATCATGATGCAAGTAGGAGGTTAGGTTGACAGGCAGGCAGGCCATACAATGTATTTGCTCAGACTGAGTAAAATTACTGGACAGGCTTTTTTCCGCCCTGCTGCTGTCACAGATGATGGATATTTTTCTTTATGTTATCAGTGTATTTAATGGATTCATTGCCATCGGGATGAAAAGAGAAGTTCAAGAAATGTAACAAAAATGCTTCTGAAACGAATCACCAACACCACCTTCAACCTATAAAGAGGTGGTGTTTCATAAATGCTTCATGAATATGCATCAGCTCTTATTAAAGCTTTTCTATGATCATTTCTGTATGAAACCAGAATATTTACCATCAGGATAGTGACACTGAGAAAGAAGAGATGAATATATTAGGATGGAGGAGTGACAGGAAGATGATGATTGAAACTGTCAGATTACAGTTACAATAAGGAGTCACATTTCTCGTTAAAACTAGCTCAGCTACTGCTATTTCTGTGGTAAAGATTTTCTAGATGCTTAATTGATCAGTATAATGATGCTGGTGATTAAGTTGTTAACATTATCTGAATTCTTCATAAATGGTCACTAAACGAAGATTTTTCTCTGTTACTTTGTTACAATAATGGCTTACAAATTCTAGGAGACAACCTACATACAGTATGTATGGTGATCTACTGTGTAAGTGCTGGTGTGAATGAGGTTAACCAGATTTAACACCTTAGAAAACTAAAGCATAATTCCAGGAGAGAAGGTGTTGACTGGGTCCACGGTAGCCTTTGTTCAGTTTGTCACATTCGGCTCACAGAGAAATGAAAGGTGGCTTTATAATACCCCATTAGGGCAAAGGAGAATAGATCCAATCATTACAGGCTGATGGTGGCAAAGAAGTGTGTCAGGCAGCACAGTTGTGCCCCAGATATCAGTGCAGTGTTAAACAGAGGTGTTGTTTCTGAGAACATGATGTATGCTATGGGGCCAGGTTATTAAAGAAAGCTGTGTGTTGATGTCAGGCTCATAAGTTCAAGAAATGGGAAAAAAAAGACCTTGAATATTCATGAAAGGAATTTGACATCAACTGTGATAAAGGGGAAAATATATTTGTCCAAATGAGAATGATCTTTTTTATCCTGACCATGTTTGTTTTGTTTCATAGTCACAGTCTATGATCCACTGTTATTTGTGGAGGGTTTATGTGTTTGTTTGGATGCCTAAACAAGATAAATAAAAAGGTTCTGATTGGAAACTGATAGTGCCCTAAAGTGGAAAAAACTGTTAGCACGTTGCAGGGGTGGAAAATGGATTACTTGGGCGCAGAGAATGGGGAAAACGGCACCACCTCATCCTCTTCTCTTAGGCCACTTTAGATTTCTCAGCTACAGGAAAAAAAAATTCTACTGTATGTATATTTTATTTAAAAATTTAATGTCATTTACTTGCCTCCTTCCTGAAAGAGATATCTAGTATAGTATAACTCTGCTTTGTACATTTTTTAAAAATATATTGGTTATATAAATTCATTGCATTAGGTGCAAAAAAGTCAGCTTAAGCTGCTGGTGAGAGTTTTTTGAACTGTGGACAGAGCCAGGCTAGCTGTTTTCCCTGCTTCCAGTCCTTATGCTAAGCTACCAAGCTAAAAAGCCCTTATACCAAATACATACTCAACATATATACACTGTTATTCTTCATATATCAATGACATATTGCCCTACGGGAGGCAAAACTCCAATTAAACATATACTCTGTGTACATTTATATTATAGTCTTAGATCTTTTTTTGTAATTTAATTTGTATTAATTTTAAGGACATGTGAACATAAAACAAACATACACCCCTTATCCACCCCACACTCCCTCCCCACCTAAGCCATCCACAACTCAACTGTTTCAGGAGAAGATACACTTATCCTGGAGACTGAAAGTTCCTGAAACAAAATCTCTAATAGTGTGATATGTCATAACCATGCCATCATATATTCTTTCTACCTTGTCTTTGTGTTGTTGTTTCCTACATTTCCTCTCCTCTTCAACCATTACCAAATGTGACTTATCACATGCCCCATTTGTTTAATGCACCTCATATCTCCAGTGGTGCCATCTCCCCGACAAAATTCAGGCTTTCACTCTCTAACACACATTCAGTAACAAAATTCACTACTGATTAACTCCTTACTATCTGCTGCATCTCAGCTTTATCATAGTAAGCTTTTTCAGGCTATACTTCTGCCTCCATCACTACACATCCATTCATCATTGTGATGCTTTACAGTAATTGTGAGCCATTGTCATTGTATGTGAATATTAAAGGACATTATCTGTGTATTTAATGTGGTCCACTCTAGCAGGCTTTCATATTTTAAATTTTCCATCTAGATATTGTTTTACTGTGAAGCTCACTTTATTATTTATTTATGTACTAAACTCAGCCCCAGATTATGGCTGACCTACTTATCTTTTTGGATACCAAAGCTTGTTGTTTCCCCTCACTATCTTTCCACAAGCAGTCAGCCTTTTCTGCAACTCCTCTCTCCATCCCTAAGCTCCCTGTTTCCTCTCTTGCCTGCCTTCTCATCCCTCTCATTGCCTCTCCTCTCCTTCATTCTTTCCCTTCCCTCTCTTCCCTTTGACATGCAGGCTGTCATCCAATCACCTCTGTTGCTATGGTGAGGCTGTGGGTGCAAAAATGGAGGACTGCATTTGCAAGAACACCACAGATAACAGAACAGCAAAAGCTAGGATAACAGCGAAGACAAGGAGCCAGATGAGGGGCATAAAAGCAAAATGGGACAGGTCAGAAAGTCTCAGACAGCAGCAAGTAAAGAAAAATACCGGAAGAGGAAGACAGGTGAAAGAACAGGGGGTGTAAATATGAAGACAGTATGTAAGGCAATACTGTGATTGTGAAGGTTAAAGGAGACAGTCCAGCTTATCTGTCCTGAAAATCAATGTGAGAAAATGGAATGAGTAATACTCTTTTCTCCCTGACAAGGTGCTCTTGAGCAAAGCGTTCAACCACACTCAGTGTGATGGTGTGCAGCATCATTATCATTAACTAAGCTGCAAAAGACCATGCATACTCAAATCATCCTTGAATGATTTACATAAATAGATAGTTAAACTGTATTAGATAAAACTTAACCCCTACAGTTTAAGCAGCACACATGGAAAGGAAGGAAGAGTGCCACTGATCCTGTGCCTTTTAATGATCATTTGGTGTCAACGGGTTCCTCTCTGTAGACTATGCAGTGGGGAAATAACCCCCACGTCACTCCTTCATGTTGTCATGGTAATTTCATCATCCCATTTTTGTTACCCATGGCAATTGGCAGCATCAGGGCACCAAAAAAGACTGAGTCAAAGATATGAAGTGTGTCTAGTCACATACACTGCTGCACTGCAGAAAAACTACATCTCCAAGAGTCAACTGTCCAGAAACTGACAATGAGAAAATCAGTGGACACAAGACTATGAGACATTGTCAGATGTTTTGAGTCAGTGGCCTGTGCCTGCATGGGGTAGCTTTGTTGTAACCTTGATACTTTACTGCAGCAAAGAAAATGGCATCTCTGTTACAGTGTGACTACAAAGAAGGTGTTTCATCCAATTCATATGCGGCTGATAGAACAGATATTAATCATCCAGCTGTTTACACAGGCAGTATAACAGCTTACCTTTTCCTTGCACTATCCAAAGTGTATTTTGCTCTGTTTGGTGTGATTGTGATTGTGCAGTTCACACTTCAAAAATGCTGGTGACCTACAACTCAGTGCCTGAAGGCCTGCGCCTAAAGCTGCTGCTTGCTGCTCTGCTAACATTCTGGTCACACTTCACCTTCTGCGTATACACAGCATCAGGAGTGACTATGCAGTTTCTCTTTCACTGAAGAATTTCTGAAGGGTTTCCTAGAGAATAAGGCTTTGTGTAATGATAGCAGGGCTCTCAACACAGTCCTCAGGCACTTCATCCTTTTGTTTCTGCCTTCAGGTGTGTGTATGTTCGTTTTGAGATAAGTGTGTGAAGAAAGTGTGTGGACTAGTTGTTAGGAGCCTCTGAGACATTTCTGTCAGGTACCTTTGTGGGACACAAATCTCCTATGGGGCATTTTTAAATGACCACACATACACATACACACAGAGATGTGAATTAAAGTGGAACAGCAAGGTCACAGTTTTTTCCAGGTGTCATGACACCCTCCCCAGGGATGATAAAATTGAGAGGAACAGGGAGAAGGAGAGATGGGGATGACAAGGGGGACATTTCTTCATACTGTAAATGATGCATTCTCCTTGACCCCAATTATAATAGCAGGATTATCATTTTATCAAAACAAGTAAGACGTCTGCTCTGCTGCAAGGTTTGCAGGTGCAGCACTAATATCAGCCAACTAAATGGTACAGTACTAATGAACACAGTGAAAAAAGGCAAGTTATTTCACACTTGGAAAATACAGTATACATATTAGATTATGGTAAATGGTCTTCTACTTATATAATGCTTTTCTATGCATTGCAGTACACTCAGAGTGCTTTCACACTATTTGGCCATTCACCCAGTCGCACTCCGAAACACTCACACGCCAGTGTTATCTGGTGCAACTGGGGATTCAGTCTCTTGCTCAAGGACACTTCAACACGTGGACTGGACAAGCTAGGAATCAAACCACTAATCTTCTGGTTAGGAGACGACCCGCTCCACCTCCAGCTTCCCCCATTATTATAATCCCTGTTGTATACAAGAGGAATTTTGTACAACAGGTCAATGAGGTTACCATAATTTCAGAATTTATGCCACAGAAACTAAAGGTTCTAGTAACAGTAATTGCCTTTTCACATGATCCTGGTCTCTCTATGCATCTGTGTCTGTGCATGTGTGTGTGTGTTGGTGGTTGTTAAATGGTTGCCTACAACTTGGCAGAGGTCTGTTAAGACCTTGCTATGCATCTCAATGACTGCAGGCACACTGCAGAATGAGTCAAGCACTGTCAACACTGGGAGAGCTTTGAGACTCATCACTAGCTCTGGGTTTGAGTTTCTGAAGGTTTTTAGTGTGTGTGTGTGTGTGTGAAAGAGAGATGTAGAGAAATATTCTTTGACCTATCTCTCTAAATAACCTCAAATGAATGATGGACTTTTAATATCCAGCTTGTCATATCAAATCAGAGGACACTGAATACGTCTGTATTTTGCAAACACCAGATCAACTTACTAACGATGTGTTATTGTGGCCTCTGTGTTATTCTGTGCCTGTCTTCTGGTGACCTTCATGCCCTGTGTCATTATGGGTAATTACCTGTAAAAATAAATATGACAGAGGTTATTATAGGCTGAGGTGTGGCAATAACCAGCATGGACAGCCAAAGTGTCTACTGTATGTGAATGACTCTATGCATGACCAGATAGTTTGCTCTGATATACAGGCTCTAATATACAGTATAACCCTTCATGCATTCATGACTGTGAGCCATCAGGTCAGGTTATATCTCTGCTTCGGTTGCAGATGGTGCAGGATCCAGACAGTGTAGTACCAGTTTGTTACTCCCAGTGGAAAACCTTTTACGACTTTAATAGTAAAACTTTTGGAGATGTCAAGGCAATCAATTTTCTATTACTAAAACCTCAAAGCTGCACTAGGCAGCGTTTTTGTGTGGTCAGAATAAAAACTGCTGTGTTGAATACTTATACACTTATTTAAGGAAGTAACTTAGCAAACTTTATGAAACAAACAGACAAAGCAAACAAGCATATCACAACTGATAACATCATCATATTTTTTTCTAGTAAAATTTCCACCTAGAAATCACAACACACAACATCTTCATTCATTTAACAATTGCTAATTTTTTTAGGCTACACTCATTTCGTAGTATCTGTTGCTGTTCCACAGTAGACATCAATCCATTAGTGCTGAATTTAAAGGTAGGTTTCTCCTCTGAGGTACCAAAATCCTGTGAGATAATTAGCATTCCTAGAATAATACAGCCTGGTTTTCACCCACTACCGCTGAAGAGGCTATACACACTGTGTACATTACTAATGTACTCCAACTCTAAGTTAGAATCAGAATCAGAATCAGCTTTATACCTTTGTGAGGTGTGTTGAGCATACAAGGAATTCATCTCTGGCACAAAGGTTCTCAGTGTGTTTTCGGCAACAGACAGTCGACAACAGACAATAGAATGGTGCAATCAAATGTAGGGGAAGCATGGGAGAAGGAGAGGCAGTATTCATAGACATTATGTATGTATATGTATATATATATATACATATACATACATTTTGAACTATCAGACTGGTGCATGTAGTGGTACTATTACTGCACAGTGGGACGCATGGGTGCGTGGATGTATTACAAAAAATTATATTCAAAGATCAGATTCAACCATTCCAGCAAGAGCTGCTCTTCCAGTGCTGATGCAAACATTCTCTCTTCCTTGTTTGCTTACTGATTCCTGTAAATGCAAATTATAGTCTCTTTCCAGCCCATCACTTGCATTTGCATGGAGATAACGTGAAGCACATTCTAGGCTCTGGAAAGTTTTACAATATTAAATCCTTATGGTTTAATGACCTTACATTTCTCAGTGTTCTGTTGCTATTTTTACAGTTAGGAGAGCTTGTGTTTCTCTTTGTTGCAGCATCTCAGTTGCTCACTTGGACTAACTGCCAACTCCTGGGGGAATCAAGCCAAACTTAGTGCTAGATTGGACTCGGTGTCACAAAAGCTACAACAAAGACCAAACTTACAATATAATGAAAACTAGTGACTTAACTATGCCAATGACCTGTCAAAGCAGGTATCACACTCATTTCTGAAAAAAGATAAGTAAAGTCATGATGAGAGAAACAGCAAGCACAATTCAGCTGAATATAGAAAGAGGTGAAGACAAGCAGACTACTGCATGGTTGTCATCGAGGTGGCTGTGGTTGACTTGGCAACCAAATCTCTACAGAGTTGTTTGGAGAGAAACAGGCTGATGATTGTTAAGATTTTTTCTTTAAATGTGTGTTGATATTTTGAATGTCTCTATACGTGTAAATGTGCCTCTAGGATTATAGTCAATTTAGAGGAATTACTGCATTAAAATGTCAAAAACTGCCATTTGTGTACAGGTATAATTAAATGCAGTTCAACGGACTTGTGGGTTACCAGAACTGAACATACACCAATGGTTCAGCAAGTTATGTAGGACCGAGTTTGTTGTGTGTCACAGAGTTTGCTGCATATTATCGTCATCAGGTGGGTGCTTGTTGTTTCACTGAAAGCCTGAAGGACAGCGTAGCATGACAGCAGTGCAGCTATCCATTTTAGTTCCTGTGCCGCCTCCTCCTCCACGACCTCCACCTCTCCTTCTCTTTCTCCCCCGCCTGCTAATCATCTGTTTCTCTCTGCCCATCCTCCTCAACACTGTCATCCTCCTCCTCCTCCTCTTACTCTCTTTCACTCTCTCCCTTGACTCATCATCCTTGTCCTCCCTTCCTGTTTATCGTCCTTCTTCTTTTGTTTAAGATAAAGGACCCTGGGGACTCAAGGCTGCAGTAAAACAAATCTGATGGACTCGGTGATGAAAGTCCTTGACCAAAATTTCTGTCACACTGTTAAGTACAGTGGTGCATATAAGATCTTTTCTATTTAAAACTGAGTGCCATTCAGACTGAGAAAGCTTCATAACACACATGGTATGTGACACATCATAGCTCCCAGCTAGGCTAGGTGTGTTCATGTGGGGCTGCTCTGGGTGGACCTCTCTGATGTTAGGCAATGAATGTGATGAGGCTGTGAGGCTGTTAATGTTTCATAGGGTTTGATCCTACCATCTGTCCACTACTGCTGGAACACAGAAAGAGAGGGGGTTAAAACGGGCAGCATGGATAGCGATTAAAAAAACAAATAAATAAATGATATTATAATGTGCGAATTAATGCTTACTGTACACACACTGCAAATTTCACAGAAAACAAGCCTCATGATTGAGGTGTACAGTGGCCTATATTGTTTGCATGATATAACACTGAATAAAAACAATTCACATGTTTGTACAAAATTACCCGTTGTCTTATTGTTGGAACAATTTTAATGTCTATATGAAGAGCCAAATGCCGACATAAACAGGGTTTACTAAGATAGGGATTTTTTGTTTTATGTTTATTATTAGTTTTTCTAGTAGCCTTCCCTGATCTATTAATGTACATAATATCTTCATTCAGTTTGTGTTTGATCATTTTCAGGTATTTCACTGTGTGTGTTTCTATGTGGTCATGTGCAAAAAATAAGATAAGATGAACCTTGATTAGTCCCATAATGGGGACGTTCACAAGGCTACAGCAGCAAGTATACATTATAACACTACGTTGTAACCATATAAATCTGAGATAGATAATTGCTGATGAGAACCACCCAGCAGTAGGAACCACGGTGGGGCGGCTGATTCAGCAGCTCAGCACTGGTTTACTTTCATGTAATGAGGGGCACTAGCAAATTCTGCAACACATAATCTAAAAGCTTTGCATTTCCACTCCCGTATTAATCCATGCCACACTTTGTATGGGAAGTTTGCTGATTTTTTTCTCCTAACTAGTTTCAGGTCCTATGTTTAGTCGGGTAGCTGCCATGATATCTTCAGAGAAACCAATGTAGTTTGTGTGTCTTGATTTTATTCCTTTATTTTGTTTTAGTTGTTTAGCACATGTAAAGCACTGTGTAACACTGGGTTTGAACAGTGTTATACAAAAAAAACAAAAGAAAAACTAAATTATACTAATTAAAGAGTAAGAAATGTAGCATTCGTTTAGAATTTTAAGGCTGTTCTGAGAGCAACATTACAGATGACTGAAGAATATGCTAAACAGATACGGATTTTCTAACATACTGACTTTTGGGTGCCATGATATTTGTGTGTGAAAGCATATTAAGATTGTGTGTTTACACAACACACACGCTATATATTTCTCTGTGCATGATGAATGCATGTTGAACTTACATGCATAAATGTGCTTATTGCATTGCAGTTTTTGCATGTATGCCAAATGTTCACAACCCATTACAGCTCAAAGCTCCAGGATCAGCCCCCTCTCTGTAAACAGTCATGTTTACCTCCCATGACCCCAGAGGCTGGCGACTGACTGAGCTCCCAGCCAGTGGGATTTTAACAGATTGATCATCTATGTGTTATACGCCAATCAATGGCTCTAACTACCAATGAGCTCTCGAAACTAAGGTCAATAAACAGAACGGCTCCTGCTGGGGCCCTGAGGGGTTTGGGTGGGAGGGATCAGTCTCTTTCCTAAAAGCCCCTGCTTCACACTGTCACCCACTGGAAAGGTCACAGAGTCTTTCTACTTGATAATAATGTTAATGCAGCTCATATATCAATCAGCACCTGTCCAGATTTCAAATAGGATTAATGAAATCCTGCAAACCGCTGTGACTTCCTGTGCACCAGTGACCTTTCTTTTACATTAGCCCTTCCTCTTGGTCTTGAGATATTGTCTGACAACCGCAGCTTGATAATAGATTAAAGCTATTATGTAACTTTGCCCTTACTTGCAGAAAGCCATCAAAGTACAAGCAAGTACTGCCCTTTTGATACAAGCTAAGGCGCCCAGCAATCAGAGGAATTAAATAAAATATCAGTGATCAACCTTTCTAATAAGCAACCAGGCCACAGTACTGACAGGCTCCAAGGACTTAAAAAACATCTCAAAACGTGTTTTTCTGGATCAAGTGTGAGAGAAAGTTAAGGATGAGAGTGAGAGACCCAGGCTTTAGTACATTATGACTGAGGGTGATACCCTCAGTTAGTTTTTGGCTGGCAGAGCTTGAAGGTCTAAAGGGACCACAGTGAGGGGAGAAATTAATATAGAACAATCTGGCTCTCAGAATATAAATGTTTGACAGGGAGGAATCGCTTATTCCTTCCAAGTCTCCCAACTCCCACTGATTCCTAATATACTGTAGAAGCCAGTGCCAAATGAACCTGTTAAAACCCATCGCATTAGAATTTCTCAGCAGCTTGCAACAATCACAATATGTGTTTGTGAATTTTTTTGCACTGATGTTATGGATAGTGCATTGTATGAAACTAATATAAGCTACAGCATGTCTACTAAAGAATTTCCTCATGCTGCAGAAGTCAGCAGATGGCAGTTTGCTTTACTGAAATGGATAATGTAAAATAAAAATGGAAATGAAATTAAATATTTAGCATGAAACTCTTTCAGCCAAAGATAGTTTTACTGACTTTTAAAGTGCGTCTATTAAATTTACCTTCATTATGAGTTTAGATCCACACACTCTTCCAATAAAGGTTGATGATCGCTTGGTCTTTGATGGTTTTGCTGAAAGCAACTATGAAACTGAAAATGGTAGTGGACATCAAAGTAAGTGATAGTGATTAGAAATGAGAAAATGATGACGTTTTATAACCAGTAGTTAGACCAACCTATAATGGGATTAGTGGCACCAGATAAATATGAAGTGCCCAGGGGAAGTGCAGCGCAGTAAATAATCGAGTCAACAGTGTCAACAAGACCAAAAGGGTAAAATACACAGCAATTGCACTGGCAACACATCAGCTCCAGACAGTTAAAACAGTGGCTGATAAATCACAAATCAATAATCACAAAAAACAAAAAGTACCTGCAGATAATAGCTACTTTAAGAAGGACATACAAGAGTATAGTTCAATGATGCATATAGATAATAGCTTGTAAAAATGGAAGTTAAAGATTGACAGTAAAGGTTGCTATAGCAACTGCAACCAACTATCGGTGGCAGAAATATGTTTTTTACGAAACAGTTTAAGACACGAGCTGTGTCTGAAATTACTCCTGTGCCCACTCAGTCACTGCTCCCTATATAATGGACACTTGGTAGTTTAATCATCATTTTGCATCAGCATTTATGCATCTCTTGTATTAAATGTGTAGCATTGCATTGTGGGATTGTTAGTAATTTTGACACTGAAAATGCACTCTATATAGAGCCTTTTCAAAGCTTTGCAGGCAGCATAATTTTCAGAGGTGCAGGTGACATCTCAGTGTCAGGCACTGAAACGAACTGCATGGCTAGATTCTGCTAGGGGTACATTGGGTGGGAGAATATATAGAGGATATACAGAGGATACCTGTATATGAAGGGGTTGCACCTCATGAGGCTGGTATGAAGGTCAGCCTTTAGGAATGCTTACCAGAAATTCCTTAACTATCAGTTCAAAGTGGAAGAAACTAAGATTTGAGTGGGGGGTGGGGGATTACAGAGTTTCTGGAGGGAGTAACGTGTACTCATGTTTGAAAACCTCTGCTGGAGGTTACAGCCAGACTGGCTTTCACTAGATCTACCAACTGACACAGACATCAGAGTGTCCTCGGAGGTACAGCTGCGTCGACTGATAAGAGACCCTTGGAGCTCCACCTCAAAGATAAACCGACCTGGAAATGAAATGTTATAAACCCTAGCCTTCTCTTTGTATTGCCCCTGCCCAACTACACACAGAGACACACACAAACAGTTCCAAGGAAACTGGCCTGATGTCTTAATAAGAAAACTAACTTATCACAAACACACAAAATGTTTCTCTTTTACTGACACACACCCCCATGTACACAGACACACATTATGAGTGACTTTCAGGGCTTTGAGGAGGACTTTTCATTATTGATGAGACCACACTCTGTACATTTATTGGGGCATGGGGTGGCTCAGGTCCTGCTTGACTCAGCATTCCTCTGTCCATAGCTCTTTCTTTTAGCCTCTGTCAGCACTGTGTTTGTGTGTGTGTGTGTGTGTGTGTGTGTGGAAAGGAACGAGAAAACAAGAGAAAGGCAAACAGACAATGAACCCCATACAAACAGAACTTACAGAACACACAGTCCAAGTTGGTGTACAACCAAGCAGGTCAGTGGACAACAAACACATGTTTTGGCCCATATTTGTAGGTCAACAACTATCTCCAGAGGCTTGAATGGATCACCAGGATTTGGCATTAGCGCCTCAGAAATGAAGAAGACGACCTTTTATTATAGTAGAGAGAGATACCAACTTGTCCACCAAGCGCAGGCTAAATACCAAACATACTGTATTTTCGATAGCAGTTGAGAGGGGAATGTCACCCTCTTATTTGTTATTCTGAGTAAGAGATTTGGGGAATATCTAATGCTACATTCACACAATGTTGGTAGAAGCGGATGGACAGGAAAAACACTTCTTATTCTGATTTAGGATTGATCATGCATTATACTAAGGTTGTTAGCCTTAGTCTTACCTTGTAGTCACACCAGATAAATAGATTGTAATAGCATTAATATTGAATTTTAGTTAAATGTGCCTTTATTGTATATTTTGAACTATATCATTATCCATATTACACCACTTTCTGAGAAAATGACTAATAAAGATTTGACTTTATTGCTGACGTGAACATCACATGATGACAAAACAAAAAAAAACAGTTGAAATCAATCAAAACACCACATCCATCCAGCCACTGCTATCCTGGTTCCTTTCAGCCTGTCACCAAACCAGACTCATCACATCTGTGCTCATGCTTTAATTAAACACATTCACACACACACACACACACAGCTTGGCTAATCGATATGTTTTCAAATGTCTTTCTTGTGAGGATTTATAAGAAAAATAAAGATGCAAATAGATAAAAATAAGTAGAAGCTGATTTCCTTTGTAGGCTATGACATGAACAGTGAATGAGCAAACATCCCAAATTTGACATCGCCATGGCAACAACAAATTCACATATTGCAGACTGTCACGTATAGTCGCTCAAGATTCGGGGATATAGTTAAAGATATAAAGATATACAAACAGAATTATTAACTTCTCTGTACTCTACATCCTTGACCCAGTTTCCCCACAGGCAGGGATCAGTAACAGTCTGGGTAAACCGAGATGCAGTGTTCAGTGCCAGTAGAAAATAAAATCCCGCTTTACACGGTTCTGTTATTAAACTTTTTAGCATGAATGTGTGCTCCTCTCATCTGATTATCACAACTACCACCAGGGCAAAAATGACTTCTTATTTTCTATGCCAGTTACAGTAATTATGCCAATTTTGCCAGTTTCTCTCTGAAGTCAATGCCTCTCCAAGTGAACTGAATTCAATTTTCATAAATTGTTAAGCATGTTTTTCAAAGAAGACTTTTTATACCACTTGTCATACTTCCCTTATTAATGTGGGAAGTTACACCACAATCAGAAAGAGGCTAGGACTGAAAAATGAATCAAACAGCAGATTTTCCAGGTTTGCTGCAGAGCGAAATGTTGAAATATTAACTGACTTAATCACATATTTTCTCAGTCTACACACACTGACACTCACATCACAGGCCCCCAGCTGCTGCTCTGTTGTAATTTATTATCCCTTCTATACCCAGTGGAGTCATGAAATCAGCCTGGACATATTTTCTCAGTCTCACACACAAACACACACACACACACAAAGAGGTTGCACTCGCTTCAAACGTTATCACCACATTGTACCTTTTTCAAACAGTCATTTCAGCTAATACCTGGCAGCGACCTCCTTGGCGTAATTAGTATAGAGTCCCCTAGGGTGAGCATAACAGGGCAGAATGCACTGAATGAAAGAATGATGCAAAAGGTCTCAAGCTGTCAGAAAACAATAAAAACCACAGAGGAGATGCTCTAAGTGAAGAAAGCTAATGGCTTTTATTTATATTTCATTATGTTGTTATGAATGCCACCGTAACACAGATCAGACCATGGAAGAAATATTGGAAAGAGGCAATGTCACATCTATCTTCTTTGTGTGTGAAGATGGTAAATTATAGCGTTGAAAATCAACACAAGGCAGCGTCACAAACTACATCATCCCTGTCTTAGTGTTACTCAAGAGGTTTTTAGGGAAACACTTTATTTAAGTGTTTGTTTTTCCATCCATCCCTGATTCCTGCTTACCATTCCTCTCTCATCCTTCCCACTCCACCTGTACCCAGAGGTTTAGAGTAGCCACCCAGGAGCACGTCCTCACCCTTTTGTTTGTAACATTTACACTCTCTGAATATTTCATAAGGCATAAACACAACTCTACAACAGCACATGATGAGGCTTTGTTACAAATATTTCCATAATTTACACAAATAGAACTACTGTCAGGTCACAACCTTGTATTTCTCAAATGCCAACTTGGAAAACAGGTTTGTGTTTTAGATGGATCACAATGCAGTATTGAATTTTACACTCACATAAATGAACTGCAGAATTTTTTCTGCCATCACAGTAGCAGGTAACTGCTAAGACAGAGATTTTAAGATGTAGACCATCAGCAATGGTGTTATCAGCAAAGCATGTGCATATTTGCACTTAGGCACCTCTAACCACGCAAACAAATATACACTGGCGCTCACAAATGCACACACAGACATGTACTCTGGGGAAGAACTGCACCATAATTAT
Organism: Monopterus albus; assembly: GCF_001952655.1. Classification (NCBI taxonomy): domain Eukaryota; kingdom Metazoa; phylum Chordata; class Actinopteri; order Synbranchiformes; family Synbranchidae; genus Monopterus; species Monopterus albus. Next base: position 1,698,248 of record NW_018127922.1, on the reverse strand, counting down.
GCCTAAGGTAGAAGCGATTAATTTTTTAATGGACTCAATGTTTTATTCATAGCACCTATCCAGTCTTGGATATGGTAGAGCGCCACTAAACATTAGCCAGAAACAGAACACATGGTAAAACTGGCTATTAGCAATTACATGCAGCTAAAAAAAATACACACACACAGAGTAGCTTTCAACAATAATATCTGAAGCTGATACTATAAATACAGAAATAAAGGTTCCATAAATAATTTCACAAATATGAATGTCAGGTCTCGTCCGCTACATGCTTTGTTTCCAGGTTACTAGGGACATGGGGTGTCTGATAGAAATCACGTGTATGTGACATAAAGTGAAAGAGAGAAAAGAGTGGAAGGAAAAAAGGGTGTTGTCTGAAGCTATTTACCTCCTTATTCTACTGGATGTTTATCATATGCACAGCTTGCACCAGTGTGCCAGCTGAATGTGAATAGTGTTAATATCAAACATATGTAATGTTTAAAAAAAATCAGATTACTTTAAGCCAGTCACTCCCTAACCTTGCCAATACTTGCTATCCACCTCCCATGCCCTGTTTAACCTTTCTGTACACATTTAATAATGCACAGCACTACAAATTCCCTAATTTATCACTCTCTCCCAGTTGGATTTGAAGTGACAGATTTATTAGATAGTCATTTGAAACTGCACGTAACACTGCCAGCTGAGGGTCAGTAAGACTGACAGAGTCAAAGCAATTTGATGACCTCGAGATGATAATGACCATCCAGGAAAGAAGGACACAGAGGAGGACAGAGAAGGAGATAAAGAGACATGTGAAGTGGTGTAGGCAGGTAATAAAGGAGAAAAGGTTGGATGGTCAGACATCTGGCAGTGTAGCTGGGATATGTTGAGAGAAACTGGGACAGATTGAAACTGTTGTGTGATGAATCATGTTATATCAAATAATATACTGTGCATACAGAGGGCTGCAATGCTTAGGCTAGTTGATAAATACAAGAGGACGTCTTTCAGGGATAGATTATATAAAGGAAGTATTTGACATTTTGGGAAATAGTCACAATTTTCTTGCTGAAATTTCAATGTTATGTTTAGATATGATTTGGAAACCTGAAATTCTCTAGACATTACCTGAAGGAGCTGTATATGAGAATGCAAATCTCTGAGTCAGTTAACCTGGCCCTTAAATGGACTTTACTCTGCCAGCTACATAGTACAAAGTCTGTGTAATGTCCCGGTGAGCCGGAGTGAGCCCACATAAGGAAAACAGCTGTGTATAGTCTGGAGTATTCACACGGAACTAGTCGGTGTGTTGCTGATGTTGTCACGATCCTGCCCCGTCTGCTTCCTGTCGTGTGCTTTTATTTTGTATCCACTTCCTTTTCAGTTGCACCTCAGTTACAGACTCTTTAGTTTAATCTGTGTTCACCTGCTTCTGATTGCTCACACCTGTGTCCAACAGCTTATAGGCAGTGTTCCCTCACTAGAATGCTGCCAGATTGTTCTAGACTCCAGCTCTGACTCTCCAGCCTGTAATTCTTGCCTGACCCTCTCGTTTTGACCTTGGATTGTTGTTCTGACCACCATGTTTTGCCTATTTCCTCCCAGATCCTGATTACCGACAAGTGTAGCGACTTTCTGCTATCTCCTCTCTGACTTCCTGAGTTTGGATCCCCTGGCTGTATGTGATTACCGGCACTGACCTTGGACTGTCTTAATGACCTGATAAAGATTCTGGACATTGCATGTTAGTTTTGTTTTACGTCAGTAAAAATATCTTCCTCTACCCCAGTTCGTCTGGTCTTATAATTGAGTTCACCATAAACACTATTTGGCAGCATCACACGCCAATCTTGACTGATGTCCTATCATGTGACCGGGTGGGGGGGAACAGGAAGAATTATATCTGATTTCATTTACAATAAAAACACCAATAAAACTATTTAACTGGAGACATAATGTGATTCAGGACCTTTTGTCATTAAAGGCTCCAGATTTGTTATACAAAGCAAGCTACTGGTTGTTTATGACCAAGTTACAAACTGGTTATGTGACTGCATCATATCCCATGAGAGTGGTATCAATCTTAAATCAAATAGGAATATTAATCCAGAATATGTAACATTTAACATAAAGCATACCTGTTAAAAGACAATATAGGTGTAAAGATATAGTCCTATAGGCTTATGGGACATATTTTGAAGACAAAATGGAGAGGAAAACGGAAAGTTCAAGCAATGGCTTACAATAAAGAAAGAATCACATTTGAAGCATATTTCACATATTTACACATCACATGTGGAAAATCACTTCACATATGCACAAATTCACATGTAGGTAAATGTGGTTTTCATTACATGTGATTGACATGATTTAATGTGCACATCATTTTCTGTGCATCTCTTTTCTTTTTTCTTGTGTCTGTTAGATTTTCTATAAGAAAAATGAAACAAAGAGCAGAAAACATCAAAGATTTTCCCCCATCTTTGGCTGAATTCAATAGACAGACTGCAAAATTTAATGTGTTGTTTATTTAATTTGATTTAAAGGATGATTTGTGGCTTGTTTTTCTTTTAAGACATTTTTCTTCAGACATCGTGATGTCTGAAAAAGCCTCATGATATATAACTTTAGCAAAATAAATTGCAGGATGCAGTGATCAATAATGTAGGAATGGGATGTGAAGAAGAATATGAGCATTAAAACAATCACTGAAGTGATAGTGTCTTCCTGAAGGATGCTGTTTTCTGAGGCACTGCCATCCTTTCAGGAGGAGGGGGTGCTGGGTATCTCAGTTTTCTCACGACCTGATATCGGCTGCATCGTGAAAGAGCAAGACCATGCAGAAAGGGTTTTTTTTTTTATTACTCTGACCTCAGTGGGTTGGGTATATTATTGGTGCATGGCTGTTAAAAGATGAAGAAAATGGGCGAGTTTGCCGGTCGTTCGTCCAATCACATACCGAGGTGTGGCTCTCTGAAGGCGTGGCCAGGGTGGAAAGGGTGGTGCTAGAAGCGGAAGTGTGTTTCGGCCGATCTCTCGCTGTCATTCGGCCACGGTCGGTTCCAGAAGAGAGGGGCAGCCAAGCAGCACATAGGAATCGGCTGGCTCTGTAGGAAAAACGGCTAGCGAGAAAAGATACTGAAACCATACGAACAATGAAACCGATCGAATAAGGCTTGTGAAAGATCTGCGCATTGCCACGTTAACAAAGCCCTTTGATGATCCAGTCCAGATTAGAAGCAGCAGATAGATAGAGAGCTGTGTCATTGAGCAGGCAGGACACGTCAGGAGAGGGGAGAAAAAAAAAAGCTGACCGACTGCACTGAACGAGTCAGCTATCAAATCACCTCAGAAAAGCGTTGCCTGTCCTGCTTATTTCGTCAAGGACACCACCTTGCTGTCAGCCCGAGGGGAGGATCTCGACAAAGACATTGCCGAGGTAGAAGGTGGTGATCAGAAGGTGAAAAGAAAATGTACCCGATTGTATTCAGATTGTCCAGTTAGCTAGCACTTGTGCTAACGGTTAATAGCTAGCTAGCTAATGTTAGCAACGGATGGAAATGTTAGCTGGCCAGCTTTAAACCGCCTGACCGTCGACTGTTACATCAAGTGTAACAACCTAGTAATAAACATTAATGTGCGACACTATTCTGTGGGCACATTTCAGTCACAGTAGACAAATGTATAACTTATGTGTGATGTGTGATAAATTTTGAGGTAGGGCAGCTGTCAAACAAGGTCGAGTGCCTTCTGAACGTTATGAGGTTTCTTGCTAATATTTTCAAAGCTCATTGATATTTGTATTACTGTGTTATCATTGTGGTTATACATAATGTGGGTCATTAATTGTGTGCCACTTGGTTTGCGTTAAGAAAACGACTCCAAATGGAGAACGTGTCGACTACGTTAGTGGCTGCCAGCAGCTCAGCTGTAGATGTACAGGCTGGCAACGTCACGGGGTTATAATCAGCTGAACAGTAATGTGGTGTTAATGGTTGGCTTTTGTCAAGTGCTCAGAGTGTGTAAGGGTAGATTATACAAGATTTTGCAAGAATGAGCTAATGTGTGACAGTGTTTTGTGATTATCTTATATCTAAGAGTTTTCTGAGGAAAAAAAGAGCCAACAGAAAAATATGCCACTAGAAAATCTGTGTCCATCACCAGGTGTTTCTAAATCCCTTCATTTGTATTGGAAGGAGACAGGCTGACTGTTAACTGAGTGCATGCCGTCTTGTGTGCTCTTCTCTCAATAGGACCAAACGATCACGGGATAGCATTTGTGTGTGGGGGCAGAAAACAAATGGGGGATTACGGGTTTGGAGTCCTAGTTCAAAACAACACTGGCAACAAGTCTGCATTCCCGGTCCGAATCCACCCGCATTTGCAGCCCCCACATCATCACCAAAATGTGTCGCAGAGCCCTGCTGCTTTCATAAACAGCACCACAGCCGCAGGGAATGGCACCACAGGAGGCTCTCCCTGGCTCTTCCCTGCCTCTGCCACCCACAACAGTGTGCAAGACGAAATCCTGGGGGGGACAGAGAAGCCCAAAGCACAGCAGCAACAGGAAATGCAAGAAACGCTGGAAAAGCAACAGCAGCTGTCCCCTGGGAGTCACCAGGAGGGTGGAACTGGTGGTGGGATCATTTCAGAACTGGAAAAAGTGCGGTCAGAGGAAGCCAAGCCAGACAACGGCACATCTGAAGGAAGTAATGGAAAGGAGAAGCAGCTACGTCTTGAGTCTCCAGTCTTGACAGGGTTTGATTATCAGGAGACGTCTGGTCTCGGGGGAACTGGCCCGGTCCAGTCCAGTACAGCCTCGTCATCATTTACCAGCTTCAACAACTGGTCAGCTGCAATCCCACCAGCACCGTCAACCATTATCAATGAGGATGTTAGCTTCTTCAACCCAGCCTCTGCCAACAATGGGCCCCTGCTGTTCCAGAACTTCTCACACCATGTTAGTCCAGGTTTTGGTGGGAATTTCTCACCCCAGATTGGACCGGCTGCAGCCTTGTCCCAGCACCACCCAGCTCCCCCACCGCACCCACATTTCCAACACCCCCACAACCAACACCAGCAGCATCGGCGCTCCCCAGCCTCTCCACATGCTCCACCGCCCTTTCCACACCGGAATCCGGCGTTCAGCCAGTTGCCACATTTGTCCAACAGCCTGAACAAGCCCCCTTCCCCCTGGGGTCCAGCTAGCTACCAGTCCCCATCTCCTTCCCCTGGGTCCTCCACTTCCTGGAGTCCTGGAGGAGGCTATGGTAGTGGTGGCAGCGGCTGGGGAGGGTCACAGGGCAGAGATTATCGCAGAGGGTTGAATGGTGGGATGACCCCCATCAACTCTATCTCTCCACTAAAGAAGACCTTCCCTAACAACCATATGGCATCCCAGAAGTACCCTCGAAACAGTCCTGCAGGCTTCAACCCCAAGTCCTGGATGGATGACGGAGTCAGTCGTGGTGATAACATCTTTCCCTTTCAGGTCAGTTTGTCTGTGATAGTCTCATTTATTGATTGAACAATAAATATGACATCTTTTAATTAACTGTAACACATTATGGAGTTTTTGTCTGTGCATATGTATGTGTCTGTAATGTGTGTTCATACTTTGTGTACGAATATTTTTCAGCTTGCTGCCCGAATGATTAAACATTGACATTTCATTTATGTCAGCTGTTAATTATATTGCAGCATGTGTTATAGCTGCTATATTTAGACATGGGAGGGGGGCATGGAGTTACATGATGCATTTGTAACTGTGTTAGCTTATAAATCGGTCACAGGGCTCTATGCTTCCACAGCGCTGTGTCCCTGATGATGACTAATATGGCTCTGTCACTGCAGTGGTGGTGTGTGCCACGTATACGAGCTGGGTTGTTGGAAGGAGGAGTGGCGGAGGCATTGGCGATGGAGACAAAGATGGGGAGCAGGATATGGAAATAGGAGCGGGAGGTTTGAAAGGGGGAAGCGAGAGAAGGTACGAGCAGAACAGTTGTGGGAATGGGGGACCCAGAAAGACAGAGCGCGAGATGTAAAGAAACATGAACAAGAAGACGTCATCATGACATTTCTTTCATTTGATTCAAAAACTAAATAAATAACAGAGGTGTTACTGCAGATTGATGGATCAAGCTCTATTCTTTACCCTGTCCACAAAACAGGGATCAGTCTGTTTTATTCTGTGAAACGGAGCCTAATGATTTTTCAGGATTAACGCTTTATTAATCAGCCAAATCCCAGCAACACGTTTTCAAAATGCCAGCCTACTCACGAGAGCTGGGTCCACACACAATGAAGGTGGCTTGAATAACTGTATAATCACATGTCAAAAATGGCCGACAGGACTGTCTTAAAGAGGTAAAGGAAGCATGGAGATAAAATCACGTTATTGATCGAGCTCATGACTGATTATGTCAATCGTGGGGTGGGGGTGAAGAGAGGAATGTTGCTATAGGTCCAGCTGTGGCTGATGACCTGATGAAAGGTTTTTTTTTGATGTACTGTGCATGCCCTTTGCCTACCTTGTTAATCTTTTGTTTCTTAACTTGGTGGCAGATAAACTTCTGGTCAGCCATACTGTACATACCGGTTTTGAATGGAGTAGATAGTGTTCAGTTGTCTAAATGGTTGCTTGGCTTTGTTGTTTCAGCCATCTGTCAATAGCCTAACAACATTACTAAGTGGCTTCAGAGACCACTACTGAGGCACTACTTAATTTCCTGGCCACGGCCATGCATAGAACAAGTCAGAATTCTCTGTTTTAGTTTAGACATTTTCTTCAGGAATGGCCTAAAATGTACCAAAAAAAGCAAATTAACTCAGTTTAAATTGTGGAAAGTGATGTTTGCTGTGACCTTTCTAAGCATTTCCTTATTTCCCCTTGCAATTAATGACTCGCAGTGCCAACAGAGGCCAGACCATTAATGACGTTGTACTAACATGTCCTGACATGTCTTGGAATATTTTTGCTCAATAGGCAGCAAATCTTACCTCTGAGCAGCCATTTACCATTAAATAACAGTTTAACAGTTGTAGGGGTTAAGTTTATATCTGACTAGATCCAAATTATTAGGGCCTCATTCTTATTAATATTTTAGAACCATACTGGCAAACCAAACCAGCGTGCCTAGCAACAGTAGTAATTGTTGATGCTATATAAAAAGGGTTATAGATGCCATCGCCTAGCACCTATAGCCCTAATAGTTGCTCTTGTTTCTTCAGAACTGTGATTTTGCATCCATTTTCAGCAGTCAAGAGACCCTCCTGTTACATCCCTATGTCAGATTTCAAATAAAGCTAGTGCTTTGAATCCGTTCAGCTAAAGTAGCATTGTTTCTCTGCCCTCTTGATACTGCAAGGGCAGATGGAGGATGGGCATAGAATGGCCTTACTGTGTTTGTCTGTCTGTGTGCTGGTGTTTGACTGATTGTGCAAGTACAACAATTTACAAAAAGCAAGAATAACTAAAAACATTTTGGTCTAGATTCGGAAAAATATGCAGATAGTTGTTAGTTTATGAGGCTCATATCGTACAATACAACTGCTAGGATTCATTCACCACATATGCTTGGGAAATTGGTGTTTTGTCCAACTAAACTGATGTAAAGGAAATAATAAGCATATTAATTTATATTTACTGTTCTTTATAAACTATAAGTTGATGATTTAGTTCCACATCCCCTGTAACTGAATTGAAAAATGTGTCATTTTGGCGTGAGTAAATACTGTAGATCATGTTGCAGCATTGAAGCCGTTTCTGTGGAAGCCTGTTAAATTATTACACAGGCGGCAGTGTCAATTTCATTCTTCACAAGCCTACTCTGTAGTTCAGCCTTGAAGCTGTCATTGACAGTGTTGTTTCTGACTTTTAGTGCCTTAACTTGTTTTAAGATGTGACATGAAAATTGCCATGTTGTCAGCCATTTGGCTTAGGCCATTTTTTATTCAGTCCCATGACCATGCTGAAGACCCGCTCTAGCCAAAACCATCTGACCAGTAGCTTTATTTTACTTTTTAAAAACTATACTCCAAATGATGCCAGTCGGTGCTTCCCAAAATCTTGCACTGTTCAAATGACTGATGACATATTGCCTTACACAAGGCATACCCAGGTTTGGTAATTGAGATATAGTAACTACTAAATACCGTAACTGAACTAAACAGACTTCATGAGGAACTGTTGTCACACTCTTCCACTGTAAGCCTTGTCCAACTGCCTCGCATAGTTTCTATTTTAACACTGGCATACCAGATGAAGGAGCAGAGGGTTTTGCTTTAAAATTCCATTGTTCTGACTGTGTACTATCAGAACTAATCCATCAAAGTGTTTCTTTGTACACTTTTGGGTTAGATGTGATTATAATACACGGGTCTACAGAGACGAGTTAGACTGTTGACATCCATAAAATAGCACTTATGTAACATTTGCAGTAATACTATTCAGTAGATGGGAACACACATTACAATAGCAATAAGCCACTAGTCAGTATGCTGCTCTGTTATTAAGGATTGCTGCTAAAGCAAAAATCTCCCCACAGTCACAGGGTTGGGCATGGGCTTACGCCATGACAGTCATTTGCGTGTATATGACCAAATGTGTAAATGCAATTTGAGAGCAAGGGCATTTGGTGGATAGTTTATCTATTCAAATTGGTGTACAGCACCAAGGCAGACAGGGAGAAAATGTTCTGGTGCTGTTACTGCAGCAGACAGGGCCGCTGCTATATTGGAGCAGATTTAGCATTTGGGATGGGCTGCTGGCCAGGCACATGGCTGCTAAATGCTAATGCACTGGTCAGCTGTTAACTATCCTTACACTAGGAATTTGGACTTTTTACACACCAGAAAACCCTTCTTGCCTTCTTTTATTTCTTTATTTTTCCCCTCATTCCTTATTTCCTCACCTGTGAAACTCAAGGTCAGAGGCCTGCTGCTGCGTTAGGTGTACCTCACTGCTTTGGATTGGTAGATTTGGCCAGTGACCAGGTCAAGACCTGCAGTGCCTGTAGGCGAGTGAGCCAGGTCATGATATTGTCTCAGTAAGCTGCCTGGTCACCGCTCCCTCCTCGCTGTTTGTGTAGCCTATATTATAGAGTGCTGTTATATGAAGGTACATTATTAAACTGTCTCTTCAGGCCTGTAGTGGAAACAAATGTTGAACACCTGTTGTCTGATTCAAGCTTTCTGCCTCTGTTCAACCTCTGATTGTCTGAAGTGCCAAAATAAAATGTGACAGGTGGTTAGGCAAGTATCAGCTGAAAAACTGCTCTTGGCAAAATAAGTTTAGAGACACGATTGAGTTAGTAGATCCTACTGCTTTTATTAAATGTTAATTCATTAAAGCGTCACTTTATGGGTAGAATCACACCTGCAAATGGATTCTTATTATGTGAATGGTCCACAAACAAGTGGGGAAGTTGTTGCTGTTGAGCAATAGTTGAGGCCAACGGTTGCATTAGCTGCTACGCTGGTAAAGAGATGCACAGTGCAGTATTTTTAGGCACTTTTGGTCAACAGCAGAGTCCAAGAGTATCTGTATTGTAACTATACTTTATGAAAATAAAGGTTTGGTGTTTAATTTTTATATAACTGTTGATTAGAGGAGACAGGCAGGTTTCATTGCCCCAGAAAGCCGTTCATTAAGTCTAGAGTGGTGCCCCTACAAGTAGATTTAATTGTATACAAGTGTATACCTGTTCACCTGACAATTTGATTTTGTCTGACATGAGACTCCCATGATAAGGACAGGATTACCCTGAGGCCGACATGTTTATTTAGAAGGAAGAAACTGTGTTCTTTTTCAGGTAGCCGTCATTGCATTTACAAACATCTACACAAACATCTACAAACAAACACTGAGCCACTGAACTGTAGAAGCCTGAGGTTCCATTATCTCTGATCCTTGTGACAGTGGTGTTAAATGAGAGCAATGTTTTTTAGACTAATGAGTGGCCTGAGCTGGGCTGGCAAGCCCAGAGCTGTACTGCACATACAGCCTCATTGTGTCCTTCTCACACCCTTGACAGACACTCAACACGAAGAAGGTAAGCTTGTGTGTATGTGCTCATGCCTCTGTGTGCATGAGCCCTAATTATTCTGTGGCCTGTCTTCTGCACTTGTTTTAACAAAGGAAGAGTCTATGCGGAGGTGTCATGTTGTATTTTGCCTAGCTCATTGCCTACAACAAAGGAGCCAGTTCAGTTGAATCCCCAGGCAGTGCAAATACTGCTGGAACCCCTGCTGCTGACACTCCTCTGTTACACCCCAAATGTACACACACACACACACCATTCAGCCAACACCGGGCAATAGGCTGTTTCTGACTTCTGGGGGTATTTAATTTCATACCAGGCCTTCAAAATACTTTGACCAGGAAGACCCATAATCACAAGCATCAAAAGCTCAAGCTGCTTCCTTTTCCTTCCCTTCTTTCTTTTCTTTTGACTTTGCCTTACAGCACTACTTGCTTACCCTCTCTCTATAATCCCCTTCCTTTCATCTGTCATTCCCCTATTCCTTTCTTTACTTTGGACTTCCTCCTTCTCTCTGTTTGTCTTGGGGATGTGATTAGAAGCACAAAAAATAAGGCAGAAAATTGGGATTTTCCCACCAGTTAATGTGAGATGGACATTGAAATAAGGTCACACATCTGATAACATATAAAACCATGCTGCACCTATATATTGTCTATGTCCTTTGCCCTGTTACTTTCTCCACTCTTCCCACTCTCTCAACTTCAAATTTTCATTAACAGGTAGGTGACATGGAAGCTTAATGCTGGAGTCCATCACCCACAGCATGCTGTGTTTAGTCATGCTCTACTTCCACACATGTCATCAAAATCTAATGGTGGCTGGTCTCTCTGTTTTGTGGTGCTTAAAGATTAAAACATGTCTAAAGTCAAGAGGCTGTCTGACTTAACATTATAAACAATCTGGTCAGTTTTGTTGCATTTAAATAAATGTAGCTTTATACGGTTTCATTTGGTAAGTTCTAAGTAGCATTGTAAACATGTCCAGTACCATATTCTATCGTTAATGTGTAACAGCTGTGAAACAAGCAACAAGTTCAGGCACTGTTGGAACAGGACCAGGCCTGGCTTAACGCTAGCTCAGGTGACAACTCATCAAAACGGCAGATATTTTACTGTGGTCTCTATCTGGATTGTCCTAGGCCAGCTTCTGCACAGCACTGGTGCTATTTCTGTCACAGTGTGCTATGTAAATGGACCAACACTTTGAGTATATAGCACATTTACAGTGTAGCATTCAAAGCGTTTTACACTGCTTGTCCATTCAATCACACATTCACTGTTCACACATACCGATGGTGGGCAGAACAGTCATACGAGGTTAACAGGGGCAGCTTGGGGCTCAGTTGCCCAAGGACATTGGAGAAGGATTCATCCACCAACCCAAATACCTCAAATGACTGATATGTGCTGCACTTAACATTATGTTTGTGTTATTGATTCAATTTATGACACTATATGCGTTGCCTGGCACATTGACCTATACCGCCTACATTAATTAACATTTAGTTTTGCTTAGGGCTGCAGCTGGCAACTAGTTTCATAATCTGTTATTCTGACAATTATTTTCCTAATATCCAGCCATTTGTCCGTAATCCTGCTAACCAACAAAAACACACACATAGAACTAAAAACATAACCTCCTTGACGAAGGTAATGATACCAGTTCAGAGTTCCATGCTTCCCACATTGCTAATAATGGGTACACAGTCTGATGCACTGAGCACATGCAGCTTTTTACCTCTGCTGCTTCGTGTGTGTGTTTGTCGGTTAGCAGGATTACAGACAAATGGCTGGATCATCAGCATACTTGGTACAGACATTGGTGAGGACCAACCCTAAAAGATGATCTGGATCCGACCCGGATCAAGGATTTTAGGACACACTTTGTGATGTTCTGGAACTCAGTTTTCACAAGGGACCCATTTGCCTGAGCAAATGTTGTGCCCTGGTGGAAGAACATGCACTCTCTGAGTGCTCTTGTCTGTGTGATGATTAAAATATTTATGATGCATTTAATCTTGTGTAATCCTGCAACATTTAGATCATTTTTTGATGCTTGGTCAAACATTCAGACATAATGACAGGACCAGGTAGAGGCGCTTTGCCATGCTACATAATGTAAATCAGTCCATCATGCAAACTTATCAACAGTCTCACTAAACAGGGGCTCTTTAGATCCTTTTAGCTTCAACCAGACTGCATCATACTTGCTATTTTTTCTGTTTATCCAGGCACATAGGGCTGCATTTCAGTGCTGCCAGCAAATAATGTAGTATGTCATGCCACCACTGCCATGTTTATACCTACAGCCTTGGGTTAATGGGCAACATTTTATAGATGACACAGTGATGCGGACTGCAGATTGTGTGGCACTTGCTTGCAGCTAAGCTGTGATAAGTGTGTGTGTATCTAGATGTGACAGGTGACCATGAGTACGTGTGTGTGTGTGTGTGCGTGCCCTGCAATCTGTCATGGATGAATACTTTGGTGGTCAGCTGGCCAGTTGTTGAGAGAGAGAGAGAAGGCTGCATGCATCTGATGAGTAATGACCATCTGTACCTCTCCATGCTAATGCTTAGCAACTGCAGAGCAGCAGTCAGGCCTCATGTCCGCCATACTGAGTCCATCTCAGCCACAAAATGAATTCCTGTTCTCCTGAAACAACATCATAAGATTATCCTGTGATACTACATCAGCCAAAATACAGCTGTACCAAAAAGATGGTACATGAACTAGTACCATAAACGCTAGAAATGCAGCTGATACTTATCTATTTGTCTTATGGAATAGGTTTGTGTGTGTGTCTATGCTTGAATATACTCACTAGCAGTGTATAAATACACAGCAATCCATCCTTCACTTGTTTCTGCTTCCCCTGTCTTTGAATGAGCGGTTTATTTGACTTGAAGCGATAGCCTCAGTACACATAAGATCCTGAAGCGGATATGAGAGAAAAGTAGACAAAGTCTGGCCTATATCCTTGTGTTGATATTTGTTTTGAGGGAGAGTGTGCACTGGGTGTGTTCTTCTACCAGAACCTTGCTGTTTTGTAGAAAATCTACATCAGCTCAAATGCTGGTAAAATTTTTGGCTACATTTTGGCATGGGAGTTTGGCTGTTTCAGCAGCCAGTGTGCCAGACAACCACACACTTTGGCTGATGAGACAGTAAAAGTAGCTATTGATTTTTGGGAGATGTTGCAGACACCAGACAGTAGATGAAAAAACGAGTTGAGTGGCTGAAAGACCCTTGGCCATGTGGTTCAGTGCCACAGGTCTAGTTTTCTGAGCCCTCTAGCCTTCGGCCCCTGTAGAGTTCATGGTGAAACATAGTATCCTTTCTTTCCTGTAGCCGGTTCTCCATGGACATTGCGCTATAGTTTATTGTAAGGGTGTGACGTGGTTGCTGGAAAAACACTAGAGGGGTTAGGCAAAGCTGCATTTGTTGGTTAGACACTTACAGGTTGACAGACACGCTAGGCAATTCTTGTTGTGCAAGGCCTGTCCATTATCAGTCAGGCCAGGGGCAGAGCTGAACACCTGGTGTCAATGTCAGGAAGTTTTCCAGACTACTCAAGAGAATGAGTTGACATAAAGCTTCACATTTAATCCTGTATTTCTGCATATGCTGATGACAGATTTAAAAAAAAATGTTTATAGTTTACTTTAATTGATGGGGTTTTGTGCAATGTCATGCTTTAGTTCTCTTAATACTTGTGTGTGGTTTTTAATCTGGAAACATTAGCCCACACTTTTCATGTTGTTTACTTGAGATGGATGTGATGGTTGTGTGCCATAGAGTAGACAAATGACATCTCTGTTTTTGATCATCTAGCGATCTCTCCTCCAGTCTCTCTTCTGTGTGTCTTAAAAATGACAATGTATTTTTAGGGCGCTGGTGCTCTAAAACATAGGTTTCAACATAAGACATACAGTATAGCAATGGTCAAAATCTCATAATGTGGTCTTCAGCAGCCTTATCTCCCTCCACTGTGATTATTTTGGACAGAAGGAAACAGAAGAGCTCATCAGTTTGTTATCAAGTTTGTTATCAAGTGAGGTTTGTACTGGTTGGGGTGAAGTCGAGACTGAACTCTTATCAGCATGGCACTTGGAGTGCATGTGTACAGACACATGTTTTGGTGTGTGGGCATATTTTGTGTATACACATTGCATGCACAAACACACCCTTCCAAACATTTCCAGTATGGCTGGTATGCCAAGGATGCCCTTGTTGGTGTCAAAGCTGTTGCTCAATGATCAGTTTGCCTACCGTCTACTGTTTGCTATACTGTTGACTTCCATTATGCTGCCTCATGACGGCTTGAGAGAGTTAACTTTGCAAATAACACGCGTACATGAACTTATACAGGGCACCATACCAAAGAATAGTGCAAATAGAAATTTGATTCACTCAAAAAGGGAGAATGTTCCACATTGTTGCTGATCAGCAGTGTGAACTCGAATGGTTCCCACATCTGTGTCATAGGCACAAGTAAAATGTTTTTTCTTAAGGTTGCTCAAGCATTGTTTTAGTCCAGTTTTTAATTTGCAGAATTTATCTATTCACTTTGGATTCCACTAATGTTTATCCAGAACTAAGGCTCACTCCTAATTAGTTTTTTATTCCCAATATTTAGGGAAAAGTCAAAAGTGTCAGAATTTTAAATTAAGAGGCCATTGCACAATTAAACCCTCACAGTACTTTGGTGTTGCGTTCGTCGAGACAAGGCAGTAAAAATATGCAAATGAAACAATTTAGGTTTTATAGTTTGTTTGAAATAAGCTCAAGCAAGAATGAAGTGAAACTCCTCCATAAATCACAAGGAGAACGCCTGCCTGCTTCTTCTTCCATTTTCTTTTTTGAAACTTCTTTAATAGCTTACCCTGGTCCTGAGTGCCCTGGCAATGTTCGGAGTGTAAAGCAGTCAGAATTACAAAGCAGTATGTTTAATGTGTAAATTAATATGAATGGTGCCTGCTCCTCTTGTGTAGGCGTGCTCCTTGGCGAGCTTGGGTTAACTGAGTCAGTGTTATATTAAAAATGTTTCTGCAGCTGCTCAGTGGCCAACTATAAAGAAGGTTGTTTGCCACAAAAAAAAAGAAAACCTGCATGGCTTTGAAGCAGGTGAAGAAATATAAATGATATTTCTCTTCATGTTTTTTTTTTTAGGATCGCACGAGGTCATTTGACAGCTTCAATATGAACACTCTGGAGAGCTCCCTGATCGACATCATGAGGGCTGAGCAGGACACCCTGAAAGGTGAATATGCCAGAGCATAAAACAATACACTACTCTTTTGTTTAACATTCTACTGAAGGCATAGATACAACACGGAGGTTCTAATGTTATGCCATTCCATGTGAAAACAAAAAAATACCGATTTCAGTTCACAGAGGATTTAGTTTTGGATGGGAAACAAACAGGAGGCGAGTGTGTGTCCCACTGGTGTGTTTTCCTCAGTTTAACCACTGCTCTGTGTGTATTTTTTAGCAAACCTGTGATGCACAGGTTACATAACTAAAGATATAACATTTCCCCATAGAATTATTACATAATGATTAATACTATGTGTGCACAGTAAAATGTATAAAATAGTGAGTGAGCCCCCCCCAAAGTCATCTCTAACACTTTTAACACATTGCAGTGTTAGGGCAGAATATATACTGTAATAAAATGACATGTAAAACTTACTCACTCAAATAAATGAACAAACACATGATAAAGATAGAGATAAAATAAGTGTATGTCGTTCCTGTGGTGCATTGGCCAAGCATTCAGTAGTAGTGTTACATTTGAAGCTAGAGCTCCAGCATTCACACTTGTTCCCAGTGTAACACCTCAGTTCTCTGCACAGCTCAGACACTAGACATTGTGTCTTCTTTTGGTGTTATGATCAACAGTAATAACAAAGGTCAGGCTGTGTAGCAGTCAGCTCACACGCCGGCCTTCCACTTCCTTTTATTGAAAAATGGTTTCCTTACTTGTGAGAAAATGAATTTTTCACCTGAACGTGGTGCAATGAGTATGACCTCTTTTTCTCATGCACTTTGACAAGGTGCTGCAGAAAGAATACAGGGCTGATGGCTACTTAGGCTTTTTATTTAAGAGGGGATATTGTAAGTGAGGTGGAAGGACTCCCGCTGATCTGAACTGAAGTTTTTGGCCATTATTAGTTTGTTTGCAGCAGAGCTTCCCATTTCAAGGATGGTAATAGTTTTCAGTGATACAGAATTAGTTCTGGCACATTTGTGATTTACGCAAATGCACATGTAGAGTGAAAGATGTGGTTATTGGACATTAAGTCACTAGGATGAACATACAAATGGGTGACAAATTACAGGAACACCCTGAATGAGTGAGAGGTCTCTTCCAAGAGGACACTTTTGTTTGCAGTCAGTGCTTGTAAACAGATTAATCCTATAGGTGCAATTTTGCAATATTCATTTAGTTTCATGTTTAGACTAATGTAAATACCTGCTTCCCCTCTACCCCATGTAGATTTGATGGTTACTGAAGTGAGTTTTATTCTTTACATTGCAAAGCAGAAGCTGACACTTGTAAGAAGCTGACTTTGGTTGTGGTGTCAGGTAACAAAGGTCAGTGGTAACCCAGAACTGAGTTACTGAATCCAGCAGGTAGTCAGCCCTGCTCATCGTTTTAGAGGGCGTAACTGACAGTAATTATCGAGCTCTTAACTAATAGAACATTCTGTGGCTGATATTGTTCATTGGTGGAGAGGGAGTGGTTTGTAGGATCATTCTTTGGAAGGAAACACCTTTGGTTTCTCAAGGCTTTAGTTAAGATGAAAGGATTTGGGTGGGGCGCTGGGCCTTAAATAGCCATAGCAACATTTCTTGGTTGTCTCTCCTACTAATCACAGATGAATACTACACAACCACATTTGTTGCTAGGTTGTAACAGTCAAATGAGCTGAGCACCAGAAATCCCTTAACTTGTGTCTCAGTATGAGCTCAAACCTAAGGATGAAAGATCTCCACATGACAAAGAAATTGTAAACGCTTTGTTTTGAACACTGAAATGAACACAAAGTGAAAATCAAAAAGAACGCGCATCACTCATCGTCATAAATTTTAGCAGTTGACCTGTTGAATCATATTGAATGTATACATTGCCATATGTTCTACAAAAAAGAGGAAGATGTGTAAAACTAAGAGACATACCAGTTTCACTACCAGAATAACAAGACGATTGAAAACTCTGAGCTCCTGACACTTTGCTATCACCACCTCTTTATTTCTGCCTCACACCCACTGGGCTCAGCAACATCCAGCTGTGATCTAATGTTCTGCTGTCAAGACATAGTAAATCTTCCTTCAGTATTAAGAGAAGACGACTAAGGTTTCCTCATAAGACATGTTTTAGTATCCTAGCTCCAGCCGAACTTGTGCAAATTCCGGTGACCATTCTACCCAAGAGATTGGCGCCAGAAGACAAAAGAAGCCCCCCCCCCCCATTCTAAATGCTTCTGTATAATTAGAAATAAAACCATATAGGGTTATGAAATTATTATAGAATTATGTATAGTTTAGCAGAAGTGCTGTTGCCCTCAGTTTCCCATAATATGTGAATTCATCCGTCCATTTGTATTACAGCACTGGGTGCATTTGTAGAGGAAAGATCGACTCTTCTGTCACAGTTTATCTGTTAACCTTCCAACATTTCATTCTGTGCTTTGTCCGGTGTTAGATCATATCATGTGGTTTTCCTATCCTTCTTTTATTCAGGGTTCCCGTGGATCCTTAAAAAGTATTAAATTTGTGAAAAACGGTTTGAAACAGGAGCACTTCTGGTATGCCTCACTACCCCTGGTGCTCTTAAAGAGGAAAAATATATCAAAAACATGGAAAGAGCTGCCTTTGTCCAGGAGTGGGACATGGCAGGGAAAAAAAAATCCAATTTAGGCAATCAAGTAGATAGTTAATAATAAAATGCCTTTAGTGGGCACAGGCTAATACATTTGATTGCAAAAATTTAGGGTCATAAAATGCCTTAGTCATGAGACGTCTTAAATTTTGAGATGACAGTTTGACTAAATGAGACGTGTGAATACTTTATCAAATGTCTGTATTACTGTACCTAGTTATCTACTATACAGGTACACCAATATAAAAATAAAGTCCAGTCCCATTTGTGCAGTAATGCCACTGTCACGAAGGTTAAAGTGATCCATTTTTGGCACAACTGTTTGAGAGGTGAGCGTTGTGGTTTTTACTGGTGTTGAAATGTATTGTGCATTTCTATAATCTTGTTTGTCCGATTTATATCAACATGGGTTGCCGAGAAACAAATCAAGCTTCAAAAGCAATCACAAAATTAGCACCTCTGTCAAAGTTTCAACAAAAACTGAACATTATAATGATCATGAGTATTTCCTGTAGGACTGTTGCATTACACTGTATTCATTTGTTTTAGGTGGACCTAATAATTTCATCAATGAATTTATGTAATGCAGATGTTGATAAAAATGTGGTTGTGATTATAGCTGCAAGCTACCAACACCATACACGCTGTCTTCTCCATTAGAAACGATTTTGCTGCCACACCCATGGAAAGTATGGTCACACCAGTAACTGTCATCTAAATAAGCTTTGCCTTTTAAGCCTATATAATACCTCCCATATATTATGCATACATGGGCTACACAATCATTTCTGTGTTATTTGAATGAAAAATGTTACAAATGCTGCACCTGTGTTAATATGCATTTGTTCTGCTGTGGTAATAGTATGTGTGTGTGTGTGTGTGTAGGCCTTAAAAAGGTCTAAAATATGATTTTAAAAAAGTGTGCAGCCACACTGTTTTTTACCTGCTTTTTCTCTGTCTTTCTTCAACCATCCTTTTCTACTGATTTGTTCTTGCACAGTACCCCGTTCTTTATTGCATTCACATGATGCATCGCACCATATTCCGCTACATATTTCATATCGTTTTTTGTCTAGGAGCCCCTACCTGCTACGAAATATTGCAGTATTTATTCCTTGTTTTCATAGTTATTGCCCAGGCTTTTACACTGCTGTGCACGTATCATGTAGCAGTGAGTTCTTCCCTTTTCCCTCACAGCAAAGTAAAGAGAAAAATCTAATTATGGCACATTTTCTTCGAGTGCAGACTCTTCTCCAAGCCAACTGACTCTTGCTCTGTCCTGCTGTGCTCTGTCACAAACACACACACACACACACACACACACACACACACAAATATAATGAACCCAGACAGCATGAATACATAAGCAGAGTGCAAATTTCTCATTCCAGCACAACATAATGAACACTGAGTGGCAAAGTAAGGGAAAGGGCGAGGCAAAATGTCTACAGTAGAAATGGCTTTGAATTGCTTCCAGCATTGTCCGCACTGACAGAAAGGATCCCTCTGTTCAGCCACCACACACCCCACTGTGTCGCATGTGTTTGCGCATGCATGTGCTGTAACTGTTATTGTACTGTACATGTACACAGCCAGCAGCATGCAAATAGGGTTCACAGAGGAGGCACACACATGTCTGCAGACACACTGGGATGTGGTGTGCTAGCACATTTGCTCTTTGGAGACTATTAAAACCTCTCCAGTATGACGTGTTGTGCTCGGATGGACTTTGATTTTGGGTGGTGCACCTACCAGCACATTACAAATTACAGAGGGAAATAAACTGGTGAATTCTGCAGTACAATCTAGAGAAATTGAGGTTATTTTGGTTGGCACCTCTCATTTTATTCTGATTAAACTGAACGTTTTTCTGACAGACTGGACTTGTGTTTTGATCCTGATAATGTCCAGACTGTGATGAATGTCTGGAAATGTATAGTATAATGTAGTAGTCCTCAAAGCCAAGGGTGGTCTGCTCGAGTTTCTGTAGTGTGTGTGAATCCTCTGTTCTATGCACCACATCTACTGAGTACTGTGGGGGCTCAGTAGGCAAAATGTGGGGGAGGGGCCAGCTGATTGCCATGTGACCGAGGCGTTGGAATGCACCAATCACAGGGCGATGCGTAGCCATAGAACAATGGTTGTACTATTTCAGATCTTTCATCTCATTATCCCTCAGCCTCAAGTGGGCCTTGCATAACTTTGAAGCTTGTTTGGCATCACAGCATATATTTGTGTGGGTGTGTGTGTGAGTGTGCATGCGAGACTGGCTCAGATGGCTCCGTGTCAAATGTATGATATGAGGTTCAGAGAACGAGAGAGAGGCGCAGATTGGGAAATGTAGGTCGATGAGAGGGAGAGAGATTGTTGGTGTCCCACAGATGCAGTCTCTAATGAGATTGATGTGGAAACAACACTGTGTACTCAGTGCCATCACAGCCAGAGCCTATTCAGCATCAATACTCAAAATCAACTTTTAATACATGCTTCTGTATAAGTCTCTTTACTGTGAAATTGTTGTGGAGTATTTTCTCAGGCATTATACAGTCATCAGAACAGAAAGTCTTGATGTTCTTGCATGGTGCCTGATTGAAACAGAGGAAAAATGATTCAGCCTTCTTTCTATGTAGGTGCCACTCATTTTAACCAGCAGCTTCACTGATGACCTTTCACCTAGTTTAGCAGTTTTCCCTTTCATTTGACTGTTGATAAGGCTTTGTCCCTTAAAGAGAGGAAGGAGTGATTTATGATGGCAGGAAATAAGTGGCTGGATTTGAGAGTGTGGGAGATTGTACCGAGGGACGGAACAAGGAAGAAAAACAACATCAGGATGGGATTATCCATATGTGTACCAAAATATTGTTGTGCTGTATAATGTCTTTAATACTGGTTTTAAGGTTTTATTTTTAAGATCTGGAGTTTTAGGTCTTCTTGAACATTTTGAGGCTCATTTAACCTTTTACCATTTGATAAATATAGTAGAGAAGCAGACAAAAACATCAGGGGGGTGGGGATAATGCAGCAGAGGTCTCCTGCCGGATGTTGTGGTTATGTGCTTAGACCACTGGGCTGCTGATTCTCCTGATTATAAGGCTTGTGTTTCTAAATGTGAGGTTCTCGTGTCCCTTTTTGTTGCTTTTCTTTCTATTTTCTATTTTCATATCTGGGTGTCAGAAAAATCTTAACTTTTAATTGTATATAAATAACTCTCTGAAATGGCTGAAAATATTTGGAAAATCTTTTTGACATGCTGCAATTACCACGGCAGCATTTTAACATTCAGCTACCTCTGCCTCTCGCCTGCACACTCCCATTCCCTTTATCTTTGTGTAATTGTACCTTTTGCCTTCTGTTTCCCCCACGACCCTGTTTGGGACTGAGCGGTATAGAAGATGGATGGATGGATGGATGCCTTCTGTTCTTTGGGCTAGGATGTAAATCAGGAGGGGCCAGTAGTTTGTTCACAAGATCACTGGGTCACATGGTGAGATCACATGGTCAGGAGCTGTCATCAAGCTCTGAGACAGCTGGTGCCAGCAGATAGAGGCGGCACATCAACTCTCTCTCTCTCTCTCTCTCTCACGCTTTTTTCTCTTTCTCTCGCTTTTTGTCTCATAAGCATACACAGGTTGAATTGCCCATTCTCTGAGTCTCTCTTGCTCACATTTTCTCTCACCCCCACACATCCTCAGTTTTCAGCTTGTTTCTCCATCTCCTCCAATCTACTTTTCTCCCTCTCACACACACGCATGAATCTTTTTATAGCACTCTGTGCTCTCTTTCAATCTGCTTTCCCATCTCTCTCCCTCTAGCTCTCTTTGACCCCCCGGTTAATGTCCATATGGGTTGGAAAAGTCCACTGAGGGAGCTGAGGATTATTGCTTGTGTGCTCTGGCCACTTCTTCATCCTCTCCATGTTCTTACAATTTTAGATGGGCCGGTGCTTCAGTCTCTCCAGTGTCCACATTTTAATTTATTTTACTTCAGCTCTGTGCAAAGAAATATTACCCAGTGAGTGTATTAAACAGAATGAGTAAAAGGAGTATCTTCCTGTTGTACACACATCACAGTGAACCACATCATGCACTGATGGAGCTTCTTAGATTGGCTCTAGATATGTTTATTGGATTGCTGCATAAATTCACCAAAAAAAGGGACTACTCCCTTTCAACAGATTTGTTCAAATGTGAAACATTTGTTTTTAGAGCATCATCCAGTAGACACAGCCATCCACAAATTTTATTTTTAGTCCTAGATTGAACGCTATCTGGTTTTAGAAGGCGCTCTGATGCTTTCAAAAAGTGAGCGGTCAACACTATTGTTCCCCTCGATTCCATGATCACAGGGTGAACACACGCGCTACCTGTAGAACTTCAATAACAACAGCAGCACTAATGTTTCCTCTGTACTGGTGTCATCAATAAGTCTGTGTTGAGGAGCCAGGGAATTTAACTAAAGCCTTAGTTGTTGTCAGCATACTGTGGAGTTATATATATAAAGTACATGGCCGTAGTACTACTTACTTCCAGAAGGAATGTTGGCACACAGCAGTTGTTCTCTCCTTGAGGAACTTGCTTGCTCTGTTTCTGAACTAAGTTCGTCTCAGTATGGAGCCTCATGACTACTTCTTCTTTTCTGGGTAAGGCTAAGGTTACTGTGCTATTTCTGTCACAGTTACCAGGGTTCAGAACAGCCTGCCCAGGAAAGTCAAGCCAGCAAAGTCACTGTTTGAATCTCTTCTGGACTGTTTTTGCCTCTCAGTTGCCGTGTCTAATGTTCTTATCTCAAAATCAGTTTACTTACATATTTATTATACAGACAAGTGACAAATGAACAGAAAACCTATTGTAATGTGCCTCAGTGAGGTTTGGGGGCCACCACGTGCCAGCAGAACAGTTTCACTGCAACTTGACATTGATTCTCCAAGTCTCTGCAATCTAGTGGAGGGATGATCAACATTCTTCCAAGAGATATTCCCTCGCTGGTGGTGGAGACACTGTCATGGGGGCCACTGTTAGCCCTGGAAGAGACCACTCTTTTTATTCATTCCGGTTTCTCTTTTTGTTTGTCACCCTTGTGTATGTTATGATATTATTGTTTTATTCTGAATGTTTTTCTGTTGCACTGATCTGTCCTTTGTCTTTGAATGGTGTTGTTTATCTCCTATGATAATGACTTTGCAACTTAATTTCGGAAGCGCTAAATAAATAGCAAGGTGACAAGTGTCCACACTTACACTGAAACATCACCATCCTTGAACTTTAGAGTCTACTGTTGATCATAAATGATTATGGCAACAGCTCCACAGGCTGATTATAATTCATGGCTGATTAGTAAAATGGAGAGCAAGCATGCGGCCAGTGGAATAAATCTGTTTTGTCTTGAACCACCTGGTACTTGGTATGGTGTATTATGCATCTTTTATAATCACCCTCTTCTTTGATTTGTCCTTATTCCACATGCAGCCAGGAATTATAGCAGGAGACGAGGTAACATATACTCATGGATATAATATGTCACTTTTTCCTGCATAAATTCAACTCTATAGGTCTCAGAACTGTGCTGATTTTTTCATTAAGCTATGCTGTTGTGCTTTTATTGCTTATGGAGCGCTGGTTGTTATTCATATTTACTTAAACATTTTGAATGTTCTATACAGTAAAGTGACATTTTTTTGTCTGCATGACTGTGTGAAGTGATCTAGTGCATCTTTTGCCCTTTATCACACATTTCTCTCATTATGCTTGACTCTGCTTGCATTTTCTCATTTTCACACACAGCTGCAAGGTTATTAAGTCAGGCAACACAAGCCGTAGCTGAAACTTAGGGAGGCAGAATGTGATTTACATAGAACGTAAACAGAAGCAAGGACACACATGGCCAGGCGAGCACACTCACACACAGCACATACTGTAAGCCGAGGCTAGCTCCTTTGCATAATTCTTTATAAAGCAGCTCAGCGCCTGAGGTTGTATGAGAGCAGGTGTATGCCAGGGAGGGCTTAACCTCTACAACACATGCATACACAGTGAGACTGTGACGCTGTTTACACTTGCCCACCGAGAGAACTACTGTGCTGAGGAAACCTGCATGCACGTTCAGCCTTCCATAGACAGTACAGCTCTTGTATATTTGTTTCTCCCATGTGACTGATCATAGATTTATTTAACATTTCATTCTCAGCAGATTGTATTGGGGACACACAATGTTCAAGGAAATAGATAAACTGTTGTATGTTTTAGTGCATCCCTATTTTAGCGCATATGGTTTAGTGTACATCATGTGCTACAAACGCGCCTAAATGATCTCAGATCAAGTCTAAAAGGAATGTTTTCCACCCTGCGCTAGCTGGATGACAAAAAGTGCTATGAAATAAAAGTGCTAACATGTTGTTATTACTGCTGTAGTGTTGTTACTATTTACAACATTGACTTCTCCCATTATCTGAACTCCAAGTTCTCTCCACACTAAATAAACCTCTCCTCTCTCTCTCTCTCAGGTCACTCCTCTCTCTTTCCCATGGAGGATGGTTTCCCCGATGATGAGCGTGGAGATCAGGGTCTTGCAGGCCTGGGGACTCCACATTGCTTTCCACACCAGAACGGAGAGCGTGTCGAACGCTACTCACGCAAGGTCTTTGTCGGAGGACTTCCCCCGGATATAGACGAAGGTATGGTAGTTTCTTCACATTAAAATCAAAAGGATTTAATTTAAGTCATTTTTGGTTATGATTTAAACTTAGATGATGGGAACTTGAAGGAAAAGGTACACTATAAAAATACAATAAGCATCTTACTGTACATTATATTTTACAATAAATATGAGGCTAGATTTTTCCTGTAAATTATCCCCTGTTGTTTTTTTGTTAAACCTGCATACCGCCAATAAGTATACATTTTGTCTGGTTTATTTCAGATGAGATAACAGCCAGCTTCCGGCGTTTTGGACATCTGTTTGTGGACTGGCCTCACAAAGCTGAGAGCAAGTCCTATTTCCCCCCAAAAGGTATGTGAAATTGTGCTGCATTGCCAAATAATTGTCAAACATTACTTTCTGGATGACTAAAAGGGAGAAGAAGTTGTCTGCAAATAAAAATGATGGATTATGAGATTTGTGCCAAAGCTGGGTTATGATTAGCATTGGGGTTAACATTAACCAAACCTGAAACATGACTGTAAATCTGCTTTACTTCTGGCTAGTATTGACTACTCCCTACTGTAGCCAGTAGTCCGCCATCTTGTCTCCTTCCACATTCACTGGGAAAACACAGCTATCTCACGTCAGTGTAATAGAGTCATCAATATGTCTGCATCTGTATGGTCTGGCTTTGTTTTTAGGCTGTTTGATTGCTTGTAAAAGCTTTACAGAAAGTTGTGATGAGACATACATACAGTCTCAATTAGCACACAGAAATTCCAACATGGTTGTTTGTCAGTACTTTGCGTCCTCAGCAGCATGAATAATCTTGCTGTATGCTGTGTAGGCTATGCCTTCCTGCTCTTCCAGGATGAGAGCTCTGTGCAGGCTTTGATCGATGCCTGCATCGAGGAGGATGGCAAGCTGTACCTCTGTGTATCCAGCCCCACCATCAAAGACAAGCCGGTCAGTGGGAACACACTCAGGCACACACACAACCCATCTGTACACATCTCTTGCTGTCTCCTCTGCATTCAGTGTTATGACTTTCACGTGACTTTACAAACAGCTTCTATTTTTATTTCTCAAGCTGACACCCGCTGATTTTGTGTACGACAGGTCCAGATCCGCCCGTGGAACCTGAATGACAGTGATTTTGTGATGGACGGCTCGCAGCCTCTGGACCCGAGGAAAACCATCTTTGTGGGAGGTGTCCCTCGTCCACTCCGTGCAGGTGTCTTTCATTTTCACGTTGCTCTTTTTACATAATCTAAGACTCTTTTTCCACAACAAACAAATGTTTATAGTGACAACATTTACATTTAAGGTATATACTTTGCACATGGGTTAAATCCTTTATTTTCTCTTCTACATTTTTTGCTATTTATCAGATATTCCGTGCTGATGCCTTATTTTCAGTCTTTTCAGTACAATGCTCCGTTTTATCATTTTGCATATATTTACACTGTAAATCACAAGTAAACAGTACTAAGTAGCACTTCCACTTCTTTGGCTTTCATTTGGAAATGCCAGCTGTAAGCTCAGTTCTCCTTTCAGTAAGACACTCCAGTGTAATCAGCTTGTGTCCATAATAAACATCAGACTTGTTAAAGAGTAGAGCTGAAAGAGGGACTGACCTACAGGGTCCTATAAGGAAGTACTCTCTGTGGTACGCTGTACTGAGGAGAACATTACATTTCTTTTTCATCCTGATAACGGAGACGTGTGTACTGCATGGTTCATGTTTTCGGCACCACCGGTAGCAGTGCATTAGACTTTAGTTGTAGTTGTGAAAATGACCAAGGTTATTAGGCTCAGTGGTGCATTAAATGTTTTATGAGTGTGCATATTATTTGGTTCCAAAATTTCTCCATATTGGAAAAAAACTGCCATTAATTAATGTTTGACATGTAAAGCTAAATTGTACATTTGCAGGTTATCTCCCCTACATTTTGCACGATGGTTAATTGCTGCTAGAAATAGTTAAATAAATACTGTCAACACATTTGATAGGATTCAGTGCAGGCATCCACAGGGCATGGGCCTAATATTTGCTTCATCAAACTGCGGACAACTTCAATCCATCTGTGTTGCTGGCTTTAAGCTCTCAGATCAACAGCCTTCATCAGCTTAGTGTGTTTGTGTTCACTGGCTACATGGATATGAGTTTCTGTGCGCACACCCAATTGTTCACTTGCTACTTGGGCACCCCACTTGTTTTTGTAAACATTTTTCTCAACTAGTTTTGTGCATCTTTCTTCCCCTCTGCAGTGGAGCTGGCCATGATCATGGACCGCCTGTATGGTGGGGTGTGCTATGCTGGCATTGACACAGACCCTGAGCTGAAGTACCCCAAGGGAGCAGGGCGGGTCGCCTTCTCTAATCAGCAGAGCTACATTGCTGCTATCAGTGCTCGCTTTGTACAGCTGCAGCATGGAGAAATTGATAAACGGGTGAGTGGAAAGGAAAGAGAGCTCAGTGTTTTTTTGGTCTGCTCATTTTTTCTTGATTCTCCTCACACCTCACTTCCTGTTCTGTTCTTCTCAGGCTCTCCCTGACTTTGCCCCATTTCCTAGTTGGGTGAAAGAGAGAAGGTCTTACTAGTTTTTTTTATTTACAGGTAAAAAAGCATCAGGATATGCAAAATTTGTGTGCACATTGCTAGAGAATGTGCAGTAAGGAAGCACATTGTACAGAATTGTTAATTAAATGATTAAAGATCAATACAAATACTGTAGCAATACTTATCCTGACTTCAGGCTTCGCAAATTGAAATTTTATTTCAGATGTTGGATTCATATGAACGGCAACATAAACAATGAATTTACTTTCTTTTTTATTTAACCTTCATTTCTACAATACAGGGTCATTTGGATGAGTATAGGGGCTTATTTATAGCACTGCCCTGTTAGTGGCACATAGTAGGATTCAGTTAAAGGCCTTACATGCTGGTGGAGGATGGTTATTGAGACTAGAGCTAAAGTTAGCTACAACTGTTCTGCAACAACCTGCCAAGGGCCTTTGTCAACTGTGACAGTGAACATGAAGCAGATATATTTACCCTGTGCTTTTCTTACTGCGACCTGTCAAAGCTCCCGTGAGAAATGCCTGTGTATGCTGCTACTCCTGAATCTCACCAGTTATAGTCACTCACACAGTGGCCAGTCATGACACAAGGCTAGTAACCAACCACTGCTATGATTACACTAATATCAGTTGGTCTGTTGCAGAGCTTATGACAGCCTGTAATTGACACAAATATTATTCACATTTACACAATGGATGTCACTGAACAAGCAGAAATCCTGCAGAGTTTAGAGGGAAAAATCATAATATAAAATACTGGTAGTATATGCTGCTTTCTCATTTGCATAATTGCTGTGCAATTTAGTGGACTTAATGCCTTAGTGACATTCACTTACTAATAGCACAGTCCCTCATTACTGTACAGTTGAAAACACTAGAGGTGTTTCGATATTCAGTATGGTCTGGAAATGAAGCCTGAAATCCACAAATTTCATCATTTGGCCAACTCTTCTGAGGTCAGAACCAGTCTTAGGTTATTTCATATGGACCTCTAAGAAATTCAATTGTTAAACAACAATATTAGCAGTTTTCTTTGTTGTGTTTTCCAACCAAACAATTTTTAGATAGACTTTTCTACCTCCAGGCAGCCATCTGTTCCACTAAATGCTGCAAGCATCTCATAAGACATCCATCCATTCATCCATCCATCATCTATACCACTTGTCATAGCGGGCCACATGGGGGCTGGACCTAATCCCAGCTGACACTGGGCGAGAGGCGGGGTCCACCCTGGACAGGTTGCCAGTCTATCACAGGGATGATATATAGAGACAGACAACCAACACCCTCACATTCACAGTCCCAGTCTTACTGGGAATCCACACTGAAAGCGAGATGTAACGTTCTTTGTCTTCAGAACAGCTGTCAGTCAGCAGGACAGCAGCCGGGCAAAGCGTTTTCACCAGGCTGACAGACAACACACATGTACAGGACAAAAATTGTTTTCCTTTAAGTTTGTCAGGAAGAAATGACCTTCTAACATATCCCTGATTTAGTGATTTTTATTGATTTTCACCTGCTCCTTACACAGGGTGAATGAAAGTGAAACTAAAAGCTCAGTTTTGCACCAGCAGCCGGATCAGTTGTAATAGATACCAGTAGCAACAGAAAATAACTGGAGATTTGTGTGATTTAAACATGGCAGAAGGAAAAAGTTAGACCTTAAGCATAAAAAAAAACACAAGGGTTCCAGGGGAGACGGGCTTCTTACTTGCATATTGGATATGTTGTCAGTCCGCCTAAGTTGTATGTTTTTGGACTGTGAGAGGAAGCCGGAGCAGCTGGAGAGAACCCACGTAGGCACAGGAGAACATGCAAACTCCACACAGAAAGATCCCAATCGGCCGCAATGTTCGAACTGGGAACCTTGCTGTGAGGCGACAGTGCTAACCATTGCACTACTGTGCTGCTCGCTTCATAAGACATGAACTTATTACCTGACGCTGCTGATCAAATAATTCCCAATTCTGATTGCAGGTGGAAGTGAAGCCATACGTGCTGGATGACCAGCTGTGTGATGAGTGCCAGGGAACTCGCTGCGGCGGGAAGTTTGCACCGTTCTTCTGCGCGAATGTCACCTGTCTGCAGTACTACTGCGAGTACTGCTGGGCAGCTATCCACTCGCGTGCTGGACGAGAGTTTCACAAACCCCTGGTGAAGGAGGGAGGCGACCGACCCCGTCACATCTCCTTCCGCTGGAACTGAGCAGTCGACAGAGAGGGAGAGGCAACAGGGGAGCAGGAGGGCAGGTAGAGCAGGAGTCGCAAATCATTGTACAAATAAATGCACTTTTCTGTTGCTGGTTCCTTTTTGCTCTAATTTCACTGAATCTTTTTCTAATTTTTTTTAAGTTACTATACATATAAATCTATATATTTTTGGAAGATAGAAAAACTGGAATTATATCCAAATATGTCCGACAAGGAAAGAAGAGGCAACATAATTTTATTTGTGTTTAATTTTGGAAATATTTTATTAGTTTTCAAAAAAAATGCATACATAGGAAAGTCTGAAGTGTGATATGGTACTCTGCTATTTAATTGGCATATTTTTCTAAACATTGTATTTGATTTGAATTTTGATATAAGAGGCGCCAGAACAAATGTGAAGTGAAAAAGGTGTTGCTAAAGAAGAGTGCACTTATTTCCATTTAAAAGAGTGCAGATACAGTATAAGAGACCCTTAGTAGTTACCAAAGCTTGAGCCTAATCAACTTTGGAGAACAGAATGAAATGATTCTCTTCCCTCCCAGATCAAAATGTTTGAACCTCTCTTTTTATGATTTCCAAGACCATACAAATATTTTGATGTTACTTGAAAATCACAACAAAAATTCAGCAACACATTTGGGTTTTGATCTCCATTTTGACACGCAAAAACTAATACCTCAAACTCAGCTGCTAATGTGCCGAATACAGTAAAAAAAAAAAAAAGAAGAAGAAGGAAAACAGTAAGTAAGAAAACATTACCACCTGCTGGTGTTCTCCTTTCCTTAGAACTAGAATCAGAGGGAACTGATGCAACAGGCAGTGTGTGAAGTGACTGGCACAGTTTTGTACTCACTTGCTTCATCACCCTCTTATTTTTGTAATCGAACCCAGGGTCGTGCTAGGGACAGAGCAGAGCACTGCACAGTGTGCTGAGGAATGTATGGCATAGAGAGGCTACAGGAGAACCAGATACTGGTAAAGAGATAAATCCAGCCCCACTCCCCCTCCTCACGTTTGCCTGTGGCCTCTGCTGCTAAGCTAGCAGCCAGCGGAGGGCAGGGCCTCATTCATGGATCAGAACCTGCTTTCTGTGTCTGTACACAGTGGGGCTTGAATCCAGATCTTTCAGGACTGAGGTTAATGTAACTCCTCGAGGGAAGGCTGGTCAGGTAACTGTCCTTATTGCAGTTGTATGGGGCTACCGCCAAGCAGGAAATGCCTCTCTTTGTTTGTTTTTAATGCATTTGTGCAATTCTCTCGTCTTTAATGAAAAAGTTCTACTTTGCATCCAAGAGCGAGCTTCAGTTAACGAAAAAAGCAATTAAATTTTATCTGATTTCCGAATCGTCAGCACACATTTGAGTCACAGAGGGATCTGCCCTTTCGGTGAACCCTCTATCCCTTCTCCTGCCAAGCTAATCCAACTCAGCATCCAGTGTTTTTGAAGCATAAATGAAGATAGTCTCTGCAGTGTGCGCTACTACTACACACATGTGACCCACATGCAGTTTGCAGGTCCAGCTGGTCGTACCCAGCGGCTGTTGGGAACCAAAGATGGCTGTGCAGTAGTGGGTCATACTGTAGCTCATTTCTCATCTAGGTTTGTATTCTTGTTTTCTGTTTTATTAATTCAAGGACATTTTTCTAACAATCTGTCACTTCTGCCCAGTTTTGCTCAACTGTCAAGCCCTGATGGACGCCAGCAAACCAAAGATTGGCCTTGAACACGGTGTATAAATAGATCTATTTAACAGTGCAAAATCCATTAGAACACCAGTGGAAAAACAGCAGGGCTTACAGACACACACACAAACACACACACACAAGGCCTCACACTCTCCATAGCTGGAAATGAACGTGCACACTGGTAGGCGCTACTTCTTTTGATCTCAAATAGGTCTGCGTGTTTAGGAAAATTTTACATCAAGTGCACATTCACACAGCGGAGTAAAAGTAATCCTCACTATCGTTTTGACGTTTCAGGTCACTCAGAGGCATCCTACAGCCGAGCATTTAAATATGTCAGGGAGTTAGTTGAGAAACTTGATTATACACACTAGTGAGAATCCTCATATCGGCGTGGTGTCGTTGCACCAGTTTTGCACCCTGGACATTAGTTTTGTGGGTGTGGTGGGTGAGCATTTTAGAAGTTAAAAAACTTTGTGAAGAATTTGCTGTTAAATGAGATGAAAAAAAAAAGATTATTTTATACATGGCCTGCTGATTTTTGGTACAGTGTTTTCTAGCTAAATTATTTTGTCATGCACATAAAAACATTTATTATGCACTACTTTTCTAAATATCTTTCTTTTTCCAACAGTCATTTTAGGCACATTTTTCACAAATGGGGAAACTCCTTTTTGCAATACCTCAATTTTTCACATTGTGAAAGGTAGCTTTTGTACTTTTGTTACTGAGAGATCTGCATATATGGAAATGTTCATTTTAAGAAAAAAAAAGTTGAGTGATTTCAATATATATTATTTTCAATTATGCTTTTTATACATTTCAGTGCTGAGGAATCTTTACAACTAAGTGCGCACTTGTGTTGATGCGACTTCAGATCTGCAGAAGAGAGACCCCAAGTGTATCGCTCTCTTGCTCTTAGCTTTTCGTACACTAGACGTTTCCAGTAAATCTGGTCAATAACAGCACGGCGAGGAAAAAAAAAACTTTTAATTTGAAATTGATATTAATGTCATAACATGGCACATACTAGTTGGAACTGGTCACTTTCGTCCTGGTTTCCTCTCCATAGATGGAGTAGAACTTCTTATAAGGAGAATGCAAAATTTGGTTCACGCTAACGCTGAATCTCGTATCACAAGAATGGATGTTTGGTGTTTAGATATTTTAATATATGAAAAAAGTATATATATATATATATATTCTTGAACTTGCCAACTAGCACCTATTGTAATCCTTAGCATGCATGACAAAAAAGAGAAAATGACAAGTACATGAATTAGCTATTAAAATTAATTGTTGTGATGTGCACCAAATGTTTCTCAACTATTAAGTTGTTAAGGAACCCACTCTCACCTCACCTCACCTCATCCCCCTCCCCCCCTCCCAACACGTTGATCTCCTCGCTTTCCATTTCGCAGACCTCTGCAGGATGCACATGACACAGAGATAAGACAAAGCAGAAACTTTAAATGGGTTTTGGCAGTGCAGGACTTTGAGCATCCTTATAGAACACTGTTCAGATGACTTGAGAACTCCTCCCCGCTCTCTGTCGAGGTGATCTTACATAGACCTATCTGGAGGAAAGGGGAGCTTAAAAGACTTGAATGTGGTAAATGTTGCAAGTTAACTTCAAGTTGTTATGTGCAATACTTCTTTTGAACCTTTTTCCAGATAAAGACTCTTTGCAATGTAATTCTTTAATGCCATTTTTAATTGCAAACATTTAATTAAAGAAGATGTTAATATGTTTTTCACAGTCATTTTCTACTGTTATTGTAATCCTTTTCATGCTGGTGTTTGTAAAAAAGAAAAGAAATCAAACTATTTGTACTAATATAAATAATTGAAGTTATTTTTAAAACATTAAAAGGTTTTGTGCTCATTTGCTTATTTTGTTTATTTTAAGCTACTGTGATTGATTGCATTGTAATTATTAGGTCAACAATGTATTTAGCTGTTTATTGGTATATTTTTAATTGGAATGTATAATTGATTTTTATAATTTTGATCAGATTTTTGTTATATTTTTGAGGTGAAGCTTTTAATATGTTAAAGTGTCTAGTTTTTACTAATTGCTATATTGTGCTCCACAATATATGGTTCACATTTTCTGAAGGAAAATAAATATTTAAATATTTGTCTGTTAATGATATTACTTAATGGCAAGATTTCAATAGTTTTTAACTGTGTATGGGAAGGTTGTTGTATTTATTAATAGCATTTTTTACTTAAGATATCACCTTAATTTTTATTGTTATTTCACTTTATAAGTTCCTATTTTTGTATTTTCCTTTCTAATTAAGTTATGTAATACGGATATGTCCATATTTCTAGGAGTTGGTCTGTAGAAGTGCTAGTGAAACAAAAAAGAAAAATCTAATGTTATTTAATTGTTTGCAGCCAACTATTTATAACAGTATGCATAATTTTTAAATATTTGTAATGTGAAATGTTGAATGAAATAAATCTTAACTGTGATGAAAATATGTGCTTGGTGTACTTTTATCTATGTTAAATCTGAGACATGTAAAGCTGTTATTGATGCCCGTGCCATATTTTGTCACATATTCTTGTGTCGCCATGCAGTTTAGTACCTGGAGGGTGAGTTCATGTTGAGTTCAGGGCTTAAAGCTAGAAACGTTTCTGTGCCTGTAATGTTGTCACGGGTTAGGAGGAATCATCAACCAGAAGTGCTGATGACGCCTCTATGCTCAAAACGCACAAAATATCCATACACAAACAAAGCAAATGGAAAATATTAGAGCTACTTTGGTGGTAATTAGAGTATTGGCTCGAAACATAGCCCAGCAAGTGGTAGGCTACAAGCCAGATAAATAACAGCTGTGGTTGGGGATGGATTACTGAACAGGCTGATCAGACACAGGCCCAGGAGCCCAAAGAGTCAGGGAGGCCCCCTGGGGCGCACCTGCAAAATATCCCAGAAGAAAATGAGACAAAACAACACAAGCAGATGCAAAGATGACACAAAACATCTGCCAAGAGATGTTAAATGACTACAAGGAGATGCAAAAAAATGACTCGAAATGAAATGCAAAAATGTCTTTAAAGAGACTAAATGTCTACCAAGACACACTAAAGATCTGCAGGAAGATTTGATTTTATTTCATTTTTTTGATTGATTGATTGATTGATTTATTTATTCTTTCAAACATGCAGACAGAACAGAACAGAACAATGATCAAATGACAATAACACACATGATTACACATATCCAACCAATACTAATTCAAAATCAATTTGCTTACACCTAATACATGTTTGAATGGAGTAGGAAGAAGTCAGACTTATCCAGTCCTACCCCATGACATCATATTATACAAAATTTATGCAACATTGGCTGCAAGCAATATCACTACATAGATAAAGCAGATTGTTACTTATTCGTGCATATATCTTGTATAACACATACATTTATATTTATATTTAAACTCCTTAATTCTGGTACTATTTTTCATGTCCACAGTTAAGTTATTCCATAGTTTGACCCCACTTATAGAAATACAAAATCTTTTTTTGGTTGTTCGTATAGCATGAACTTTTAAATTTAAATGTCCCCTTAAGTTATATCCCCCTTCCCTTTCACCAAATAGCTTTTGGATTCCACCAGGCAATAAATTGTTCCTGGCCTTATACATAAACACAGCAGTCTTATATTCCACTAAATCAAAGAATTTTAACAATTTAGACTGTATGAAAGCTACATTTGTGTGATCCCTATACCCCATCTTGTGCACAACTCTTATCGCTCTCTTCTGTAATATGTACAATGGTTGAAGTGAACTCCTGTATGTATTTCCCCAGTTTTCAACACCATACTCCAAATATGGCAAAATCAATGAACAATACAAAATCCGCAATGCTTTGACGTCCAGCATATGTCTAACCCTTGCCAATATCGATATATTTTTAGCTATTTTATGCTGAACATGTCTAATATGAGATTTCCAGGATAATCTGTCATCAACCATTACCCCCAGAAATTTAATTTCATATACTCGTTCAATGTTGGCACCCCCAATTCTCAATTGAAGTTCATTATGTGGTCTACGGTTCCCAAATACCATATATTTAGTTTTCTCTAAATTCAAAGATAGTAAATTATTATCACACCATTTCTTTATCTTGCCAAATTCCTCTGAAACCCTTACAGAGAGTTGCTGTAAGTTTTCATCTGATGCCCAGATGGTAGTATCATCAGCAAACAAAACCATTTTAACAGTTTCAGAAACCTTACCTATATCATTGATGTATAATATAAATAGTTTAGGTCCCAACACAGAACCCTGAGGCACTCCACACACAATGTTCAGCTCACTTGATTGATATTCACCCAACCTCACAAATTGACGCCTCTGTGTCAAATAACTTCTGATCCATTTCCCAACCATTCCTCTGATCCCATATTTCTCCAACTTATCCATTAATAGTTCATGATTAACTGTATCAAAAGCTTTTTTTAGGTCAATAAAAATCCCCATCGTATATTTTTTCTCATCCATAGCACTTGTAATGTCCTCCATCAGGTCAGTAATGGCCAAGGATGTTGATCTTTTCGACCTAAAACCATATTGACAATCAGATAAGATATTATGTTTATCAATAAATGTGTCTAGTCTGTTATTAAAGAGTTTTTCCAGAATTTTTGAAAATTGTGACAACAGAGAAATCGGTCTATAGTTTGTGAGGTTGTGTTTATCACCAGATTTATACAGTGGAATAACCTTTGCTATTTTCATATTATTGGGGAACTGCCCAAGTCGAAACGACATGTTAAAAATATGGGTTAATGGTTTACATATCCCCTCAATTACCCATTTAACAGTTGTCATAGTGATACCATCACTATCACTAGATGTTTTGTTACCACATTTATTCACTATCTCTATAATTTTCAACTATGGGCTTCAAAAACATAGAACTAATGTTCCTTTCGATTGTATTATTATTTAGAGTGATGGATGTATCATCTGTACAAATGCTTCTTGCTAAACCAGGACCCACATTCACAAAGAACCTATTAAACTTATCTACTACATCCTCCAATCTATTAACTAGTGTATCATTATCCATAAAATATTCAGGGTAGTTACTCTTGCTGGAACTGTTTCTAATCAATTTATTTAATATATTCCAATTCCCTCTGATGTTATTTTTATTATCCTCTAATATTTTAGAGTAATATAGTTTCTTACATCTCCTCAAAATCTCAGTTAATTTGTTCTTATATGACTTATATTTTTCTTCCGCCTTCTTTGATCGGTCCTTAATGAACTGTTTATATAACACATTCTTCTTTTTGCATGCATTCTGTAACCCCTTGCTCATCCACGGTCTCTCACTGTAATTCTTTTTATTTTTATACCGCATACGAGGACAGTTCCTGTCATATACAGTCTTATGTAATCCCTTACTCATCCACGGTTTCCCACTGTAATTCCTCTTTGTAATTCATTTTGTTTTTATACAGTTCCTGTCATATACTTTCTTACATATATTTAAAAATTGCTCATATGCTTTATCTAAGTCTTCCTCTCTGTAAACTGATTCCCAGTTTTGCCCCATAAAATCCTCTTTTAGCCTCCTTACAGCATGCTCATTCGTCACCCTCCTATAGAAAAGTTCCAGCAAATTATCCACCACCCTTGACATTTTCTTCACTTTCTTACAACAAAAGTTTTTATCTGTGTACAAGGCCACACCACCTCCCATCTTATTCTCTCTGTTTGTGCATACCAAGTCATAGCCATCAAGGTCAAAATCCATTCCCCTTACATTATTCATCCAAGTTTCAGAAATAGCAATTATATTAAAAGAATGTGTAAGACTACTAAGATAATGTTTTATACTCTGAAAGTTTGCGTATAAACTTCTGCTATTAAAGTGAATTAATGATAATTTGTTTTCAGTCTTAACATTGCTGTTAAACTGCTCATCCGTGTAATACTTGCAGTTATTTTCAGAGTTCTCAAAAAAGTTTTTTTCAGGGTCAAAATCTTCGTCCGGTTCATGATAATGAATTTCAATATTTCCAATTGTGTTAACTTCTGTAACAAATCACTTGCCTCCTTCCGTACATGGGTCATGCTTGTTGTTGTTGGTTCCAACGCTCATCTGCCATCGCAGATATCAATATACCAGCGTATTTCTTCATACATCTGAGGGTTAAGATGAAAAACAACTACAATGAGAAGCAAAATGTATGAAACTATTAAATCAGTGAGGTGTTGCAATGCTTCATCTCAACCCTTTAAGGGCTGCTCTAAGTTTTCCAAGCCACCCAGATGACACTGTATTTGCTTTCTCTGAAGCCCCGAGGCTTCAAATCTTTTTTCGGCACAAAGAGAAAAAAAAGCCCTGAAAGCTTTTTAAGGTTCTGTGCGCCCATCACAACTAAATAATCAAACCTCAACATCAGGCGGCGTTTCACTGCCAGCATCACTGATTGTACTCCATCGCACCTGTAAACACACCCAGCAGTGATGTCGCAAAGTACCACCACACTCTGTAGCGCATCTCTACACTTCACTGCTGTAAGGTTAGATGTTAAACCACTGGAGGTCAGCAGAAACAACAATTTTCAGCTGGTGGTAAGCTGCTCTCTAACTTGAAATCCACTCTTTTGAATGAGTAAATTAAATATACAGACACGTCAAACTGTCATTTGATTCTGTTCTCATCTGGGCACCTTGTATAAACTTTCATCAGGAGTGTGTGTATAAAGTAAGGCACTTGTAACTCTTATTCCAAGTCTTGTGGAGAATTTCTACACACCGACTCATGATAAACCCTCAGTTCAAGGCTTATGTCTAAATCACACATTCACTCACATCATTCACTCTGTGTATCCATAAATAGCAGACAAGCCAAAGCAATAGTGCTGACTGGGCCATGTGTTGTTAACTGAGCTAAGTGCCTGACACCTCAGTAACACCACCAGCTGACTGCAGCTTGCACTGAGTGTGACTTCAACAAACATCAGGCAGTTTGCTGGCAAAGTATATCATTTATCAGCAGTGCTCTTCATATATAAAGTGTCTTATTCTTTCAAAACTAATGAAAATTTTTCGAAGTAAGAAGCTACTACTGGCATCAAGTTCAGGCTACATGACACGGCTTTTGGATAGAATTAATAAAGTACAGGTGGCAGTATCCAGTGGTTTGTTTCAAAGACAGACGGGATTGAAAACATCACTTTCAGAGATGCTGAATAACAGAATGTAAAGAATGTAGATATTCTCCATGAACGCACCCAGGACACTCTTTAAGACAAATTGCCATAAGATAAACAATTTGCTAATGTGTACTTACAGGTTAAAATCAAAAGACATGCATAATTTTTACAAGCAAACAAGAGGCGCTTATCAGATTGTCCCATGAATTTAAGGAAATCAGCTGCCTTATCATAACTGTTTACCCAGTGCAAACAGAGCTCAAACAAAACAATGGCAGAAAACGTAATGGTTGAAAAACAGCTGTAAAAATCAATCTGTTTCCACGAATGATCAATTCTCCAGGAACCAAACAGGAACATCTTCCTGAGCGTGGGTGGGCACCGTATGTGACCAGCAAGAATCTAGCAAATCTATTTCACTTGCCAGAAACAGAACAAAGTGCCACATCATAAAATATTCTCTCTTCAATCAAACTAGTTAATTTGATCATGATAAATTAATTCTCTATCAAGCATATTTAATGTCCCGTGACTGATCATGTGGATTATCTGAGTATCTCTGAGGCAGGAGAGTCTGAGGAGTCAGGTGTCACAGGTCGTGAAGGAAGATATAAAAAACTACCTTCAGCTTCTAGTTCTCCTTTGCTTATTTTAAATAGCTATTTGAGAGAGATTCAGTTAAAGAACTGCTGATGAATGCTATAAAAGTCTGAGTGCATCTTGAAAACGTACAACAACACTTTTCAGGTAGTTTCACAGGATCACACTGACCAGGCCCCCTCTCTGTCATAAAAGTACACCATGTTTATAGATGATTTATCAAATTTGACTGATCAGGCTACTTCAGAGGACCAACTTATCTCAGATAAATCTTCATTTTTCACACAGATAGCCTTCACTGTTTATTATTCATTTTGTGCACTAACATCCTCCTGTAAATGATCAACTTTTGTCAAGCCTG
The DNA here is from genome assembly GCF_001952655.1 of Monopterus albus. Taxonomy (NCBI): domain Eukaryota; kingdom Metazoa; phylum Chordata; class Actinopteri; order Synbranchiformes; family Synbranchidae; genus Monopterus; species Monopterus albus. The sequence continues at coordinate 1,659,059 of NW_018127922.1, read as the reverse complement.
TGTGTCACTGATTAAACCGTACGATGGCGCTGTAGGACCAAAAAAAAATAAAAAATAAAATAAAAAATCTAAACAAAACAAAACGAAGTCCGCTAACGCTGCTTTCAAGTACTGTGGTAAACGTTGAATGTGGGCTTTCACTTCTTACCCACTGGGTTTTTATTTAGTTTTTATTTTTCCATTTACGTCTGGGGGCCGCATAGCATTGATGCTGCCTATAAAACAGATTCTTTTATTATTGGTTGTTAATTGCTTTACTTAATTTGACTCAAACCTTTTTTGTTTTAGTTGTGCTTAAGCTGTCACCCAGAAATTAGGCTGGATTCATAGCCTACTTTGATACTTAGATCAAGCTCTGAATAGTTTTTGTGTGTGATGCTAAACACTAAGTGCAGACGTTTACGAGGGGCCATAAAAAGCAACATTAATTCGGCTTCCACTTTGGCCAAACAAACGAGACTCCCGAAAGAAACAAAAGCCCCCCTAGCGGCAGCTCCGCCGGCTTGGTGCAGCAGCACACGGAGAAGAAGA